>NC_089842.1:61594848-61905205 GCF_035609145.1 Eleutherodactylus coqui | reverse complement strand
CTCGAGAAAGTGCTTAAATATTTATTCTGCATTGCTTACTTATGGCTGGTCTATTACTCTAAGAGATGCCTATGTTTCCTCCTGTTGTGTCATTAAGCAGTTGAAAATGTGTTTCTAAATCAGAAAACCCTTTTAAGTAAACGTTTCTGGTAGTGCACATATTGTGAAGGAAAATTGCATAAATACTAGAGATGAGCGAGCACCAAAATGCTCGGGTGCTCGTTACTCAGGGACGAAATTATCGCGATGCTCGAGGGTTCGTTTCGAGTAACGAACCCCATTGAAGTCAATGGGCGACCCGAGCATTTTTGTATGTCGCCGATGCTCGCTAAGGTTTCCATTTGTGAAAATCGGGGCAATTCAAGAAAGTGATGGGAACGACACAGCAACGGATAGGGCAGGCGAGGGGCTACATGTTGGGCTGCATCTCAAGTTCCCAGGTCCCACTATTAAGCCACAATACCGGCAAGAGTGGAGCCCCCCCCCCCCCCCCCCCCCCGACAACTTTTACTTCTGAAAAGCACTCATTAGTAATGCATACCTTAGCTAAGCACCACACTGCCTCCAACAAAGCACAATCACTGCCTGCATGACACTCCGCTGCCACTTCTCCTGGGTTACATGCTGCCCAATACCCCCCCCCCCCCGCGCACGACGCAGTGTCCACAGCGCACACCAAACTGTCCCTGCGCAGCCTTCAGCTGCACTCATGCCACACCACCCTCATGTCTATTTATAAGTGCGTTTGCCATGAGGAGGAACCACAGGCACATACTGCAGAGGGTTGGCACGGCTAGGCAGCGACCCTCTTTAAAAGGGGCGGGGCGATAGCCCACAATGCTGTACAGAAGCAATGAGAAATATAATCCTGTGCCACCACCATCAGGAGCTGCACACGTGGGCGTAGCAATGGGGAACCTATGTGCCACACACTATTCATTCTGTCAAGGTGTCTGCATGCCCCAGTCAGACTGCGTTTTTTTATAAATAGTCACAGGCAGGTACAACTCCGCAATGGGAATTCCGTGTGCACCCACAGCATGGGTGGGTGCCAGGAAGCCACCGGCAGTACATAAATATATCCCATTGCATTGCCCATCACAGCTGAGGTAACGTCGTGCTTAAAGGGGTTGTCCCGCGCCGAAACGGGGTTTTTTTTTTTTTCAAACCCCCCCCCCCCCCCCCCCGTTCGGCGCGAGACAACCCCGATGCAGGGACCTAAAGAAAGCTTACCGGAGCGCTTACCTTAATCCCCGCGCTCCGGTGACTTCTATACTTACCGGTGAAGATGGCCGCCGGGATCCTCTTCCTCCGTGGACCGCAGCTCTTCTGTGCGGTCCATTGCCGATTCCAGCCTCCTGATTGGCTGGAATCGGCACGTGACGGGGCGGAGCTACACGGAGCTACACGGAGCCCCATAGAGAACAGGAGAAGACCTGGACTGCGCAAGCGCGGCTAATTTGGCCATCGGAGGGCGAAAATTAGTCGGCTCCATGGGAACGAGGACGCTAGCAACGGAGCAGGTAAGTATAAAACTTTTTATAACTTCTGTATGGCTCATAATTAATGCACAATGTACATTACAAAGTGCATTATTATGGCCATACAGAAGTGTATAGACCCACTTGCTGCCGCGGGACAACCCCTTTAATGCAGGTGGGCTTGGGCCCACACTGCATGCCCCAGTCAGACTGGGGTTCTTTAGAAGTGGACACATGCAGTTACAACTCCGTGTGGACCCACGGCATGGGTGGGTGCCAGGAAGCCACCGGCGGTACATAAATATATCCCATTGCATTGCCCATCACAGCTGAGGTAACGTCGTGCTTAATGCAGGTGGGCTTCGGCCCACACTGCATGCCCCAGTCAGACTGGGGTTCTTTAGAAGTGGACACATGCAGTTACAACTCCGTGTGGACCCACAGCATGGGTGGGTGCCAGGAAGCCACCGGCGGTACATAAATATATCCCATTGCAGTGCCCAACACAGCTGATGTAACGTCAGCTGTAATGCAGGTGGGCTAAAAATTAATTGGATTATACTGTAGGCGAGGGCCCCCCAAAATTGGTGTACCAACAGTACTAATGTACCTGAGAAAAATTGCCCATGCCCAACCAAGAGGGCAGGTGAAACCCATTAATCGCTTTGGTTAATGTGGCTTAATTGGTTACTAGGCCTGGAGGCAGCCCAGTTAAAATAAAAATTGGTTGAGGTGAAAGTTTCAACGCTTTAATGAGCATTGAAACGTATAAAAATTGTTTAGAAAAATTATATGAGTGAGCCTTGTGGCCCTAAGAAAAATTGCCCGTTCGGCGTGATTATGTGAGTTTTCAGGAGGAGGAGCAGGAGGAGGAGGAGGAATATTATACACAGATTGATGAAGCAAACAGGTCCCCGTTTTTGATAGTGCTAGAGAACGATGCTTCCATCCGCGAGTGCAGCCTACGTATTGCTTAGGTATCGCTGCTGTCCGCTGGTGAAGAAAAGAAGTCTGGCGAAATCCAGGCTTTGTTCATCTTGATGAGTGTAAGCCTGTCGGCACTGTCGGTTGACAGGCGGGTACGCTTATCCGTGATGATTCCCCCAGCCGCACTAAACACCCTCTCTGACAAGACGCTAGCCGCAGGACAAGCAAGCACCTCCAGGGCATAAAGCGCGAGTTCAGGCCACGTGTCCAGCTTCGACACCCAGTAGTTGTAGGGGGCAGAGGCGTCACCGAGGACGGTCGTGCGATCGGCTACGTACTCCCTCACCATCCTTTTACAGTGCTCCCGCCAACTCAGCCTTGACTGGGGACCGGTGACACAGTCTTGCTGGGGAGCCATAAAGCTGGCAAAGGCCTTGGATAATGGTCCCCTGCCTGCGCTGTACATGCTGCCTGATCTCTGCGCCTCCCCTGCTACCTGGCCCTCGGAACTGCGCCTTCGGCCACTAGCGCTGTCGGATGGGAAGTTTACCATCAGTTTGTCCACCAGCGCCCTGTGGTATAGCATCATTCTCGAACCCCTTTCCTCTTCGGGAATGAGAGAGAAAAGGTTCTCCTTATACCGTGGGTCGAGCAGTGTGTACACCCAGTAATCCGTAGTGGCCAGAATGCGTGTAACGCGAGGGTCACAAGAAAGGCATCCTAACATGAAGTCAGCCATGTGTGCCAGGGTACCAGTACGCAACACATGGCTGTCCTCACTAGGAAGATCACTTGCAGGATCCTCCTCCTCCTCCTCTGGCCATACACGCTGAAAGGATGACAGGCAAGCAGCATGTGTACCCTCAGCAGTGGGCCAAGCTGTCTCTTCCCCCTCCTCCTCATGCTCCTCCCCCTCCTCCTCCTTCTCCTCAACGCGCTGAGATATAGACATGAGGGTGCTCTGACTATCCAGCGACATACTGTCTTCCCCCGCCTCCGTTTCCGATTGCAAAGCGTCTGCCTTTATGCTTTGCAGGGAACTTCTCAAGAGGCATAGCAGAGGAATGGTGACACTAATGATTTCAGCATCCCCGCTCAGCATCTGGGTAGACTCCTCAAAGTTTCCAAGGACCTGGCAGATGTCTGCCAACCAGGCCCACTCTTCTGTAAAGAATTGAGGAGGCTGACTCCCACTACGCCGCCCATGTTGGAGTTGGTATTCCACAATAGCTCTACGCTGCTCATAGAGCCTGGCCAACATGTGGAGCGTAGAGTTCCACTGTGTGGGTATGTCGCACAGCAATCAGTGCACTGGCAGATTAAACCGATGTTGCAGGGTCCACAGGGTGGCAGCGTCCGTCTTGGAGTTGCGGAAATGTGCGCTGACCCGGCGCACCTTTCCGAGCAGGTATGACAAGTGTGGGTAGCCTTTCAGAAAGCGCTGAACCACCAAATTAAAGACATGGGCAAGGCATGGCACGTGTGTGAGGCTGCCGAGCTGCAGAGCCTCCACCAGATTACGGCCGTTGTCACACACGACCATGCCCGGTTGGAGGCTCAGCGGCGCAAGCCAGCGGTCGGTCTGCTCTGTCAGACACTGCAGCAGTTCGTGGGCCGTGTGCCTCTTCTCTCCTAAGCTGTGCTGCCGTGCCGCGCGACACCGACTGCTGGCGACGTGCTGCTGCTGACACATCTTGATTGCGAGACAGAGGTTGCGTAGGAGGAGGAGGAGGAGGGTGGTTTAGTGGAGGAAGCATACACCGCCGCAGATACCACCACCGAGCGGGGTGGGTAGGACGTGAGCAGTCGCAGGCTCTGACTCTGTCCCAGCCTCCACGAAATTCACCCAATGTGCCGTCAGGGAGATATAGTGGCCCTGCCCGCCTGTGCTTGTCCACGTGTCCGTTGTTAAGTGGATCTTGCCAGTAACCGCGTTGGTTGATCAATTTGGCAAGGTGCACGTTTAACGCTTGAGCATGCGGGTGCGTGGCGGCGTACTTGCGCTCACGCTCAAACAGTGGCGCTAGCGACGTCTGGACGCTGCGCTGAGAGACATTGCTGGTTGGGGCCGAGGACAGCGGAGGTGAGGGTGTGGGTGCAGGCCAGGAGACGGTAGTGCCAGTGTCCTCAGAGGGGGGTTGGATCTCAGTGGCAGGTTGGGGCACAGGGGGAGAGGCAGTGGTGCAAACCGGAGGCGATTAAGGGCCTTCGTCCCACCTTGTGGGGTGCTTGGCCATCATATGCCTGCGCATGCTGGTGGTGGTGGCTCCCCAGCTGATCTTGGCGCGACAAAGGTTGCACACCACTGTTCGTCGGTCGTCAGGCATCTCTGTGAAAAACTGCCACACCGTAGAGCACCTTGACCTCTGCAGGGTGGCATGGCACGAGGGGGCGCTTTTGGAAACAGTTAGTGGATTATTCGGTCTGGCCCTGCCTCTACCCCTGGCCACCGCACTGGCTCGGCCTGTGCCCACACCCTGACTTGGGCCTCCCCGTCCTCGCCCGCGTCCACGTCCTATAGGCCTACCCCTACCCCTCAGCATGGTGTATTTAAATGTAATTTAATGTGCCGCTTATTGGCCTGTGGTTGGAGGCTGACTTCGCTTACGGAACGCCAGGAAATAATTTTGCGCAAGCCTGCTGTAACAATTAGCTGGCTGCGTATGAATTAGGAGGACAACTACACCCAGCAGAGACCCAGTACACTGAGGACAGTCACAGGCAGCCCAAATAGATTTTTTTCCACAAATGTTTTTGCTAAGGCCCACTGCCTATATACACTGTATATGTCTTCTCTCTCTGCGTCACCACCACTGGCCCTGGAGTATGTCAAATAACTGCACTCTGTTGCACTGTGGACAGGAATACAGCGGTGATGTAAGAGGCAACACAGAGCCAGGAAATAATTTTGCGCAAGCCTGCTGTAACACTTAGCTGGCTGCGTATGAATTAGGAGGACAACTACACCCAGCAGAGACCCAGAACACTGAGGACAGTCACAGGCAGCCCAAATAGATTTTTTCTAGTCTCAGAGATGAAAGTGAAAGTATCTCGAACATCGCGTGGTACTCGTCACGAGTAACGAGCATCTCGAACACGCTAATACTCGAACGAGTATCAAGCTCGGACGAGTACATTCGCTCATCTCTAATAAATATGTCTGATACACTGGGTGATAGCTAAACTTTCCAGATTGTCATGGACAGGCACCTTTGCTTGTGCTGATTTAATATGTTATCCTCTTGATTTTCCAATTTTTATCATAATCCTGATAAATGTAAAGAATATGACAATGTATTTATTTGGTGTAAAAACATTGTAAAATTCCCTTTTTATGTTAGAATTTAACCGTATATTAAAAGTCCGTAATATAAAATAATATTAGCTCAGACCTTGTGTTTGAATAGATAGCCTTCACAGCAAAGAAAGCAGTCATTGTGGACACTGCATACACAGCTTTGATGTTTTAATTTTAAGGATCAGTGCTCTGACTGGCACTAAATCTGATTAGATCCTGTTCTTGACATTTGTTTGTGCTCTGCAGTTAGCCGGTAGAAGGAGCACTTAGAGAAGAATGGATACAATCTGTTTTTTGTTATACAAAAGCAAAGATTATTTTACAAAAGCGTCTGTCCATTCTTCCGATAGAGCCCTGAGTGCGCTGCTTCCAAATGTGCTTACTTCCTATAACTTACAATATCATTCTCAGAACCCTCTATAGATTTTTCGACATGATATCTAATATCTGGATATTATTTTATTATTTCTCAAGATTTGCACTTGTAAAAAAGAAAACAATAGCAAATGTGTTCTATTTTAGGGCATGACACATTGTGTTATGGCCTATAGAGTTGCAAGAAAAAGTAATCCTTTGAAATTATCTGGATTTTGGCATTGATTGCTAATCTAATGTGGTCTGATTGTTATCCAAGTCACAAACAGTTGTACAGCTCATGTCTTCATTTAACCCTTGTGTGGTACCAGTTTCAAAGTACAGGTCTGTAGTTTCCAGGCTTTTTTTTAGACCCCTTTTTGTATGTAGCTCCAAAACACAAAAAAGGGGCCTAAAAGAGAGCCTGGTAACTACAGGCCGGAAAGTCTCACTTCAATAATTGGAAAAATATTCCAGGGGTTTCTGAGAGACGCGATCCTGGAATACCTCAAGGAGAACAACGGAATAACTCAACATGGGTTCATTAGGGGTCGATCATATCAGACCGATTTGATCAGCTTCTACAATGAAGTAAGTTCTAGGCTGGACCTGGGAGAGTCTATGGATCTTGTATATCTGGATTTCTCTAAAGCATTTGACACTGTGCCACATAATAGGCTGACATAAAACGAGACAGCTCGGTCTGGGCGACAACATATGCATCTGGGTAAAGAACTGGCTCAGAGATAGAAAGCAGAGAATAAATGGTTTGTACTCTGATTGGGCCACCACAAGGTTCAGTACTAGTCCCCATTCTGTTCAATATATTTCTCAATGACCTGATAGAGGGGCTGCACAGTAAAATATCGATATTTGCGGATGATGCAAAATTATACAAGATAATTAATACAACGGAGGACAATGTATGGCTACAAAAGGACCTGGATAAGCTGGGGGCTTGGATAGAAAATGGCAAATGAAGTTCAATATTGGTAAATGTAAGGTTATGCACATGGGAAGGAGAAACGGATGTCACCAATATACACTAAACGGGGTACTGCTAGGGAAAAGTGAGATGGAAAGAGACCTGGGGGTACTAGTGGATTGTAGATTTAACTGGAGCAATCAATGCCAATCAGCTGTTGCAAAAGAAAATAAAGTCTTGGGGTGCATTAAAAGAGGTATAGGGGCGAAGGAGGAGAACATTATTCTTCCATTATATAAGGCACTTGTCAGGCCTCACATGGAATACTGTGTGCAGTTCTAGACACCAGTGCTCAGGAAAGATGTTGCAGTGCTTGAGGGGGTTCAAAGAAGGGCAACTTAATTAATAAATGGAATGAGAGGACTGGAATACCCAGAGAGGCTATCAAAATTGGGATTATTCACCCTGGAAAAAATATGGCTAAGGAGCGACCAAATAACTGTATAAATACATTGGGGGACAATACAAGGATCTCTCCCATGATCTGTTTATACCCAGGACTATGACAGTAACAAAAGGGCATCCGCCACATCTAGAAGGAAGCAGGTTTCATCACCAACACAGAATGGGGTTCTTTACTGTAAGAGCAGTGAGACTGTAAAACTCTATGCCTGAGGATGTGGTGATGCCGAAATCCATAGAGGAGTTTAAGAGGGGACTAGATGTCTTTATAGAGTGCTATGATATTATAGGATATAGACATTAGGTGACTAGTGAGATTGTTGATCTCAAATGTTGATCCAGGGATTACTCTGGCTGCGATTACGGAGTCAGGAAGGAATTTTTTCATCCAAATTAGCTTAATTGGCTCCTTGGGATTTTTGTTGCCTTTCTCTGGACCAACAAGGGGGGATTGAAATAGGCTGCACTAGATTGAACAAAAACCCATGTGAGGAATTGAAACACGTACTCTGTGAACTCCTGTAATTTATGGCACATAACTGGAACAAAGCAAGACAGCCAAGCGTTTTATTCATTTTGGATTGATTTCTAAACTAGATGGACATTGTGTTCATTTAGCATAACATATGTTACTGTGACTCCAGTAAACAAAGATGGGGTCGAATAGACCCCGTGGTACCACACGAGGGTTAAGAAAATGACATTATAAGTAGAAGGTCCACAAATGCTTTGTCTATTAAATTAAAACACACAAAGCCTGGTTACTGATAAATCTATTCTTCTCAAACATAGTAACGTAGTATGTAAGGCCGAAGGAAGGCATATTTTCAGCCTATTACTCCCCAATCCGGTTCAGCCTATTACTCCCCAATGTTGATCTGTAAGAAGGGAAAAAAACAATGATGCAGAAGCCAATTTTCCCCATTTCAGGGAAAAAATCTTTTGTGACTCCAATCTAGCAATTGGAATAATCGCTGGATCAACAACCCCTTTGAAGTTAATTATGATTATAACATATAATATTGTAGGACTCAAAAAAGAAGTCCAGGCCCCTCTTGATCTCTTTATCAAATTTGACATCACCACATCCTCAGGCAGAGAGTCCCCTAGTCTCACTGCTCTCACAGTAAAGAACCCCCTTCTATTTTGGTGTGGAAACCTTCTTTCCTCAAGATGTAGAGGGCGCTCCCTTGTTACAGTCACAGTTCTGGGTAGATTCAAGTAGATCATGGGAGAGATCTCTGTATTGTCCCTTGATATATTTATACATAGTTATTCGGTCGCCTATTACCATTTTTTTTCTAAACTAAATAATCCCAATTTTTATAACCTCTCTAAGTATTGTAGTCCCCCCATTCCATTTATTACTTTAGTTGCCTACCTTTGTGCCTGCTCAAGCTCTAATATGTCCTTCTTGAGTACTGGTGCCCAAAACTGTACACAATATTCCATGTGTGGTCTGACCAGTGACTTGTAAAGAAGAAGAACAATGTTCTCGTCATGTGCCTCTAGACGTCTTTTGATGCACCATATGATCCCATTTGCCTTGGCAAATAGATCAAGAAACATTGCTACCATGCTTCATAGTAACCTAGTGTGTAAGGCTGAAAAAAAACATGTCCATCCAGTTCAGCTTATTATCTTGCAATGTTGATCTAGATAAAGGCAAAACCCCCATGAGATAGAAGCTAATTTTCCTCATTTTAGGGAAAAAATTCCTTCCAGGCCCCACTGGCCCTTCTGAAGTAATTTAGCAATCATAACATGAAATATTATTTCACTCAATAATGACATCCAGGCCTCTTTTGGTGAGTTCACCATCACCTCATCCACAGACAGAGAACTCCATAGATTCACTACTCGTATAGCAAAGAACCCTTTTCTACGTTGTGGCAGAAACCTTCTTTCCTCTAGACATAGAGGGCACCCCTTTGTTACAGTCACAGTCTTGGGTATGAATAGATGATGGGAGTGATCTCTGTATTGTCCCCTTCCTGACAATACATATATATATATATATATATATATATATATATATATATATATATATATAGAGAGAGAGAGAGAGAGAGAGAGAGAGAGAGAGAGAGAGAGAGAGAGAGAGAGAGAGAGAGAGAGAGAGAGAGAGAGAGAGAGAGAGAGAGAGTTATTAGGCTGCCCTAAGAACTATGCATAGATCTGTAAACTAAATAATCTTCATGCTTCTTGATGTCTCCATACAGCAAACTTTCAGAAGACCTCAGAGCCCATGATATGAAGATGCATAAAACTGGAAAAGGCTGCAAAAGCATTGCTGAAGACCTGGATGTCTATTAATCTATAGATAGACAGTTTCCATGTGAATCTACTTTAGAATGGAAAAATCGAGCAATATAAGTAACTTCCAATGATGCCTGGTCATTGGTGCTAGACTAGCAGTGTCTAGTATTTTAAAAACTCCCAACTATGCGCAGTTCTCTTGTGAAATAGTGTCAAAAGTGTACAGAGAATAGTGTGATTGAGAGAAAACATCAAAAAAAGGGGAACCTGTGGATGTAAGCAACTTGTCGGCAGAGTCAAAGAGATTACAATTGAATATAAAGAAAGCGGTATTGCATGATATCTAACTTTGAAATTCTTTGAATCTCATGTACCACCCCTCAGGTCATGAAGTAGGCATAACACATTCCATAGACAACATATAATCATGAAATAACCTATTATATGAAACTTAAATTAAGTACATGATACATTCCTTTTAAAAATATCCAATTAACTATTGCTTATATTGACAATATAACATATACAGCCCCGATGTGAAATAATTAGCTGAACCTATTTACTTGACTGGTTACACCATGCTATTTCATCCTCCTAAATTCTCAGTGTGTGAAGTGAAATCTCTGTATGATTTATGTGTCTTTATGATGATTAACTTCTCTCCTCATTACATCTGATCTTGTGTCTTCCTTTGCCTGTCTGCACTTTATTATTAGAGCCTTCTGCACTGTATTGATCTTTTAAGATTATTTAATTTTTGACTGAACAAGGTTATGAAATTTGGGCTCCCAATTTGGTGTTGAAGAAAATAACTCACATGATAAAGTTCAATTGGTCCATAAACGTCATACAAACTGCATGAATTTAGGTTCTAGCTGAATTCTTGTGATAACAGAATGCAAATGATCAAAATGTTGCACTTGTGAATATGGCTTTATGCTGTACTCTATTAATTTCCTTAGGTCACAGTTATATAAACTGAACTGCATATTAGATGCAGAGTATTAAATTCTCTCAAACCATTAATGATGCACAAACTGTAAAACAGCTTGTGAAAAGATATTCAGATTAAAATTACTAAATGCACAGTAGCTATCTACATGATTTGGATACTTCCATGGACAAGATCAATGTAGGACTGGGTTTGTTGGGCTCAGAAATAATTACTAGGTTCTACCCTCCAACTACACTTTTAATTGCATTATAAACATTATCTATAATGTCTAGTAGCTTATTTGTGACCTAATCCAAGTGGCAACAAGGGAATTTTCAGGATCTTTGGGACCCAATACAGCGTAAGAGCTTGGGTCCACTGTAGAATGCATTGGCACTCTCAATGGACAATCTGCCACTCTACCAGCTAAACTCTCGATCCAATTACAATTAGAGGCATAACTTGAAGCTCCTGGGCCCCAATGCAAAACCTGTAACAGGGCCCCCAACTATAATGCTTTATTCATAGTACTGGACTTCCTATATGGAGAAGAGAGGCCTTATGGGCCCCCTAAGGCTTCTGGACCTGGGTGCAACCGTATCCCCTGCATCCCCTATAGTAACGCCAGTGCTTAAAATATATAAAAGTAAAACATTAATCCCTTCAATATCTAGAATCTTGTTATGGATTGGTACTGAAAGTACCTTAATGAATATCTGCCCCCTTCCTGATTAGAAGCTCCAAGGCCTGTGCATGCACAGAAGAATCACACGCTGACACACAGTTCAGTTGTATGACACTTCTTTTATTCTAATCAAACAGTATGAGGTTTTATAGACGATATGCATAGGTAGTATGTCACGAAGTACAAATCGGTAGCTGATTGGTTATTGCCTTATATGGGCCCCTTCCTCCTGAAGCTGATGTCATCATCTTGGGATTCCTGGATGAGGAATGCGCCATCTTGAGTTACACGGTGGGAGGGGGAGCAAGTAGTTAGCACTTTAACAGGCAGCTGTGTTAGTAGTGTAGAAAAGAAGCACATATTTGCAATAGACATTTTACATAGTTTATTACAATCCATTACAATGTAACTGCGTATTATAGGTCACATGGGGAAAGGGGGTGGATAGGGGGGCTTGGAAGTCAAGGCTTCTCCAAACCTAGTAGCTGCCAATTGCTTCATACAGCTGACAGCCAGCTGTAAAGGTTACAGTTGGCAGTAGCTCAGATCATGGGGGAGGGGGTGTAACTGCTTAGATACTGCAGTCAATGCTGTCTGCAGCATCTAAGCATCTGGCCAGAGGGGGCTACCTTGCAGCACTCCAATGACCCCCTCACATCATGATCATGAGGGGAATAAGGGTTGTGGCGGCAGCTTATAGCGTATTGAAGGCTCCAAGGCCAGCTATGTATTCTAGACTATTAATCCCTAGACATCAGCAAGTGAGAACAGGTGAATATGAAGAGTGAGGCAAGAATATCATGCCATTAACACTCAGTGCTGTGTGGTGGGTGCGTTGTCATGATAAAAGGACAAGTCACCTGTTTTCCCCAAATTAGGATGTTTCTCTGTATATTGTGACAATTCACCTTTTTTGAAATGGGAGAACCACTCGCAAACTCCTGTTTTACTCAGAGAAGCTTCTTTATAGTCTCTTTGTAGCATAACAACCACACCTGTTGCTTTTTTTCCCAAAAGGAAACAAAATTTTACAGCTGCACATGGTCACTGAATCAACCATCACAAAATAGGTGAAAAACTGAACAACTTGTTGAAAAAGAAATCTCTGGAGCTGAACACAACCTTCCCCAACAATGTATGTTGGCATACCATGTCAGAAGGACTCCTTAGACATTCACCTAGCAACAAAAGTCTGTACTACTAATGCCATGCCCACCAAAAGAAGAGAGCTGTTTCTTTTAGGTACCCCCTCATATACTGCTCAGTTTAGAAAAAAGATGGCTGGACCATTGTGCAGAACTATAGCTGATTGGTTATTGCCTTATATTGGTTATTGCCTCCTGGAGCTGACGTCATCAGGGTTTCCTCTTGTGTAACCCTTATTTCCTTATAGAGTGTAAGCTCTTGTGAGCAAGACCCTCACTCCTATTGTTCAAATTGTTTATTACTTTAATATATTATCTAATGTTTGATTCTGTCTGTACATATATCCTCTGATTTGTAAAATGCTTCGGAAAATTCTGGAACTATATAAAGATTAAGAATAATAATAAGAATTAAGCCTACAGAGCTAATCTTGGTGGAATACTGTATAATTTTTTGACTGGATTAGCATTGATCCCTAGAACCCACAAGATATTAATCACTTGAAGTTCTATGGGTCAGTAATTGTGGTTACCTTCCTAACTGCTAACTCTAGATCATTGGACATCCCCAATGTCTGAATGATCCAATGTTCTCCCTTTTATATAATGTAGAAAAGCAGTACATAGAATGGGCTGCAGAAGCTGCTAGACAGGCATTCTGGCTGCAGAAACCAGAGGGTTAACACCCTGGTTATGGCAGGAGGTAAAATAATTAGTTCCTGTCACACTAAGGGGAAGTTATGGCTCAGTGGAACTAGAAGGGATGCTAGCCTGAGGTGCAGTATAGACCAGTGAAGTCCGATGCGGACCAGTTCTGGGAACCGTCATGCTGTCTGTCAGAGCAGGACATCCTCTAGACACCCCAGACAGGGTTAGTGACGGGGATCCTGTGGGTTGTAAACCCTGGACATTGCATAAACTGTATACATTTGCTGTGTGTGTGCTGTAAATAAATGCTGGCCAGATGTTTGAAAAAGTCAAGTCTCCTGGAGCCTTTCTACATGTGTGATGTCCATTTCCTGACATTGAGTTTGGAGATCTGCAAGCGAGAACCCCCCCTTGTCAAAATATGTATGTAAATACTATCTGAGGCAGAATTTGTATTCTTTAATTTTCTGTATTTATAAAGAGCATGGGCCATATGAAGTCATAATTAACCAGTCAAAAGAATTTTAGTCTTTCTGGATAATGAAAAAATGTTTTTCTTTTCTTATATATGTTGCAAGTTTCAACTCTGACCACGTGCGAAAGGCTGTGGTTAAAAATGATATTTTGCAACATGCATAAATAAATAAAAATATTTCTCACTATAGGGCCTAGTGCCCATGGCCGTGACGGGCTCCGCAAGAGGAATGCCGCAGCGGAGTCCGTCATGGCGCCCCCCCAGAGACCCCATACTCACCTCCGGATCCGCTGCCCGATGTCCCGCATCCTGTGGCGGCGCGCATACGCAGTACAGCACATGACTCGCAGGCAGCGTCATATGACACGCCCACAGCATCACATGACACCCCCACCGCGTCATATGACGCGGGCGTCGGTGGGTGGGGAAGCGTTTTCACGCTATCTACCGCTGTGCTACAGCAGAAGATAACGTGACTGACGGCTTTCATTGACTGCAATAGAAACCGTCCGGGGGAGAGAACTAACAACTATTGGGAGGAATAAAAAGTAAAACTAGCCAAACAATAAAAGAATGTATCATCTTTTGATCATGACGACCTTTTCTTGGAAATGTTTCAAACCAGCTTACATCAAAGGTGACAAGATTATTGACCCTATAAAACTGACAGTAATCATGAAATGTTATAGCATTAATGTTCTCGCCAGCATAGATTCTACTTAGCAATTTATTAACAGAAGTGAATTATTTAGTTTCAGATACCAGAAAATCAACCTGTATTTACTAAAGAAAAAAATTCAAAACATTTATTTTTCGACCATGTTAACATTCATTCAGTTTCTTAGGATTACTCCGGGGTTCTCCTTGTCAGTGGCATCTAGAGATGAGCGAGCGTACTCGCTAAGGCAAATTACATGCCTGCTCGTCTCAAAAGATTCGGCGGCCTGCGAGGCTGAGCGGTGAGTTGCTGGAGTAAGCATAGGGGAGCAGGGGGGAGAGAGAGATCTCCCCCCCGTTCCTCCCCGCTCACCCCCGCCGCCCCCTGGTGGCCCCCAAATCTTTTGAGACGAGCGGGCATGTACTCGCTCGTCTCAAAAGATACTCTCTCGAGTAATTTGCCTTAGCGAGTATGCTCGCTCATCTCTAGTGGTATCCAAATTATGCCTATTGGTTAACAGCAACTACCTGGGTTCTCCTTAAAATGCTGCTTATAGTTGTCCTTTTCAGTTGCAAGAAAATGTCATAGCTAACAGGCTGCAAGTGAGGATTCCAACCAGGGTGACATCATGGCATCTGTCCCAGATCACATGATCCTCACACTGGCACATGCTCACTGTCATTTTTGTGCTGGATGCCAACAAAAACACTTTTCTGCTGGTTTATGGACTGATTCCTTGGCTGGAAGATAGGCATCTCAGTCAACCAAATAGCCTTAAGGCCAATTTACACTGGATGAATTTTGGGCAATCAATGCCTGACACTTGTCTCTATGTGTTCTCATTCCCGTGCTACTGTACAAGAGCAAGTATCATTGGCTCACAGCGGGGCAGCTAAAGGAGATTTCTCTCCTCGCTCAACACTGCCCCTCTACATTCACTTGGCACAGCAGCCGTTCAGTACTGAATGGCTGCTGTCTACACTGAACGATCATCGTTCAGCTCATCTTTCATCGTTTAGGCTAAACGATGAAAGATGAGCTGAACGATGATCATTTAGTTTAAACAGCAGTCATTCAGTACTGAATGGTCGCTGTGTTAACTGAATGGTGAGAGGCGGGGGAGAACGAGGAGTGAAATCTCCTCCAGTTGTCCCAGCCTGCTGCTGGCCGCTCTGTCGAGCAGCCAGTAATACTTGCTCCTGTGCAGCAGCATTCGTCCCGAGTAAATGGGCCTTCAGTTTAAGTACATTTATTCTAGCTCCTCCTCTCAGAAGACCCTGGTTATGCTGTCAGCTTGAAGGTGTTTCTGGTCCTATCAGTGGCTACTGTTCCTGACCTGAGCTTCAGTAAAGATAAGTCTACTAATGGTTTATTTACTTGGGCTGTTTGAACATTTGCCTCCCTGTACTCTCATGGTTTATTATCTTTAAGGTGTCATCGATCTTTTGTCACTGTTCCCTGTCACCATATAGGTAAAGTCACGGTTGTCCTAGCTCAGTCAGAGGTTGAAGAAGACGGAGGGGGACACGTCACCAAGACCCACGCACTCTAAGTACACCAGTGTAAAGGTCCATTTACACGGGACGAATGTCGGGCAAACGATGCCCGAAACATGTCCCTGTGTTTCCTCGCTCCCATGCTCCTGCATGGGAGCTAGCAGAGCTGTCTCGCTCACGGAGCGGCTAGTACGGGGGGAGGCCAGTGCAGGAGATTTCTCTCCTCTCGCTCCCCCCGGCCCTTTCCATTGAGATAACACAGCGGCCATTCACTACTGAACAGTGGCTGTTTAAACTGTAAGATGAGCGATGAGCTGATCGCTCATCATTCATGCAGCATAGCAGCGAAACAAAGTGTCGGCTTTAACGTGTGAAAATACTTTATTCTTTAAAAACAGCAGGCATCAGGCTTACAGACGACGTGTTTCTATGACCAAAATGAGTCCATGATTATGTGCTGGGTTTGCCACCAGGGACAGAAGGTTCCGGTATTTGTTTCCTCATTCACTTTCTAGAGGAGTCCTACCATCCATTTTGCAGTTCCGCCTATATTTGGCAACATGCACAGTATGTGTTTAGGTTTCTTAAAAAAAAAAAACACTTCTCTTTCTGTTACAACTAATTCAGAAATTTCACCAATCTGTAGCTACATGTGCAGAAGTAACTACAGCCAGTTCTATGTACATTGCCTCTCCATGTCACCAAAACTTGTTTTAGGTATCTTCTACTTAGTTAACAAATACTAAAAATAAGGAGACCCCCAGCTGGTATACAGAGTCTTACAGGCAATATTTCCTGAGAAATAATATGTAAATTAGCTCTCCACCAAAAGGAAGAAAAGCTCTCTAGGTAACTATTCTGTAAATCAAAGTCGTCCTTTTAAAGAGATTTGAAATATGACTAGATATTTTAACCAAGCCAGAGTCTCTTCTAAAAGAAAAAATACATTCATCTGTACAAAGCTGTTTTGCTGTTAGTTTCCCTTGTCAGCAAAGAGTAGGGTATTGGTTGTCCGTGAGTGTTCTGCACGAGAAGAACCAATACCTCCTGAGAGCTATATCAACAGATTTAAACCCAACCAAATAATACTTGGCTAATGTGGACTCGATGTTGACTTGAAGGAGCGGATCCAAGAGATGTTTTGAGTTAGATTTGACTGGAGGTGGTTTATAGAGATGAGCGAGCATACTCGTCCGAGCTTGATGCTCGTTCGAGTATTAGGGTGCTCGAGATGCTCATTACTCGAGACGAGCACCACGCGGTACTCGTCTTGATTAAACGCGCACTGACCATTGAATTCAATGGAGCCGGCAATACAGCCGGCTCCATTGAAAGCAATGGGCTGCCGGCGATCGCGGGATGAATTGTCGGGAAGGGCTTAAATATATAAGCCCTTCCCTGCAATTCATCCAGAAATGTGTAAAAATAAAAAATATATATATACTCACCTTGTCCCGGCAGACGGAGTTCAGCGCGGCCGGCCTGCAGTGGGTGTGAAGGGGGTGTGAGTCAGACATGCCCCTGATTGGCTCAGCACTGAGACAATCAGAGGCAGATCTCACACCCATTCATGAATGGGTGAGTGAGTGTTGCCTCTGATTGGCTCAGCGCAGCTCTCAGCTGAATGACAGCAGTTCAGCACCACAGTGCAGGGGACAGTAGGAGAAGACTCGGCTGTGCCCCGGCAGCTGAAGGGAGGTGAGTATCTATTTTTTTTTGTTTTTTAAATCACTTTTAATTCATTTCCAGGGATTGGCTTATATGTAAAGCCCTTCCCTGAAAAAGAATTCAGGTGTGCCAGCAGACCATTGTCTTCAATGGAGTCGCCGGCAGCAGCAGCGGCTCCATTGAAGAGAATGCCTGCATTTTTATTCTTTTTTACACTAAAATCTTTGTTTTTCAGGTAAGGGCTTATATTTTTAAGCCCTTCCCGAAAATTCATCCCGCGCTCGCCGGCAGCCCATTGCTTTCAATGGAGCCGGCTGTATTGCCGGCTCCATTGAATTCAATGGGCTAACATCGTTCTGCTCTGCCACAGCTGTTACAGCTGTGGCAGAGGAGAACGATCGTTATGCTGACAGTGGGGTGGGGGGGTCTCACTCTTGCCACTATTGTGGCTTAATAGTGAGACCTCAGAGCCCGAAATGCAGCCCTTCATGTTGCTCCTCGCCTGCCCTATCCATTTCTGTGTTTTTTACATGACTTTGGTGATTTGCTAAGATTTTCACAAATGAAAACCTTAGCGGAGCACCAGTCATATACAAAAATGCTCGAGTCGCCCATTGACTTCAATGGGGTTCGTTACTCGAAACGAACTCTCGAGCATCACTGAAAGTTCGACTCGAGTAACGAACACCCGAGCATTTTGGTGCTCGCTCATCTCTAGTGGATAAAGCTTGGTTATGCAGTTTGAAGGACAGTGCACAATCAAGGAGTACCGCAACACAGCAGACTTGTAAGAGTTAGGAAAATGTGAAGGCATTTACTGTGATCGATTGGTCTGATGAGTGGAGAGTTGAGTGAGATTGGGGAAAGTTAATGAATTTTGTTTCCACTATGTTGGGTTTTAAAGAGCAGAAAGAGGAGGAGGATATAGTCAATCTGAGATTCTAGATAGCAGAGAGGTGATATCTGGCAAGATTAAAGGGGTTTTCCAGAGAGCGCCCACTGTCAGTGCCGGGATACACCGGGGTTGGAGCAGAAGCCACTGCTCTAATCCCTGTGTAGTGACATTGAAATCAATTGGAGCTGCTTCTGCAATTACAAGCTGAGCTCCAATTAATTTCCATGATGGCTGTACCTGCAATTACAAGCGCTGGCCAATACACAGGGGTCAGAGCAGTGGCTTCTGCTCCAACCCCAGTGTATCCTGGCACTGACAGCGGATTGTGCCCAGAAAACTCCTTTAATCCACTTTATACTCTTCTATACTTTTCACATTGTGCTTCTGTGACATGTAGTTTTATGAGCTTCCAGGAGCATACTTTTACAGGTGTGGGATGAGTGAGCTGGCTGGGTGTGTATTCCTGTGCTCAGCCAATCACCACCGGTTTGCTGCACATAAATACCAGCTTCTCTTGCTAGAGAGTGCTAGTCATTTATATTTCTCCACATTCTCTCTCAGAACCGTGATGTTCGGAGTCATACATGCATCTATTGGTGTGAACAGTGTCCTGTTCTACTTATACGCCGTTTACCATTTATGGTGAACCAGGCCCCTAGGTTCCAATGTAGGACCGTCCCTCTTAGGGCAATCGGCTTCACAGGACTCCCTAGGGTTTAAGTTTTCTTGTTAGAGTAGGGACTCATGAGACAATGAGGACCATGTCGGGAGGCTTGTGAGCTTAAGTATCATAGCCAAAATATAAACCAATACCTCATATGTACTTTAGCTAGTCCATTTGCTAATGCATTTTGGTATTTTAGGTAAGTGTTTTGGTGTTTGTCAGTCATTGTTGGATGTCTGCTCACTAGTCCCATTTGCAGTTCACTTTGTTATGGTTTTAAGTGTGTATGCACATTCCTCTTTCCCAATTCTTTCTCTCTAGTCCTTATTTGTGTTCGTCCTGGCCTTCATGTGCTCAGAACGCACGTGACACTTATATTTTATTTTACATATGTTGTCCTGCTATGTCAGTGCTTTAATTAAGGATGGCCTGAAAATGATTTGGACCACTAAGCAGTGAAAAACATTGTAGTCAAGATACACTTGATTTGAGTCAATAAAATGCAGAAAAAAGAGTCTTATTACTTGAATTTCGTTTCTTTTTTTGCAGCCTTCCTTTGCATTTAAACTTTACAGACTGCTCCACCCCTTATGACCATCCCAATGCCTAAATGGTAAGACTGTCCCCAGTCTTCATCTTTCTGATTCGGAAACTTCTCATAATGTATAAAGACTAGAGATGAGCAAGCGTACTCGTCCGAGCTTGATACTAGTTTGAGTATTAGGGTGTTTGAGATGCTCGTTACTCAAGACGAGCACCACGCGGTGCTTGACTCCATTACATTTCCTTCCTGAGAAATTTGCGCGCTTTTCTGGCCAATAGAAACACAGGGAAGGCATTACAACTTCCTCCTGTGACATTCCAGCCCTATCCCACCCCCCTGCAGTGAGTGGCTGGGGAGATCAGATGACACCCGAGTATTTAAATCTGCCCCGTCCGCGGCTCGCCACAGATGCACGCTGAAAGAGATCAGGGAAAGTGCTGTCTTGCTGTAGCTGCTATAGGGAGACTGTTAGGTGTTATTTTAGTCTTCAAGAACCCCAACGGTCCTTCTTAGGGCCACATCTGACCGTGTGCAGTACTGTTGAGGCTGCTTTTAGCAGTGTTGCACAATTTTTTTTCTTTTGTATATCGGGCGTGCAGACCATAGCGTCCTCAGTCTGCAGTCATTTTACAGAGTATAGGGGCAGTACTGCTGAGGCAGGGACAGTGGTACAGGGAACTCCATATACAGGCTATATCACAGGCAGTGGGCTTTTTCCCAAAAAGTGGAAAAAAATACTATATTTGGCCTGCCTGTGACCGTCTTCAGTTTACGGCGTGTGTGCTGGGGGTAGTAGTCGCTGATTAATACCCAGCCTTGCGCATAATTGTTTCCTGGCTCTGCTGTGTCCGTTACATGATTGCCGTCATCCCGGCAGAGGGAAAGAGTACACATATATACGCTGCATACGGTGTCTGCCTGGTTTTTCACCTCACCGTTTTAAAAAATTGAAGCAAAATAGCCTACCACTGGCCTTTGGCCACTTGACTGGTTCTGCCCTGTAAATTCCAGTAGCTCAGTCATACGCACCTAGGTCTCACTAGTGCATTCCGTAAGCGAAGTCAGCCTTCAACCACAGGCCAGTAGGCGGCACATTTAATTACAGCGTTCTGTTTCTGCTCTACTCGTAATACACCACGCTAAGGAATAGGGGTAGGCCTAGAGGACGTGGACGGGGGCGAGGACGTGGAGGCCCAAGTCAGGGTGTGGGCACAGGCCGAGCTCTTGGTCCAGGTGTATCGCAGCCGACTGCTGCGGGATTAGGAGAGAGGCAAGATTCTGGGGTCCCCAGATTCATCTCACAATTAATGGGTCCACGCGGTAGACCTTTATTAGAAACTGAGCAGTGTGAGCAGGTCCTGTCGTGGATGGCAGAAAGTGCATCCAGCAATCTATCGACCACCCAGTCTTCTACGCCATCCACAGCTGCAACTCTGAATCCTCTGGCTGCTCCTCCTTCCTACCAGCCTCCTCACTCCATGAAAATGACACATTCTGAGGAGCAGGCAGACTCCCAGGAACTGTTCTCGGGCCCCTGCCCATATTGGGCAGCAATGGTTCCTTTCCCACCGGAGGAGTTTGTCGTGACCGATGAGACACAGTTGTCTATCACTAAGGTAGTAGTAATTTCAGTAAGTTCAAGGGAGGAGCGCACAGAGGATTCGGAGGAAGAGCAGCTGGACGATGAGGTGACTGACCCCACCTGGTTTGCTAAGCCTACTGAGGACAGGTCTTCAGAGGGGAGGCAAGTGCAGCAGCAGGGCAGGTTGGAAGAGGCAGTGCGGTGGCCAGGGGTAGAGGCAGGGCCAGACCGAATAATCCACCAACTGTTTCCCAAAGCGCCCCCTCGCGCCATGCCACCCTGCAGAGGCCGAGGTGCTCAAAGGTGTGGCAGTTTTCACTGAGAGTGCAGACGACCAACGAACTGTGGTGTGCAAGGTTTGTCACGCCAAGATCAGCCGGGGAGCCACCACCACCAGCATGCGCAGGCTTATGATGGCCAAGCACCCCACAAAGTGGGACGAAGGCCATTCACCGCCTCCGGTTTGCACCACTGCCTCTCCCCCTGTGCCCCAACCTGCCACTGACATCCAACCCCCTCTCAGGACACAGGCACGACCGTCTCCCGGCCTGCACCCACGCCCTCACCTCCGCTGTCCTCGGCCCCATCCAGCAATGTCTCTCAGCGCAGCGTCCAGCCATCGCTAGCACAACTGTTTGAGCGCAAGCGCAAGTACGCCGCCACGCACCCGCACGCTCAAGCGTTAAACGTGCACACAGCCAAATTGATCAGCCTGGAGATGCTGCCGTATAAGCTTGTGGAAACGGAGGCTTTCAAAAACATGATGGCGGCGGTGTCCCTGCGCTACTCAGTTCCCAGTCGCCACTACTTTTCCCGATGTGCCGTCCCAGCCCTGCACGACCACGTCTCCCGCAACATTGTACGCGCCCTCACCAACGCGGTTACTGCCAAGGTCCACTTAACAACGGACACATGGACAAGCACAGGTGGGCAGGGCCACTATATCTCCCTGACGGCACATTGGGTGAATTTAGTGGAGGCTGGGACTGAGTCAGAGCCTGGGACCGCTCACGTCCTACCCACCCCAGAATTGCGGGCCCCAGCTCGATGGTGGTATCTGCGGCGGTGTATGCTTTCTCCACTAAACCACCTTCCTCCTCCTCCTACGCAACCTCTGTCTTGCAATCAAGATGTGTCAGCAGCAGCACGTCGCCAGCAGTCGGTGTCGCGCGGCGTGGCAGTACAGCGGTGGGCAAGCGTCAGCAGGCCGTGCTGAAACTACTCAGCTTAGGAGAGAAGAAGCACACAGCCCACGAACTGCTGCAGGGTCTGACAGAGCAGACCGACCGCTGGTTTTCGCCGTTGAGCCTCCAACCAGGCATGGTCGTGTGTGACAACGGCCGTAACCTGGTGGCGGCTCTGCAGCTCGGCAGCCTCATGCACGTGCCATGCCTGGCCCACGTCTTTAATTTGGTGGTTCAGCGGTTTCTGAAAAGCTACCCACACTTGTCATACCTGCTCGGAAAGGTGCGCCGGCTCAGCGCACATTTCTGCAAGTCCAACACGGACGCTGCCACCTTGCGGACCCTGCAACATCGGTTTAATCTGCCAGTGCACCGACTGCTGTGCGACGTGCCCACACGGTGGAACTCTACGCTCCACATGTTGGCCAGGCTCTATGAGCAGCGTAGAGCTATAGTGGAATACCAACTCCAACATGGGCGGCGTAGTGGGAGTCAGCCTCCTCAATTTTTTACAGAAGAGTGGGCCTGGTTGGCAGACATCTGCCAGGTCCTTGGAAACTTTGAGGAGTTTACCCAGATGGTGAGCGGCGATGCTGCAATCATTAGTGTCACCATTCCTCTGCTATGCCTCTTGAGAAGTTCCCTGCAAAGCATAAAGGCAGATGCTTTGTGCTCCGAAACAGAGGCGGGGGAAGACAGTATGTCGCTGGATAGTCAGAGCACCCTCCTGTCTATATCTCAGCGCGTTGAGGAGGAGGAGCATGAGGAGGATGAGGAGCAGGGGGAAGAGACAGCTTGGCCCAATGCTGAGGGTACCCATGCTGCTTGCCTGTCATCCTTTCAGCGTGTATGGCCTGAGAAAGAGGAGGAGGATCCTGAAAGTGATCTTCCTAGTGCGGACAGCCATGTGTTGCGTACAGGTACCCTGGCACACATGGCTGACTTCATGTTAGGATGCCTTTCTCGTGACCCTCGCGTTACACGCATTCTGGCCACTACGGATTACTGGGTGTACACACTGCTCGACCCACGGTATAAGGAGAACCTTTCCACTCTCATACCCGAAGAGGAAAGGGGTTCGAGAGTGATGCTATACCACAGGACCCTGGCGGACAAACTGATGGTAAAATTCCCATCCGACAGCGCTAGTGGCCGAAGGCGCAGTACCGAGGGCCAGGTAGCAGGGGAGGCGCGGAGATCAGGCAGCATGCACAGCACAGGCAGGGGAACACTCTCTAAGGCCTTTGACAGCTTTCTGGCTCCCCAGCAAGACTGTGTCACCGCTCCCCAGTCAAGGCTGAGTCGGCGGGAGCACTGTAAAAGGATGGTGATGGAGTACGTAGCCGATCGCACGCCTCTGCCCCCTACAACTACTGGGTATCGAAGCTGGACACGTGGCCTGAACTCGCGCTGTATGCCCTGGAGGTGCTTGCTTGCCCTGCGGCTAGCGTCTTCTCAGAGAGGGTGTTTAGTGTGGCTGGGGGAATCATCACGGATAAGCGTACCCGCCTGTCAACTGACAGTGCCGACAGGCTTACACTCATGAAGATGAACAAAGCCTGGATTTCCCCAGACTTCTCTTCTCCACCAGCGGACAGCAGCGGTACCTAAACCATACTTAGGCAACACCCGCGGATAGAAGCATCGTTCTCTATCACCATAAAAAACGGGGACCTTTTAGCTTCATCAATCTGTGTATTATATTCATCCTCCTCCTCCTGCTCCTCCTCCTGAAACCTCACGTAATCACGCCGAACGGGCAATTTTTCTTAGGCCCACAAGGCTCAGTCATATTACTTTTGTAAACAATGTTTATATGTTTCAATTCTCATTAAAGCGTTGAAACTTGCACCTGAACCAATTTTTATTTTAACTGGGCTGCCTCCAGGCCTAGTTAGAAATTAAGCCAAAGTAACCAAAGCAATTAATGGGTTTCATCTGCCCTCTTGGTTGTGCATGGGCAATTTTTCTGAGGTACATTAGTACTGTTGGTACACCAATTTTTTTGGGCCCTCGCCTACAGTGTAATCCTAGTAGTTTTTATGGGCTTCGCCTGCACTAATGGTACAGCAAGGTATGTGGGGTTGGCCTACACTTTTGCTACATAAATGTAACTGGGGCCTTGTCTATACTGCAACTACTGAAATGTCAAAGAGACTGTTATCTCCCTAAACTGCTGCAACGGGAATGTTACTGGGGCCTGTCTTGAGTGCTACTATTACTGAAATGGAACTAAGACTGCGCTCCCCCTATACTGCTGCTTCGGAATTGTTACTGGGGCCTGTCTTGACTGCTACTACTGAAATGGAACTAATACTGTGCTCCCCCTATACTGCTGCTAGTGATATGTTACTGGGGCCTGTCCAGACTGCTACTACTACTGAAATAGAACTAATACTGTGCTCCCCCTATACTGCTGCTAGTGATATGTTACTGGGGCCTGTCCAGACTGCTACTATTACTGAAATGGAACTAATACTGTGCTCCCCCTATACTGCTGCTAGTGATATGTTACTGGGGCCTGTCTTGACTGCTACTATTACTGAAACGGAACTAGTACTGTGCTCCCCCTATACTACTGCTATTAATATGTTAGTGGGGCCTGTCTTGACTGCTACTACTACTGAAATGGAACTAATACTGTGCTCCCCCTATACTGCTGCTAGTGATATGTTACTGGGGCCTGTCCCTAATGCTACCGCTGAAATGTTACTAATTCTGGGCTCTGCCTATATCGCTGCTAATGCAATGTCACTGGGGTGTGGAAACGGAGGCTTCCCAAAGACATGATGGCGGCGAGGCCATTTCCCACCAACGCGGTTACTGTTAAGGTGCATATAACCACGGACACGTGGAGAGGACACGTAGTGCCTCAAAAACATCCCCCTCCTCCTCCAACAATGAAAACATTCTTGGCAAATACCTTAGCATTGGTCCGTCTGGTGGCAGTCCAAGAATTTCACCTTTACCGACACAACAAGAGAGCCCCCCCACCATCCCCCACCACGGCCCACTTAATCCTGGCCACATTCCGAAAACCAACTAAATAAAACCGCGCTACTAGGTCCGCAGTCGCGACCACATTCCCACCAACGTGGTTACTGTTAAGGTACATATTACCAGTCTGACTGGCGCATGTACTGTGGGCCGAAGCCCACCTGTATTGTATCTGACGTTAGCTCTGCTGAGCAGGGCACTGCAATGGGATACATTTATGTACCGCCGATGGGTTCCAGGGAGCCACCCATGCTGTGGCTCCACAGGGACTTCACAATACGGATTTGTACCTGCCAGTGTCTATGTATTAAAAACCCCGGTCAGACTGGGGCATGCAGTGTGGGCCGAAGCCCACCTGCATTTAATCTGACGTTACCTCAGCTGTGCTGGGCACTTGAATGGGATTTGTTTATGTACCGCTGCTGGGTTCCAGGAAGCCAGCCATGCTTTGGGTCCACACGGACTTCACATTAGGGAGTTGTACCTGCCTGTGTCTACTTATAAAAAAAAAACCAGTCTGACTAGGGCATGCAGTGTGGGCCCAAGCCCACCTGCGTTTAATCTGACGTTACCTCAGCCATGCTGGGCAATGCAATGGGATTTATTTATGTAATGCCGGTGGCTTCCTGGGACCCACCCATGCTGTCGGTCCACACGGAGTTGTACCTGCCTGTGTCTACTTATAAAGAACCCCAGTCTGACTGGCGCATGCAGTGTGGGCCGAAGCCCACCTGTATTTAATATGACGTTAGCTCTACTATCCGGGGCACTGCATTGGGACAAACTACAGGAGCAATACAGCGCTGATGAGACGTGCACAGCTACGCTAGCATTGGAGTCCGCTGTAGGCATGCGATTGCTGAGGGTTTGTGCAGAGGCCTATGTCCTGGGTGCAGTGAAAGTCCGCTTCCTGCCTAGGATTGCTGAATCTGTGGGCCGAGGCCTATGCCGTGGGCGCGGTGCAAGTCTGCCATGTTTAGCCGCTCAGATCAATTTTTTTGTTCATGTCTTGGGTTTCCTAGGACCCACCTATGCTGTTGGTGCAAACTTAGTTCCCATTGCGGTGTTTGACCTGTCTGGCACAAAGGCACTGACTGACTTGGGTAGGGGGCAGAGCGCTGACGGCTTTCCCCTTGCAGTGTGGATTGAGCTATGTGACAACTTGACAGAATGAATACTGTGTGGCACATGGATTCCCCATTGCTATGCCCACGTTTGCAGCTCCTGATGGAGGTGGCACAGGATTGGAGTTCTCATTGCTTCTGTACAGCATTGTGGGCTATCGCCCCGCCCCTTTTAAAGAGGGTCGCTGCCTGGCCCTGCCAACCCTCTGCAGTGTGTGCCTCTGGTTCCTCCTCATGGCAGACACACTTATAAATAGACATGAGGGTGGTGTGGCTATGAGGCCAGCGTGTGGCATGAGGGCAGCTGAAGGCTGCGCAGGGACACTTTGGTGTGCGCTGTGGACACTGGGTCGTGTGGGTGGGTTGGGCAGCATGTTACCCAGCAGAAGTGGCAGCGGAGTTTCATGCAGGCAGTGATTGTGCTTTGTTGGAGGTAGTGTGGTGCTTAGCTAAGGTATGCATTGCTAATGAGGGTTTTTCAGAAGTAAAAATTGTTGGGGAGGGGGGGCACTCTTGCCGCTATTGTGGCTTAATAGTGGGACCTGGGAACTTGAGATGCAGCCCAACATGTAGCCCCTCGCCTGCCCTATCCGTTTCTGTGTCGTTCCCATCACTTTCTTGAATTTCCCAGATTTTCACAAATGAAAACCCTAGCGAGCATCGGCGATATACAAAAATGCTCGAGTCGCCCATTGACTTCAATGGGGTTCGTTACTCAAAATGAACCCTCGAGCATCGCGGGAAGTTCGACTCGAGTAACGAGCACCCGAGCATTTTGGTGCTCGCTCATCTCTAATAAAGACCCAAATAAAGCCATTAAGAACATACTTGCAGATTAAATTGTTGTATAACTAGAATAAACTAAAACAGTGACTCAAATAACAATATTGTGCAGAATTTAACCCCTTTCTCGTGGTCTCTATGGATTTAGTTATCCAACTTCCACTCCTCCAGCTGAAGCTTAAAACATTCCACCTGACAAGTGACTACCTGCAGATGACATACTGTTTCAACTATCACATGCAAGAACACTTCATTGACCTTGTCATATATAATTATTCAACATTTCCCTTGGAAATGTTTTAGGGACAAGTGAGAACTGATTGTGTTCAGGTGAGCGCTAAAGTAGAGTGTTTCCACAGTTATTGAAAGGCTAATGTGTCGCCATGGAAACCAGGCTTTTTAAACCGGATTACATCACTTCTGAATAATATTGCAATGCAGCACAGAAAAAAAATCATGCTAATGCTATAAATTCATGAGAGAATAGCTGTTAATTTACCATGTCTAGCTGCTCCTGTCATCTTAAAGCCTAAAAACTACAGTACTACATTAAAGACGGCAAGATAAAAATAAATTCTGTTTATTGATTTGATTACTGCAATAATGGATTCAATCTATGAAAAATGTCACATTGTCAGCCAGTAATCACTAGTTGGTTACAACATTTTGATCATATTTACTAAAGGGTAAGTTGTGTTAACTGGATTTTTCTGTAGATTTTATAACATTTAAGGCTATACAAAACAAACAAAAGCCTCTTTTGGATGTAGAAAACTTACCTATAACTAATATTTACATTTAATGCATAACTAACCATTATGACATTTTCAATGGCATAGCATGGGTTAAAATATCAATTTAACGTTTGTTACGTCTGTACTTAGTTTAACAGCTAATTCAGGCTTTGACCTGCTAACTATGAGCTAAATGTACAGTTTAATGTCTATCTTTCTCTCTTATCAATGTGTCACAAGCCAAAAATAGGCATAAAAATCCTCCATTGTCTTGTGTGGCACGGAATGTGAAGGCAGCGGAAATGCAGTTCCAAGCTCTAACTCATGACCTGAGGGTTGCGAGTTCAATGGTTGCATGCTTCTATAACTAGCTCTTATACTTGATGTGTCCTCATTTTTAGTAACACTTGCACAATTCTGCTATGCTGCACTTACACTCACCTACAGCCCTGCTGCAGGCATCTTTTAATGAAGGATATATAACTGTTGCATTGTATGTGAAACCTTTACTTTTCCAACTGTGCCCTCTTTCTGGCCAGATATGACTCCTCCCATACATCTCACTGATCACAGGACATCATAAAGGTCCTTCACACCAGCTTTGCTCCCTATTACTGTGCACTGCTGCACTTGGGAGGAACTGCAGAACAGGGAACTTCAGCATAAGACATAGGCACCTTTTAGCAAGATTTTTTTCTTGCTAAAAAGTGAGTCTTATGGTCCAAAACATACAATCCCAATTCTAAAAAAGTTGGGATGCTGAGTAAAATTCAAACAAATGCAAAGAAAGAAAGAATTTGGAAATTTAATATAAAAAAAATTCTGCACAACAGGACATAGAACACATATCAGAAGTTGAAAGTGAGACATTTTTCTATTTCATAAAAAAAAAAGAAAAGAAAATTATAATATAATATATATATATATATATATATATATATATATATATATATATATATATATATATATATATATATATATATATAAATTAATGGCAGCAACACATCTCACAAAAGTTGTGGCAGGGTTACCAAGAATTTAGAAAAGCAAGTGGTACTAAGGAAATTAGCTGGAGAGTCAATTTTCTACTAAGTCACAAGTCTGTTTAAAAACAGCATGTTAGAGAAGCGTCTCAGAGGCAAAGATAGCTAAAGGTTCACCGATCTATGAAAAAACGCATTTAAAAATTGTGCAACAATTTCAGAAAAATGTTCCTCAACGTAAAGTTGTTGAGTAGAGATGAGCGAGCACCCAAATGCTCGGGTCCGCGTTATTCGAGTCAAGCTTTTCGTAAAATTCGAGAGCTCTACTTGACTACAATGGGAGACTTGAGCATTTTTGTATGTGGGACGCCGGGTGCCGAGCTCTTTTTTTTTTTTTTAACTAGGTCTCTCTCTCTCAGAGTCGTAATAAGGAGGGGCCAAAACAGGCACGTCACCGCGGGGAGGAACCAAAAACTGGGGTGGGGTCGAACACAGCTTGATGCTCGCTCAAGTAACAAGCACCATTGAGTACTCTAATACTCGAACGAGCATCAAGATCGGCAGAGTATGATCGCTCAACTCTATTGTTGAGACTTTCAATATCCCACCATCTACAGTTCATAATATAATCAAAAGATTCAAAGATCTGGAAAAATTAGGCCAACGGTTAATATTGGATGCTTGAGATCTATGGGCTCTCAGGCATCACTACGTGAAAAACAGGCATGATTCTGTAATGCAGATCACTGCATGGACTCAGGAATACTTCTAGAAATCACTGTCTGTGAACACAGTTCCCTGAGCAATCTACAAATGCAAGTTAAAACTGTATCATGCAAAGAAGAAGCCATATATCAACACAATATGTATTCTCTGGACCAAAGCTTATTTAAAATGGACTAAGGCAAAATGTAAAACTGTTCGTGTCCTGCAGACTCAAGAGGAGAGGGACCATCCAGATTGTTATCAGCAGTTCAAATGCCTGCATCTATGATGGTATGGGGTGGCATTAGTGCCTACGGCATGGGCAGATTACACATCTTGAAAGGCGCTATCAACGCTGAGCAGTATATAAAGATTTTAGAACAACATATGCTGCCATCCAGACAATGTCTCTTTCAGGGTAGGCTTTGCATATTTGAGCAATAATAAACCACATACTGCATCCATCACAACCACATGGTTTTACAGAAGCAAGAGTCCGGGTGCTGAATTGGCCTGCCTACAGTCCAGACTTTTCAGAAATACAAAACCCTGGGTGCATTATGAAACATAAAATCCAGCAAAGAAGACCCAGGGATGTTGAGCAGCCAGAATCCTACATCAGACAAGATGGGACAACATTCCTCTCCCAAAACTCTAGCAATTGGTATCCTCACTTCCCAGACATTTATAGACTGTTGTAAAAAGAAGAGGGATGTTACATTCGTCCTGGACTGCCAGCAGGACCCTGGTACAAGAGCAGCCACATTGAATGTGGAGACTAGCTTATACAAGTGGCTAGACACAGAACTGACAAAAGAAGTGAGGTAAAGGATAGAGTTATCACTCAGAACACAGATAGGGAGACTGACCCTAGGTGGCAGGGAGGATGGCAGGACCCTACCTATAAGCAGGGTGATCATCTCGATAAAGGCAGCCCCGCGCTGGAACCTCAGGCCTGACTATCCCTAAAGGGAACTGACAGCAAACAAATTCAAGACAGACAATAGACACAAGCAGGGAACAAACCCAAACACAGGAGCCAGACACACAGCAGCTCTGAGCAGAACAACAGCTCAGGGAACACTGAAAAATCACTGGCAACTGCTAACCAGGGAGAGCAGTAATATATAAGGAAGAGGGAGAAGCCGATTGGCTAAAAACAATGTCAATCACCAGCTACACCTCCCTGACAGCTGCAAGACTAATTTACCTGGACTAGTACACACAGGAGACGTTAACCCTAACTAGTCAGGATAGAACCCACAGAAACAAAAGTGTGCTGGCAAAAACTTGACAGTGTGCTGACTGTGACATCGCAAGTGGATGCTACACAATGGTAGACATGGCCCTGACCCAACGTTTTTTAGATGTGTTGCTACCATCAGTTTCAAAGCAAGTTTTTTTTTTTTTTAAATAAATGGAAAAATGTTTGATTTTTACCATCCGATATGTTTTATTGTGAATAAAATATAGCTATGTGAGATTTCTGAATCATTGCATTCTTTTTATCTTTACATTTATTTCATTTTACATAGCATCCCAACTTTTCTAGAATTGAATGCTGCAGTATGCTAAGGTGGGCTGTAGGTACGTAATAGGTTCCCTTTAAAATGTAAAAATGGTAAGAAATAGAAATGTTGATGCTTTGAAATATAACTCCGACTAACTATTGGAATCTTAAAAAGAACTACAGTCCTTGAAGAATCCACCTTTTACCTGTATGCAAAGCCTTGCATTTAGGGAAAAGCAATGACATTGAAGTTTTCAAATCGGAATTTCATTCTTTGTGGAAAACTTTCCAGAGATGTTTCTGACTAGGGATTTCCTGTTTAAAAGGGAGCAGCAGGGTGAAAAAAGGTCTGTATAGAGTCTTACTCAAAGACAATGTAAAGTTCAGCCAGAACTCTCTTTTACTAGAGAATATAATAAGCAGGTGCATGCTTTCTGGTAAAAAAAACTTTCACCACCATTAAAGTTGAAAAAAAATAGAAGAATGGGGGAGCACTCCAGGGAAGGTTATATAGTTAAATAGTGCATCATTTGTATGGTTGAAAAAGTCAACTGCCAATTAACTTCTATCAAGGGATAAAGAAAGCACAAGGGTGAAGGGAAGTGCCATGGACAAATTCTAGAACCCTGACTCCCTCTATAACCATGAGACAACTTGCCCACAGGAGAAGAATAACAAAATTTCTCCTGATCTTAAGTGATGATCCGATTGATTCAACTTTCAGAACGAAATTCCATACATTTCCATAGGAGCTCACAGAATTGTAAAGTTGGAAGGGACCTCCAGGGCCATCTGGCCCAACCCCCTGCTCAGTGCAGTGTTCACTATATAATCCCAGACAGATGTATGTCCAGCCTCTGCCTGAAGACCTCCATTGAAGGAGAACTCATCACCTCCCATGGCAACCTGTTCTACTCATTGATCACCCTCACTGTCAGAATTTTTTTTCTAATATCTACTCTGTGTCTCCTCCCTTTCAGTTTCATCCCATTGCTTCTAGTCTTTCCTTGTGCAGATGAGAATAGGGTTGATCCCTCTGCACTGTGACAGCCCTTCAAATATTTGTAGACAGATATTAAGTCTCTTCTCAGCCTTCTTTTTCTCAAGCTAAGCACTCCCAGATCTTTTAACCGTTCCTCATAGGATATGATTTCCAGACCGCTCACCATCCTGGTAGCTCTTCTCTGAACTTGTTCCAGTTTGTCTATATCTTTTTTTTTTAAAGTTTGGGTGCCCAGTAGAGATGAGCGAACACCAAAATGTTCGGGTGTTCGTTATTCGGAACGAACTTCCCGTGATGCTCGAGGGTTCGTTTCGAACAACGAACCCCATTGAAGTCAATGGGCGACCAGAACATTTTTGTATTTCGCCGATGCTCGCTAAGGTTTTCATGTGTGAAAATCTGGGCAATTCAGGAAAGTGATGGGAATGACACAGTGACGGATAGGGCAGGCGAGGGGCTACATGGTGGGCTGCATCTCAAGTTCACAGGTCCCACTATTAAGCCACAATAGCGGCAAGAGTGCCCCCCCCCCCCACTGTCAGCATATAGATCGTCCTCCTCTGGCACAGCTGTAACAGCTGTAGCAGAGAAGAACGATGTTTGCCCATTGAATTCAATGGAGCGGCAATACAGCATGTTCCACTGAATGCAATGGGCTGCCGGCGATCGCAGGATGAATGGTCGGAAAGGGGTTAAATATATAACCCCTTTCCTGCAATTCATCCAGAAATGTGTTACACTAAAAATATATACCGGCGTATAAGGCGACGGGGCGTATAAGACGACCCCCCAACTGTCACCTTATACGCCGGTAATACAGTGGAGCAAAGAATAAAAATCATTACTTACATTTTTAGATGATCTGCGGCGCTCCTGCAGGCTGTCACTCCCTCCTGGTCCACGGCAGAGTATTGCTTTCTCCACGAAAGACTTTAAATCCCTGTCTTTATATTGGCCAAAAAAAAGCGCTAACGTCTCAGGGAAGAAAGTTAAATTAACCAGAACACCGCATGGTGTTCGTTACGAATAACGAACATCCCGAACACCCTAATATTCGCACGAATATCAAGCTCGGACGAACGCGTTCGCTCATCTCTAGTGCCCAGGACTGAACACAGTATTCCAGATGAGGTCTGGCCAAGAAAGAATAGAGGTCAGATAATTACTTAATGTGATCTAGACTCTGCTTCTCTTAATACATCCCAGAATTATGTTTGCCTTTTTTGTTACTGCATTACATTGTTAATTCGTTCAGGCTGTGATCTTCTAGTACACCCAAGTCTTTTTCTCTTAGGTCTACTACCTTTGTCTGCCGCCCTCTTGCTATTCCGGGCAGATATGGGCTTCGCTCTGCTCCTTCTGTATGAATGTATTCATTGTTTCTATTTTCTACCAGCAATTCACTAGTTAGCCCTGATCAGTGCTCAAACTCCCGCTACAGCTTAATTAGTAATTAGCTCCCTATTTAGCTGACCTGAGAATCCTCCATCTTTGCCTCAGCATTGATGTGTGTTTGTGTCAGACACTTAGTACAAGTAGGTCATCCATCTAAGAACTGTGTTGTGTATTTGATCTTGCTTCTGTATCTGTTTTTTTCTGTATGTGCTATAGCCTGTGTGCGTTTGTCCATTTCCCTCAAGTGTGTGCATTGTTTCCATCTCTTTGGTGAATCAGTCCTTTTCTGTGTTTTGTGGGCCCTGTGTTCAGTACATTGTCTCTGTGTTCTGTTAGGAATAGTTAGCCTCAAGGTTCCACTGTGTGCCATTCTTATCAGGATGCCTACCCTGCATTTAGGCAGGGCTCTTCCCATCTTCCTGTTTAGCTAAGACATAACCTTGCAACTGGGGTCAGCTGCTAGCCACACCAGGTCTGGTCCAAAAGCCAGGTTGGTTGGTTAGAACAGTGGATCCACTTTCGTTATCTGTAACATTTTCACATGCACTGATACTTAACTTAATTTCTTCAAATTCTGTATGTGTTTTTTTTTTCATTTTTCTTGACCAGATGTAGTACTTTCCATTTCTCCTTGATGAATACCATTCTGTTAGTCACTACTCTCATTGTGTTAGCCATCCTTCCTAGTTTTGTGTCATCAGCAAACTTGATCAGTTTGTGCTCAATTTCCTCCACTAGATCATTTATAAAAATGTTGAACAACACGGGGCTAGGAAAGAGTCTTCTGGTACCCCACCTAAGACATTCTTCCACTTGGATGTGCAGCCATTTATGACCACTATTTGAGTATGATCAACCAGCCAGTTGTGAATCCACCTAACAGTTGCCTTGTTGATCCCATGTTTGGTCATTTTTTCAATAAGAATGGTATGAGATTCTTTTTCAAGTGCTTTGCTGAAGTCAATATATACTATATCTACTGCATTTCTCTGATCAACCCAGTTAATGTTGTTTTGAAGGTGATTGGCTTCAAGTGATAACTTATTAAAATCTCATGTGGCAGGTATTGATACCCTTCTTCAGGCTAGACCAGGGCAGAGGGTCTCATGACCAGAGCAGATTTTTAATCAAGTAATGTAAGCCACAAAGTTTCCTACTGAAAAAACAGCAAGTAGCTATTCTAAAGTAAGAGCAACTGATATATAAGATCTATTGCAAAATTATATATGTCAGGATCAGTGGATGAGGACCAATGTACCACACACTGGCTTGACTTAAGTCCAAATCCAGAGGCAGCACCTGAGGTATCCTGGTCTTTACCCTTTAACTCTATCAGATGGGATGTGGTCATTGCTGCAGGGTCCCCAGTTTATACTCTAGAAGGGGTCCCAGCAAGGCGGCAGCTGACACTACTATATCAAGGCATGTTAGCTGAGCACATGTACAAAGGGGTAGTCAGATTAATTTGGTTTGGACAGCGTAACTTCAGAACGAGTAGCAAGCCTGAGGTTAGGATACACAGAACACATTCAGCACAGCAGTACATCAGACCAGAGGTCTCAGTATATATATATATATATCATGTTGAGGTAAGGAGTGAAGAATGCAACACAGTCAGGATTAGCTGAAGTCTGGAATCAAGGAACCAAAACATAATAGCTGGACCAAAAGTTCACAAACTCAGGCGCCTTTCATAGAGGGGTGAGTGCCTGATATAGCGAGAGCACTTTCACAATTGGCAGGGGGAGCTAAACTAAGGTGCAAGCATGTTGTCTGAGCCATTAACAGAGGAAGGGTAGTCGCTGGAGCTGGCACTCTCTGCCAGAGTTAAGAGAACGATGTGTGCCAAAATCACTAGTAGTAACAAGAGAGGTTATTTAACATACATACTGGGTGCAACTATAGCACCTCCCTAATGGATATCACCAACACATCAAACGTAGATGGAACCAATGTCTGCAATGAACAAATATATAAGTGCATTATAACACCAAGATGGAGGAAACACAAAATAGAGCAAGTAATGGCAACAGAAATACGTGGATGAAAATGCTATTCCTAACCAACTTGTCTGTGGCAGATCCTGCATACAAGCATAGTGATCACTCTCATAGTCACAGTCCAATATCAGGAGCCTAGGGTGCCTGCTCTGTCCCTAGACGGAGGATAGGAAAGATGTACAATACAGATGGAAAGAGCTTTGTATACAACACATGAAGGGGCAGGCGCAGAACAAAGATACTTCCACAGTGGCTGACTGGCTGACCAGAGGAAACACCTCCCTGTTCACCAATCAGTCTATACACCACAAGAGATGTTGCAGCAGAAAACAGAAGAGGGCAACATTAAACACTGAGACATTTTTGACAGACAGGAAAGGGCAATCTCCGGTGCCCAGCGCCGAATGACAGAATGCATGAGCCAAAGGAGTGATCATGTGGGCCAGGACTGACTTTGTGACATCAACCCAGCTTCACCTCCTGATTGCAGCCGGCAAGTCACAGCAGGTAAGCTGGTGGCAACAGACTGTAACAGTATAACTACGCTTTACACGAAAAGTAACCTATTTTCTGAAACCGGAGTACCTTTTAAAAGGTATCAAGTTTGTACTGAGTATTTGTTTCTTTCTTAAACCAACTCATTGTCCTCCTTTTTTTTTACTGGGAGTTGATGTATCCAGATTGGCATCCTGAATCAGAAATAAAATCACAGCTTTGGCTCACTTAACCCACCATACCAGTGCCCCAGTGTGAAAGTTAGCAACTTAGATAATTGCTAATATGTCCTATGGGCAATCTGAAATGAGACAATTCTTATGCATCCAACCAATTTCGTTACGCACAACTGCTAATCTCTGTGATTTACCTTGTTACTCTATGTCTACACACATTTCATTTTATGACGTTTAGACAAATTAAATTGAGTTCTTTCCTCCCCATTATCATCTGTATTAAATATTTATACTCGATGATGCAGAAAATGAAAACACACTAGTTAAAAAGTAGAGAAGTGCAGATAAATGTCAGTTTGTTAAGACGGATGCTCCCGTTTCTCTCCCCCATACAATACAATTATAGTGATAAGAGGAACTAGCTCCAGCTTCAATTAGCCGGAAATAATGCTGAAGGGTTGTGTTGTAAGAAGTTCTTGTGATCCCATTGAAATTCAAGACTTATGCTTCTGCGTCTTGACTCATTTTAACCCCTTCCTTGATCTCAGTCACATTATAATGATGGGGTCATAGCAATAAAATAAAAAGATTCTATGAGCACAATGGAGAAAATATTAATGCATTCCTACTTATGTGTAATTATTTCAGAGGACAGGAATAAATGAATATTTATTCAACAAAGATTATGGGAGATGTGTTGGATACATTATCAGGAAATGTTCTGTTTTCCTAAGGTTACAATGTTATTTGCTTTTATGTCATAATCGGCGCAAGGAAAGCAAGTACAAGGTGAAGTTCACATGAGGAAGACTTGCATCAGAATTAAAAGAGTCCTGTCATGTCCTCATGTCAATGGGGTTGGTTGCATAGCTTTGCCACCCCAGTATGCAGACTCTTGCAGCCTTTGATTTTGCTTATACTCATACCCATAGAAGTTCTTCTTAGATTTTGGTCCTGGTGCTGTGAATGTGTTAATGGACAGTTCCCACCACTTACTGTCAATCAGGTTTGATGTAAAGAAAAAGAAACAAGCAGTGAAACCTCAAGACAGAGATAGACTTGGAGTATGATGTGCCTAGAAAGTCAACAGCAGGTAGTTGTTGCTGGTCTAGCACTCTGATCAACAAAAGGTAATATTAACGCTGCAAGATAGAGTGGAAGAGGCCTGGAAGAACTAAGGCTCAGATGCGGCCTGTCAGTGGATCATTGCATCCATGAAATAAAATTTGACAGTGTAGGTATTCTTTAATAAAAAAAACTCCTCAGGTCCAGATAGCACAAACCTTTAGCTCAATGGTACTCAGCCATTTAGCCTCCTCGGGTGTCCAAGCTAAATGGCTGGCCACCAATAGTCAGCATGTTTGTTGTTGCGTCCAATGAACGTGCAACCTCAATAACATAAATGAAAGGCACAACCGTGCAAAGAAAACACAAAATAAATGGGAGAATACTCTCCCTATACTCCCCCAGCCCGGAAGGGGGCCCTGCCTGCTCGGCAGACCGACCGCGCTGATAAGTGCGAGCCTGCACTCGTGCCTGGGCCACTGACCAGTCCCTATCTGGGAGCCTTAGCACAAAACAAAAGGAGAAACAAAACCAAACCAAACAGCAAAGAACTTAGCTTATAATGGAGAGCTTCCACCACACTGTGTTGCTCCGACATTGTCCAACATAGGACTGAAGTGATTGACCAGCACAGGGGTCAATGCTAGCACAGTTTAAATAGCACCTGAGCTAGTCAGTACCAGGTGCTGAATGACATAACTCTTGCCACTGCCACACCCCTCAGCTCCAGGAGGAGCAAGGGCACACCCAAAACCTGGTCTGGCTTGCAAGCAGGGTGCAGGCCTCAAATGGCTGCAACAGTACCTCCCCTTGTAGAAGGGGCCCCAGGACCCTGAGGGCCAGGACAACCAGGGTTTGACCTGTGAAATTTTTTTACCAGCCAATCTGCATGAACATCTGCTGCAGGAACCCAAGACCTCTCTTCTGGGCCATAACCACGCCAGTGCACCAGGTACTGCAGGGAATTCCTGACTCAACGGGAGTCCAGAATGCGACTTATTACAAACTGCTCCTCCCCATCCACTAGCACAGGAGACGGGGGTGGTGAGTAATTCCCCGAATCGATGAATCTTTTGAGCAGAGATTTATGGAACACATTGTTAATCTTCATCGTGCTGGGAATTTCTAACCGGAAGGCCACCGCGTTAATCTTCTCAATTATTTTAAACGGACTGATAAATCGCGGGCCAAGTTTAGCGGATGGTTGTTTGAGTTTTATATTTCTGGTAGACAACCACACCAAGTCTCCAACACCGAATCCCGCCCCCTCAGAGCGGTGACTGTCTGCAGTTTCTGGAGGCTACTCTGCTGAAGGTGGGGCTGGGGTCCCCCATGAGAGCCTGGATAGTGGCATAATATGCCAATCCATCCACCAGAGTGAGAGTTAACGGGTCTCTGTCAAATTATTTTATTATCCGCAATAGAACAAGACAGGGTTGCCCGCTGTCTCCTCTTCTGTATATATTGACAATGCAAACTCTAGCTAACGCTATCAGGCAACACAAATCAATTCGGGGAGTGGTAGTGGGTCAAAATGACCACAAGATGTCCCTGCTCGCTGACGACCTACTTCTCTACCTATTGTTCTCTAATGTGGGCATTCCTGTTCTGCTTCAGAAGTTTAATAAATTTAGTGCAGAAAGCAATTTTAAGATTAATCTACAAAAAAACAAAATCCCAAATATCACCTTGCTGCAGATCGAGGCGTTGCTCTTTCAGAAACAGTTCCCATTTTGGTGGTAAAATTCCTGCATTACTTACCTTGGGATTCAATTCCCGGATGACCCCACTCAAGCCTTTTCACTTAACTTCAAACCATTTCTTTCCAATCTGGAAAAGAACTTAAATAAATGTAATCCCCTCTTCTTGTCATGGCGTGGAAGAGTTAACTCAAAATGGACTGCCTCCCATAGTTTCTTTACTTATGCCAGGCTCTTCCAATAAGATTACCCAGATTTATCTGTGCATTCAGACCCTAATAATTAAGTTTGTTTGGAAGGGATATAGTCCTAGATTAAAATACAGCATCCTCACCTGGGCGAAAGATTTGGGAGGTCCTGATTTTTCTCTATATTACAAAGTCAACATTGCTAATTGCATTTGGAAATTGCTCAAGCACTGAACAACTAAGCTCTGGGTTGAAATGGAATATGACAGGAATCCCTGGTTGTCTCAGGTGGTGTTCTGGACATCGGGTAGCACTATCAGAGATTTCCCCAATCTATCCCCCTCACTCTCTTAATTAATGTGTTCATGGGTAGTTTTGCTGTAAAGAGTTTGTTATCTATCCCTGGACCACTCACCCCCTTGCTGGCGAACCCTCAATTAAAGGCCTTTGAACATACTGCATCTCTCATGTCTCTTCCTTTGGAATCCATTTCATGCTTGAGAGATGTTATTGGTGCGGCAGGCCTGAGGCCCTTGGTGAAGTTGTACAGAGAGAAGCAGTTTCCTCCTGGAGCCTTGCTTTGTTACTTCCAGCTTCAGGGGGCCTTAGAGTCTCTGATGCCCAGATCATTCTCAATTAAGCCACTAACTCCTTTCGAGGTAGTTTGCATGTCCACAGATTCTCCCAAACATCCAATTTCATGCTTATACAAGATGCTCCTTGTGCAGGAGGTGGGGGACAGACCTCCAAAATTTATAAGGGCTTGGGAGGAGGAATTGGGTTATCACCTTCTAGGGGGGCAATGGCAGAAAGCTTTCATACTAACACATAAGAGTACAGTATATTCCAGACTCCAGGAACTCAATTTTAAAATCTTATCTCATTGGTACAGAACGGCGGAGCATTTACATAAAATTTTCACTCAATCCTCCCTCTTGTGCTAGAGGTGTTCAGGGAGACAGGGGCAGTATGAAGCATATTTGGCGGGATTGCAGCTCTGTGGTTGGACTTTTCTAGCCCTATATAACACCATGGTTGGCGTTCCAGTTGTTCTAACCTTTGAGATGGTGATGTTCATGTTCACAGGGTCCATGACTAGTATAAAGAGGAGTCTATTACAGTTCTTCATCCAAGCTTTCAGGCAGATAATCCTGAGCTTTTGGAGATCCAGCGCAGCCCCAACCAGAGTTCATTTGGTGGAGGCGGTCAATACCCTGTTGCACTATGAGGAGATGAGAGCTAAAGAGGATTTATCTTTTTTGGCATTTTATGTGGTGTGGCAGCCTTGGCTCGATTTCAGATCCTCCCTCAAATTGGGGAGGTGGTTGTCCACAGGGCTGGTGATGACATAAGATCTGACTCCTGCATCTTGTGGCACTCACGGGTGGGAGTCAGCCTTACCATTGTCCTCTTCCCTTTCCTATATGATTCTGTCCTCTTCTTTTTTTCCCTTCAGTTCTTACTCCTCAGAGAGGGCTGTATTTTTGTTTAGTAATACATGTGGCCCAACCCTTTACCTTGCCCTCCCCTCCCCCTGTCTTCCACCCCCATCCTAAGTTCTACAGTTTTATTTTATGTATTATTATTTGTTAATGTAATAGGAAATTTTTAGCAGAGGGGTCTCTCTTGTTGTACCAACAAGGTTTTAAGGTAAAAGATGTATAATTTTTACACTTTTTCTGGATTACAATTCCAGCATTGTTCAGATGTCCATTATTGTCATCTATGTATTGACTCCTTTGTCACAGTAAAATGTTTTTGAACGAAAATGTATATGCATACAGTGTGGAACCACATTAAACTCAATAGGGTGCCATAATACCATGCATTCCGACAAAATACTCTGTGTGAACAAGGCATTAGGAGGTTTTTGTTGTTTTAGTAACATACAGTAACAAAATATTACACACTTCTTACCACAAGAGCTTCTGCAGTAGTTCCGTCCTTGTCCTTGTAGAAGTACTTAAAAAGCAGACCATCATTAAAGTGAATGTCTACATTTCGATACCATGTGGTTATTAATTTCTTAATATATTTTTATAGCGTTCTGGGCTCCTTCTTTTCTGCCCTGGAGCTCCAGATCGCCTGCATAGACGTAAAATTAAGCAGTAAAGTCTTTGCTGCTTGAAGCCACCAGCAGGGGGTAATAAAGCAGTAGAACAGTCTGCAGTAAATTCCTATTGCTCCCCCTAGTAGTGGACGCAGGAAGCCAGATTTTTATTATTTCACTATTATTTATTATTTAGTTCTATGGCTATACAGGGTATTTGTAGCTCTGTAGTATAAAAATTGAGTGCCAACCGCCATAAAAACGGTTTATGAAATTAATCGACACAGAATTTGGAATCTATTGAAATAAAAAGAATGTTTGATTCCTGGTGGACATGCACTATAAGCTGCAGTATCACTTACAACTGAGCCCCTACTGCTTAGTCCTACAAGGTATCATTCACACGGGACTGAATCTCCGCAGGACGCAGCGCAGATGAGGATTTTATGTTTTTTACTGTGGAATGTGTTCTGCGGTGGAACGTCTTGTGGAATTTATTGTGTTATTTTTCCTAGACTTTAATTCCGGAATTACATCTTCTGTATGTTAGGAATCTGCAACAACAATTCCGCAAAATGTCCTTAAGTCTGCAGCAGGAAGCTTTTTCGCTGAGGAATTTAATATTGCGGTTTTGAAGTAAAGACAAGCAAATTTTAACACGTGCGGAATTTAAGCCCCATGTCTGTGCTGACTAATTCCAACTAGTGTGAAAGGTCCGTAAATCTTAATTTGATTTACCCACAAGGGAAAGCGTCATAATTGTTTAAGGTTATATTTACTTTCTGTCTGATTATCTGTCTGAAAAAAAAAACGGATGAATTATTATTTTAATTGGATGAATAGTCCGAACAAAGAAAATCATTGCATGTCATATTATGCTGGGATTTTCAGATAAAAATCATTTTAGGCTGAATGCCCACGGATGGATTATCGCTGCGGAATTCGTGGTCAGACACCCGCCGCAAATTCCACAGCAATGTCCGTGCATAGACGTGCTGTGGTAAATGATTCTCCCCTGCCCACGAATAGCAGCATGTTCTATTCTGTGCAGAAAATCACGTGGAGGGCTTCCACTGCAGTCATTGGAAGCCGTCTGTCTGGCGATATTCTGCGCAGTAAGCACTGCGGAAGTACTAAGAGAAACCGCGTCAAGCCCAACGCCGGCGCGCCATGCGCTGCACTGCGCATGTGCACTGGTTCGCCGGGCGAGACACTCGTGGCAGATCCGGAGAGGTGAGTTAGGGGTCTCTGGGAGGTGGCAGTTCTGCTTCCTGCTTCCTTTTATTTCCAATGCACTTCCAGGTAGGGGGGTGCTCAAAGCATCCATTTTGCTAGTCAAAGTGCTAATGACCACTTGTCCGTCAATTCGTGTGTGTGTGAGTTACACGCAGAGCTTGACATTGCCACTATCTTCACATTTCCTGAACGTGATATCATGCCATCTCCAGTGCTAATGTCGCTAACACCAGTCCAGCCTTCATCTAATTGTCAACCGTTATTCAGTGTTGAAACAAACAGCGGCTGTTGTGCAAACATGTGACCACAGAGGGTTCAACACCGCTGTGAGGCTAATACAACTTACATGATACCTTAGCCACCAGCTGAAGTTCGTAAATCTCATGCAGTTCATATGTGAAAGCTACGAGTGAACATATCTCCTCAGCGAGCTGCTAAAGCTCGTAAATCAAATGAAGTTTACATGCGAAAGCAACATTGCAGAGCTGTGTGTGTGACATGCATGTAGCAGAGCTGTGTGTGATTTGCATGTAGCAGAGCTGTGTGTGATTTGCATGTAGCAGAGCTGTGTGTGATGTGCATTGTGAAACACTGGTACCATAATTTCCTAATAATTACTAGTACTCTACTGGTCAGGACTTCCTTTCCCACACTTTTCATGCTGTCTGGCATAGCCCTGTTCCAATCAGCTACAAGACACCAGTAGTGTCTCTCCCTGTTACTACACACAAGCAGTGTATTGTAGAGATGCTAGAAGCGAGACCTCTAGTGGCAGACACTTCAAATTTGGTTTTCAGTGGTAAAACAAACACATTTTTAATACAAATATATAAGACTGCTGATACACACACATATAGGCTGTTAAATGAGTATATATTGAAAAGTTGGTTCCAATTGTAGTGCTTATAGGAAATATCTATATATATATATAAAGATGAAAGCCCTCACTGACTGACTCTCCACTAATTTTCTAACTTTCTGGTGTCATACAAACAGGAAATTTGTCAGGAGCATTTTTAGGTCCTAATCAGGAAAAGTAAAAAGGTCACAACTCGAATATTCAATGCTAAGTTCAAAAGTAGTGGCACGCCTGTTTAATGTACCAAATCTAATCCTCTAACTTCCTGCTGTTGGACAAACATAAAATTTGGTACGACCATTCTTTAGGTCCTAAATAGGAAAAGTAAAGGGGTTACAACTCAATTTTTGAATGCTAAGTACAAAACTATTGGCACCCCTGTGTAATGTACCAAATCTAAGTCATGAACTTCCTGGTGATGTACAAACATGAAATTTGGCGCGAGTATTATTTAGGTCCTACAGAGGAAAAGTAAAGGGGTCACAACTCGATTATTCAATGCTAAGTGCAAAAGTATTGACACCCCTATGCAATGTAACTTCCCGGTGTCATACAAACATGAAATTTGGCAGACCATTCTTTAGGTCCTAAATAGAAAAAGCAAAGGGGTCACAACTAGAGATGAGCGAGCACCAAAATGCTCGGGTGCTCGTTACTCGGGATGAAATTATCGCGATGCTTGAGGGTTCGTTTCGAGTAACGAACCCCATTGAAGTCAATGGGCGACTCGAGCATTTTTGTATATCGCCGATGCTCGCTAAGGTTTCCATTTGTGAAAATCTGGGCAATTCAAGAAAGTGATGGGAACGACACAGCAACGGATAGGGCAGGCGAGGGGCTACATGTTGGGCTGCATCTCAAGTTCCCAGGTCCCACTATTAAGCCACAATAGCGGCAAGAGTTGGCCCCCCCCCCTCCCAACAACTTTTACTTCTGAAAAGCCCTCATTAGCAATGCATACCTTAGCTAAGCACCACACTACCTCCAACAAAGCACAATCACTGCCTGCATGACACTCCGCTGCCACTTCTCCTGGGTTACATGCTGCCAACCCCCCACCCCCTCGCCCCCCGCACGACGCAGTGTCCACAGCGCACACCAAAGTGTCCCTGCGCAGCCTTCAGCTGCCATCATGCCACACCACCCTCATGTCTATTTATAAGTGCGTCTGGCATGAGGAGGAACCGCAGGCACACACTGCAGAGGGTTGGCATGGCTAGGCAGCGACCCTCTTTAAAAGGGGCGGGGCGATAGCCCACAATGCTGTACAGAAGCAATGAGAAATATAATCCTGTGCCACCGCCATCAGGAGCTGCACACGGGGGCATAGCAATGGGGAACCTATGTACCACACACTATTCATTCTGTCAAGGTGTCTGCATGCCCCAGTCAGACCGCGTTTTTTTATAAATAGTCACAGGCAAGTACAACTCCGCAATGGGAATTCCGTGTGCACCCACAGCATGGGTGGCTCCCTGGAACCCACCGGCGGTACCTAAATATATCCCATTGCAGTGCCCAGCACAGCTGAGGTAACGTCAGCTTTAATGAAGGTGGGCCAAAAATTAATTGGATTACACTGTAAGCGAGGGCCGCAAAAAATTGGTGTACCAACAGTACTAATGTACCTCAGAAAAATTGCCCATGCCCAACCAAGAGGGCAGGTGAAACCCATTAATCGCTTTGGTTAATGTGGCTTAATTTGTAACTAGGCCTGGAGGCAGCCCAGTTAAAATAAAACTTGGTTCAGGAGCAAGTTTCAACGCTTTAATGAGCATTGAAACGTATAAAAATTGATTACAAAAATTATATGACTGAGCCTTGTGGGCCTAAGAAAAATTGCCCGTTCGGCGTGATTACGTCAGGTTTCAGGAGGAGGAGCAGGAGGAGGAGGATGAATATTATACACAGATTGATGAAGCAAAAATGTCCCCGTTTTTGATGGTGATAGAGAACGATGCTTCCATCCACAGGTGCAGCCTACGTATTGCTTAGGTATCACTGCTGTCCGCTGGTGGAGAAGAGAAGTCTGGGGAAATCCAGGCTTTGTTCATCTTGATGAGTGTAAGCCTGTTGGCACTGTCGGTTGACAGGCGGGTATGCTTATCTATGATGATTCCCCTAGCCGCACTAAACACCCTCTCTGACAAGACGCTAGCCGCAGGACAAGCAAGCACCTCCAGGGCATACAGCGCGAGTTCAGGCCACGTGTCCAGCTTCGACACCCAGTAGTTGTAGGGGGCAGAGGCGTCACGGAGGACGGTCGTGCGATCGGCTACGTACTCCCTCACCATCCTTTTACAGTGCTCCCGCCGACTCAGCCTTGTCTGGGGAGCGGTGACACAGTTTTGCTGGGGAGCCAGAAAGCTGTCAAAGGCCTTAGAGAGTGTTCCCCTTCCTGTGCTGTACATGCTGCCTGATCTCCACGCCTCCCCTGCTACCTGGCCCTCGGAACTGCGCCTTCTGCCACTAGCGCAGTCGGATGGGAATTTTACCATCAGCTTGTCCGCCAGGGTCCTGTGGTATAGCATCACTCTCGAACCCATTTCCTCTTCGGGTATCAGAGTGGAAAGGTTCTCCTTATACCGTGGGTCGAGCAGTGTGTACACCCAGTAATCCGTAGTGGCCAGAATGCGTGTAATGCGAGGGTCACGAGAAAGGCATCCTAACATGAAGTCCGCCATGTGTGCCAGGGTACCTGTACGCAACACATGGCTGTCCTCACTAGGAAGATCACTTTCAGGATCCTCCTCCTCCTCCTCCTCCTCAGGCCATACACGCTGAAAGGATGACAGGCAAGCAGCATGGGTACCCTCAGTAGTGGGCCAAGCTGTCTCTTCCCCCTCCTCCTCATCCTCCTCATGCTCCTCCTCCTCAACGCGCTGAGATATAGACAGGAGGGTGCTCTGACTATCCAGCGACATACTGTCTTCCCCCGGCTCTGTTTCCGAGCGCAAAGCGTCTGCCTTTATTCTTTGCAGGGAACTTCTCAAGAGGCATAGCAGAGGAATGGTGACGCTAATGATTGCAGCATCCCCGCTCACCATCTGGGTAGACTCCTCAAAGTTTCCAAGGACCTGGCAGATGTCTGCCAACCAGGCCCACTCTTCGGTAAAGAATTGAGGAGGCTGACTCCCACTGCGCCGCCCATGTAGGAGTTGGTATTCCACTATAGCTCTACGCTGCTCATAGAGCCTGGCCAACATGTGGAGCATAGAGTTCGACCGTGTGGGCATGTCGCACAGCCGTCGGTGCACTGGCAGATTAAATCGATGTTGCAGGGTGCGCATGGTGGCAGCGTCCGTGTCGGACTTGCGAAAATGTGCGCAGAGCCGGCGCACCTTTCCGAGCAGGTCTGACAAGCGTGGGTAGCTTTTCAGAAAGCGCTGAACCACCAAATTAAAGACGTGGGCCAGGCATGGCACGTGCGTTAGCTGCCGAGCTGCAGAGCCGCCACCAGGTTACGGCCGTTGTCACACACGACCATGCCCGGTTGGAGGCTCAGCGGCGCAAGACAGCGGTCGGTCTGCTCTGTCAGACCCTGCAGCAGTTCGTGGGCCGTGTGCCTCTTCTCTCCTAAGCTGAGTAGTTTCAGCACGGCCTGCTGACGCTTGCCCACCGCTGTGCTGCCGTGGCGCGCGACACCGACTGCTGGCGACGTGCTGCTGCTGACACATCTTGATTGCGAGACAGAGGTTGCGGAGGAGGAGGAGGGTGGTTTAGTGGAGTAAGCATACACCGCCGCAGATACCACCACCGAGCTGGGCCCCGCAATTCTGGGGGTGGGTAGGACGTGAACGGTCCTAGGCTCTGACTCTGTCCCAGCCTGCACTAGATTCACCCAATGTGCCGTCAGGGAGATATAGTGGCCCTGCCCGCCTGTACTTGTCCACGTGTCCGTTGTTAAGTGGACCTTGGCAGTAACCGTGATGGTGAGGGCGCGTACAATGTTGCGGGAGACGTGGTCGTGCAGGGCTGGGACGGCACATCGGGAAAAGTAGTGGCAACTGGGAACTGAGTAGCGCGGGGCCGCCGCCGCCATCGTACCTTTGAAAGCCTCCATTTTCACAACCCTATACGGCAGCATCTCCAGGCTGATAAATTTGGCTATGTGCACGTTTAACGCTTGAGCGTGCGGATGCGTGGCGGCGTACTTGCGCTTGTGCTCCAACACTTGCGCTAGCGGCGGCTGGACGCTGCGCTGACAGACATTGGTGGATGGGGCCGAGGACAGCGGAGGTGAGGGTGTGGGTGCAGGCCAGGAGACGGTAGTGCCTGTGTCCTGAGAGGGGGGTTGGATCTCAGTGGCAGGTTGGGGCACAAGGGGAGAGGCAGCGGTGCAAACCGGAGGCGGTGAACGGCCTTCATCCCACCTTGTGGGGTGCTTGGCCATCATATGTCTGCGCATGCTGGTGGTGGTGAGGCTGGTGGTGGTGGCTCCCCGGCTGATCTTGGCGCGACACAGGTTGCACACCACTGTTCGTCAGTCGTCTGCACTCTCAGTGAAAAACTGCCAGACCTTTGAGCACCTCGGCCTCTGCAGGGTGGCATAGCGCGAGGGGGCGCTTTGGGAAACAGTTGGTGGATTATTCGGTCTGGCCCTGCCTCTATCCCTGGCCACCGCACTGCCTCTTCCAACCTGCCCTGCTGCTGCCCTTGCCTCCCCCTCTGAAGACCTGTCCTCAGTAGGCGTAGCAAACCAGGTGGGGTCAGTCACCTCATCGCCCTGCTGCTCTTCCTCCGAATCCTCTGTGCGCTCCTGCCTTGGACTTACTGCCCTTACTACTACCTCACTGATAGACAACTGTGTCTCATCATCATCTTCCTCCTCACCCACTGAAAGCTCTTTAGACAGTTGCCGGAAGTCCCCAGCCTCATCCCCCGGACCCCGGGAACTTTCAAAAGGTTGGGCATCGGTCACGACAAACTCCTCCAGTGGGAGAGGACTCGGAACCATTGCTGCCCATTCTGGGCAGGGGCCCGAGAACTGTTTCTGGGAGTCTGCCTGCTCCTCAGAATGTGTCATTGTAATGGAGTGAGGAGGCTGGGAGGAAGGAGGAGCAGCAGCCACAGGATTCAGAGTTGCAGCAGTGGACGGTGCAGAACTCTGGGTGGTCGATAGATTGCTGGATGCACTTTCTGCCATCCACGACAGGACCTACTCACACTGCTCATTTTCTAATAAAGGTTTACCGCGTGGCCCCGTTAATTGTGAGATGAATGTGGGGACTCCAGAAACGTGCCTCTCTCCTAATCCCGCAGCAGTCGGCTGCGATACACCTGGATCAGGAGCTCGGCCTGTGCCCACACCCTGACTTGGGCCTCCGCGTCCTCGCCCGCGTCCATGTCCTCTAGGCCTACCCCTACCCCTCCGCATGGTGTATTATCAGTAGTGCAGAAACAGAACGCTGTAATTAAATGTGCCGCTTATTGGCCTGTGGTTGGAGGCTGACTTCGCTTACGGAACGCACAGCAGAGCCAGGAAAGAATTTTGCGCAAGCCTGCTGTAACACTTAGCTGGCTGTGTATGAATTAGGACAACTACCCCCAGCAGAGACCCAGTACACTGAGGACGGTCACAGGCAGCCCAAATAGATTTTTTTTCCCAAATGCTTTTGGAAAGACCCACTGCCTATATACATAAATATGTATTCTGTCCCTGCCTCACCACTACTGGCCCTGACAATGTAAAATTACTGCAGGACGCAATGCTCTGCACGGCCGATATACACAAAAAAAAAAAAGTGCAACACTGCAAAAAGCAGCCTCCACACTACTGCACACGATTAGATGTAGCCCTAAGAAGGACTGTTGGGGTTCTTGAAGCCTAAAATAACTCCTAACACTCTCCCTATAGCAACTCCAGCAAGACAGCACTTTCCCTGAACTATGTCAGAATGCATCTGTGGCGAGCCGCGGGAGGGACCGATTTATATACTCACGTGACACCTGATCTCGCCAGCCACTCCCTGCAGGGGGGTGGTATAGGGCTTGAACGTCGCAGAGGGAAGTTGTAATGCCTTCCCTGTCTTTCTATTGGCCAGAAAAGCACGCTAACGTCTCAGAGATGAAAGTGAAGGTAACTCGAACATCGAGTGGTACTTGTCTCGAGTAACGAGCATCTCGAACACGCTAATACTCGAACGAGTATCAAGCTCGGACGAGTACGTTCGCTCATCTCTAGTCACAACTCAAATATTCAATGCTAAGTGCAAAAGTGTTGGCACCCCTATGTAATGTTACTTCCTGGTATTATACAAACATGAAATTTGGCATGACCATTCTTCAGGCCCTAAATGGTTAAATGTAAGGGGGTCACAACTGGATTATTCAATGCTAATTGTAAAATTAAGTGCACCCCCAAGTAATGTAACTTCTCGGGTTCGTACAAGCATGAAATTTGGTGCAAGCATTCTTTAGGTCCTTAATGGGGATTGTGGGAGGGGTGGCACATTCTGCAGCGGGACATCGGTACATGCAGCCTGAGGAGAATTTAACGCTCCTTTATGTGTATACATATTTTATTCCTTAGTTAATCTAAAGTTACCTTGACTTCATAAAGTTTTCTGTGCAAACAACATGTAAACACCCATATCAAATTAACTCAGGCGAAGCCAGGTATATCAGCTAGTATCTCATAAAGTTGTGAAATTTAGTTGTGATTTTATCATTATTACATTATTATATTAATCTTTGGATTGATATATGTGCATGTACCCTGAATGCACTTTATAGGGACACTTGGCCTTTCATGATCAGATCTTCTCTTTATGGAAATTAGATCCATGACCTGGAGTGCAATATAAAATCGTGTGAGCAAGTTTCCCATGATCAGTATCAAAATTAATCAACATTGAGGCTTATTCACACGACTGTATTTAAGCAAGTATTTAGCCGTGTAAGAACATCGCTCAAAAATTGTGACCATCAAAACTTTTGGATTTCAATGTACCGTATATACCGGCGTATAAGACGACTTTTGAACCCCGAAAAATCTGCTCTGAAGTCGGGGGTCGTCTTATACGCCGGTAATACAAAAAAAAGTGTAAAAAAAAAAATCATTACTCACCTCCCCCGGCATTCTGTCGCGCTCCGGCAGGATGTCGCTCGCTTCTCGTCCCCGGCGCATCATTGCTTTCTGAATGCGGGGCTTGAAATCCCCGCCTCCAGAAAGCTAATACACACGCCGTCAGCCAGTTACAGCCATTCAATGACAGCATTGAATGGCTGTGATTGGCTGAAGGCGCACGTGTGTTAGCAATCACACCTATTCAATGATGTCATTGAATAGTGTGATTGGCTGAAGCCACGTGTGTTTTAGCCAATCACAGCCATTCAATGATGTCATTGAATGGCTGTAACTGGCTGACGGCGTGTGTATTAGCTTTCTGGAGGCGGGGATTTCAAGCCCCGCATTCAGAAAGCAATGCTGCGCTGGGGACGAGGAGCTAGCGACATCCTGCCGGAGCGCGACAGAACGCCGGGGGAGGTGAGTAATGATTTTTTTTTTCTCCACTGTATTACTGGTGTATAAGGTGAAAGTTGGGGGGTCGTCTTATACGCCCCATCGCCTTATACGCCGGTATATACGGTATTCATGCAAATGGACAATTCTTGGCCATGTGAAAAATTGCACCTGGAAAAATAAGCCTCCTTCACACGACTATATGCGGTTTTACGTTCACCTGTACGCACCATGTAATTGCATGAATGAAGATTTGCTGTGATCGAGTCCCGATCTTTATTCGCATATTTTCAACCATTGACACAGGCAGCTGCTGTATATCAGCAAAAAAATATGCAGAAGCAATGAAAAACAGCTATTAATGTAAAATGCTTGGAATGACCAATTATGCTTACATAGTGGCAGCTGTCATCTTTTCTCAGCCTTGTGCGTAAGGTAACTCCCTCACACTCCCTTTTTTCCAGTTTCCATTGAAGTCTATGGGTGCTTGTTGCGTATTTCAGCAATAGATAGAGCAAGATCTCTCTTTTCACTTGGCATAAAAAAAGGCAACCAAAAACGGATGCGTATGTGCTATTTTACCTGACCCGACACAGGCAAAAATCATTCACCTGAATGAATACATTGAAATCCAATGCGAATGGTAGCGGGTTTTTTTTACCCTTCTAAATAGCACGTAAATACGGTTGTGTGAATAAGCCCTTAGAATGCAAAAATAGAGCTATCTGAGCAACTTAGAACAAGCCAAGTCATTGGTGCTAGACTAGCATCTAGAGTATTTCACTGGCAAACTTGCAGGGTTTTCTCGGGCAACGATTTGGGGATCCTGTAGAAAGGGGCATAACTATAGAGGGTACAGGGGATGCGGTTGCACCCTGGTCCAGGAGCCATAGAGGGCCCATAAGGCCTCTCTTCTCCATATAGGGAGCCCAGTACTATAAATAAAGCGTTATAGTTGGGGGCCCAGTTACAGCTTTTGCATTGGGGCCCAGAAGCTTCAAGTTATGTTTCTGTGCAGCATGGTTTAGGTATGGGTACGGGTACAGATACAGATAGAGGGGGGGGGCCCAGCTCACATTTTGCATCAGGGCCCCTGAGCCTTTAGTTACGCCCCTGTCTGTAGATGTAAGCAACTTGTTGACAAAAGGGGTTAGAGGAGAATGTTAAGGATTGTTCTGATGAACAGACCACACACACTCCAGCAATTTGCAGCCAAACACAACACTGGTGCTCCAAATAACATGTCCCAATGCACAACTTGCTGTTTCTTAGCATAGATGAACTACTGTATAGCAGCAGGGGATCAGTTCCAGCGCCATTGCTGTCTAACAGAAACCAGAAAACAAGACCCAAGTGGGGTCAAAAATTGGATTACAGAGCAGTGGAGAAATATAACCTGGTCAGATGAATCCAGATTTCTGTTATACAATATTGATGGGAGGTCAGAATTTGGTACAAGCAGCATGAATAGATGACCCCTTCCTGTCAGCTGCCAGAACATGTCAGTGCCTGCATGTAATTTACTGCAACACCTAGTTGAATCAGTGACACAATGAATTGCCACACTACAATTGTGAAGATAAAGGTGGCCTAGTGTCTCTAATAAACTGTCCATTCAATCTATTTATATATTGATTGTAATCCTTTGTAGCCAAAGTCCTTTCTACCTCTGTACCAATCTGTCACTAATCTAGTTGCTTTTATTCTTGTTTTACCTTCTATGCACTAAAGCCCCCTTCATATATACAGCACCTTGGAATTAACAACAAGTCTACATCATAATAATAACAATGTCCATATTTGGATACATTTCAGTTCTGTGTCATTTCTGTATCCATGCATGGTGTTCTGCATGAGGCTTGTTCTGCAGATGGTGACGCCACCTTGTGGAGAGTCCTGTCTTTTTCTACATGGCATCAAAAGAGAATAATTATGAACACATTTGCATTTTTCAGACAAATCCAACATTCTGAATTCCTACTTAATCACATATCATACATTGCTTCTGTAGCAGCAGGGGATTTTGGATAATGACATGCAAATAGACAGTGGCGGAAAACTAGACCATTAAAAAAAGGTCACTAGAGATTGCAGAGCCCATCTTAAAATGTATTTGGAAAGCACTGCAGCTCATTTCATGTGATAAAGCGGAGATGTCAACATTTTTGTCTATTTACTGACAATTTTTAATAATCTGTGTGCTCTCTCCACCAGAAATATTTCATTATTCAGCTAATTAACACAATTAACATTCCCCGCTACCTGTTGGAATTCTGGTTAGAGTGTGTATGTGTCAATCAATCAATACAATCAACGTACCGCTACATCTATAATCCAGAGCTCTAGGAGAGGACAAGTTATGTAATGAGGCAGGAATATAACATAGAATATCCGCTACTAATATTCTTAAAGGGGTTTGACCAAAATTGCACGTTTTTCCTATCCACAGGGTAGTGGACACTTTGCTGATCGATTGGGGTCTCACTGCTGATCTCTGGAATGGGACTACCGTGTCCCACTCTGACTTTTATTGTGGGCGTCACTGCTCCCCCCTCAGTGACGTCAATGCGAATGGAGCACTGGTCAAGCATGTGTGGTCAATGATCCGGTTATGTTAATTGGGCTGATGAAAACATCCGAGTATCTTATTAATCCCATTGACAGTGAATGGGGAGCTGGTACGGTTGCACAAACAGCGCTCCATTCAGTCAAGATAGTGACATAGGATCCTGTGGATAGGGCAAAGCGTGTAAATTTTGGTACAACCCCTCTAATATCACGCAGAGGGCAGCACATGAACAATATAAGGCCTCCTACATACTGGTGAGGGCGATAACGGGCTGTGATTCATATCATATGTGATTCCCATTCATATGGGAACTCCCATAGACTCCTATGGAGCCATGGGCACACAAAAAGAGAGCATGTCATGTATATTTCCGCGCACGTGAAAATTGAGTGAAAAAAGACAGAATGCGAGGGAAGCCATTGAAATAAATGCGTTCTTCTCTCTGTGTTTTGCGCAAACAATTTTACACACGCAAAAAGGCATGCAAAATTGCCCGTCTGCAGAAGCCCTTATAGATTGTGCGTGGGGGTTAAAATAAACAGGAAATATACATGTCACACGCATATGTAACTGTGTACTGCATATTACACACGTAAAAGATATGCGTGTAATACGGAACCCCCATACTCCCATGTGAGTTTGTGCTAGCAGGAGAATTTGTTACACATGTGGGGAGCTTACTGACTCTTTGTTCTCCCTTTAAATTAAGGGCCCTTTCACACATTGTGAATTCGCTGCCGCCTTTCCGCTGCAAAAAAATCCAGAGCAAATATGCGTCAAATCCACAATGGCCGAATCCATATCTGTATGGCGCATATTTGGTCGTAGATGTACTTCTTCATTGCAGAATTTTCTGATGCATGCAAAAGAAATTTACGATATCTCGCCCTCATGGCTTGCACTGTAAGGGCTTTAACAGACAAGTATGATACGCCATAAGCACGCTTCTGCATTTTTTTTTTGCGGTGAACAAGTATATTTGCCATCATGCCTTTGCAAATACTGGTTGTATTTGTGCAGGAACCAGTCATTTAGGCTACCTACACACAGGCAAGTGCGATCGCGTGCCAAGAAATCCGGCCCAAGATAGCATTCGGCAATGTGTGTTTTCACGCTGATGCAAGGCGTTTTTCTGTTAAGAACACCTCCCATCACTTCTATGAACTAGCAATCCTCTGGCGCGGCTTCCAGGTGTGTTAGAGGATCGGAGAGTGTTTTCCATAGTTTTAAGGGAAATCTCGCATCGCACCTCACACGACGTGCAATGTCTTTTACTGTCCCAAAACAATAGGTGATGCGCTCTGAGGAATTGCAAAATGATAGGGCATGCCACGATTTTTCCTCGCCCCGCATCACTCATGTATAGGACTCCATTGGAAACAATGGGGTTCATATTTGCCCAAAATTTGCAAGACACTGGTAGCCATGATTCCAAGAGAACAGTTTGGCTGCAGTGGTGGGGTGGTAACCATGCCTAAACAAAGTACATGAGAACCGCGGGAACTGCAGGAGTTGTCCGGGATTAGAAAAAATGTTTTTTTTTCTTTTCTGCAGAACTATTGCCAGCTTTGGCAGAAGCAGTACGATAGATGTAGACTATATCGCGTACATTATAATGTGAAACCTACATTTAGGCCTCATTCAAACAAGCGTTTTTATGTGGCTATTTTGCTGCGATAAAACGTTGACCTAAAATCGCGACCATGTGAGGCACTGGATTGCGATTAGAGATGAGCGAGCACCCAAATGCTCGAGACTGTGTTATTCGAGTCGAGCTTTTCGTAAAATTCGAGAGCTCTACCCGAGTAACGAACCCCATTGACTACAATGGGAGACTTGAGCATTTTTGTATGTGGGACGCCGGGTGCCGAGCTTTTTTTTTTCCCCTAGGTTTCTCTCTCTCCCTCTCTCTCTCTCTCCCCTGCCTGCCAGACCAAAAATTTGCCAATGACGCGTGCTGCGGCAGGGAGGGGCCAAAACAGGCACGTCACAGCGGGGAGGAGCCAAAAGCTGGGGTGGGGTCGAACACGATTTGATGCTCATTCGAGTAACGAGCACCATCGAGTACGTGAATACTCGAACGAGCATCAAGCTCGGCAGAGCATGTTCGCTCAACTCTAATTCCGATGCATTCATTCACAAGGGCGATTTTGGTTGTGTAAAAAAAAAAAAATGAAATTGAGAAAATGGGAAATCATTGACTGTTTTCGGTCACCAATTTTTCACGCTGTGTCAAAAGATAGGTCTTGCCCTTTCTTTGGACGAAAAAACACTGGAGGCTCCTATAGACTCCTATGGGGGCTTAAAAAAAAGTAGGGGGAGGGAGTTTACCTGCGTCCGACGCTCAGAAAAGAAGTCAGCTGTTGCTTTTTAAGATACTAGAAGTCATTCCTAAGATTTCTGCCGACTGAAGGAATTCCGCGCTGCAGTGTTTTTTTCACGAGATACGCCCGTGTGAATGGGCGAGAAAGCACTCATCTTCTCAGGACTCAATAATTAATCTTGGGACTCAATCATGGCTATTCTTCACTGATGCAATTTTGGCCACGATGAGGCCACCATAAAAACGCATCGCCCGTGCGAATGAGGCCACAAGGAATAATAGTCTACCAGTCTACATTCCTTTCGACTAGCTGCACCCCACAAACATTGCATACTTTTGTAGTTGCATTTTTTTTCACTTTTGTGGCATTTTTGGGTTTCATGTTCTGCATCTGTCTTTTTTTTAGTAGACATTAGAGTTGAGCGAACATACTCTGCCAAGCTTGATGCTCGTTCGAGTATTAGCGTACTCGATGGTGCTAGTTACTCGAACGAGCATCAAATCGTGTACGACCCTGCCCCAGTTTTTGGCTCCTCCCCACTGTGACGTGCCTGTTGTGGCCCCTCCCCACCGCAGCCTGCGTCAGTGGCAAATTTTTTGTCTGCATAAAAATTTGTGTGACTGAAGCGGGCGTCATGTTGAAAAAAATGCACTTGGCTGCCGTCAAAATTCGCACCTAAAGTGCGGTGCCCGCTATCACCTGCTGTGGCTGTGACAGCTGCAGCAGGGGATTCCCTGGATGTAAAACCCCTAGATGCTGTCACATCCAGGAGTTTTACCTTGCAGTCAATGGGGCCAGCGGCAGCAGCGCCTACCCCATTAAGAACCTACAGATAAGATTGCGATCCTCTGCTGTGGCTGCGGATTTCTCCGTCTCCACAGGGAGTCCCCTGATCAGTGAACACTGTGACAGCACTGTCACAGTGTCCAGTGACAAGGGGACTCCCTGCGGGAATGAAGAATTCCCCTGCCACAGCTGTCAAAGCTGTGGCAGAGGAGCGTGATGTTCTCCCATTGCTTTCAATGGGGCCGGCACTCCTGCATCCCCATTGAAAGCAATGGGCTGCCGGCAACCCCTGCAGTGATTTTCGGGGAAGGCCTTTAAATATATGCCCTTCTCTGAAAATCATAACTAGAATGCCTGGGCTCAGGCATGTCTAGCCCCTTTTCCTCCTGAACTGCTCTGAAGTGCTTTCAGCAGACAGGGATTTAAAATCCCCACCTGCTGAAAGGGCTGCCTCTGAATGGCTGAACACTGTAAACAATCAGAGGCAGGCTTCAGCCATTGAATGACAGCTGAGCGCTGCCTGTGATTGGACCCTGCGCTGAACCAATCAGAGGCAGTGCTCAGCCATTCATTGAATTCACTATCAAGAGGTTTCACATTCAAAAAATCCTGAATGCCGCTGTTACTTGCGTTTTGTAATCCGCTGCCCTGTTTTTACCAGTGCAAATTTTTGCGCGCAGTTAAAAAACAGACATGTGACTGCTGCCATTAAAAAGCATTGGTTCTAATAGATACAAATGGCAAATGCAAAAAAACATGCGCAGGCAAAAAACGTCCGTCTGACTGAGCCCTTAGAGCTTCTACACACAATCATGTTTGCAGAGGTATTTACGCACGCAAAATCTGCACACTAAACACAAAGAATACAACCTATTGGTTTCAATAGGTTTATACTCAAGGCCGTATTTGGAGTGTCTGGAAAAAATTTGGATCTGCTCTAACTTTCCGCATTTTATGCAGCAAAGGCTCCCAACGAAGTCTATATTGAGGTGTGTAAATATGCATGGGGAAGCATGAAATACTGCGCAAAATGCGGGGAGAAGAGCACATCTGGATCTAATTAGGCTAATTAGCCATTTAATTCAGGCTCCTGTGAACTGGCTCTATGTGTGCAAAAAATGCAATACTACGCACGCAGACAACCGCAAATCTACCTCAAAAACCTTTTTTATGCACAAATTTGTTGCGCTGGGGCAAGTGTTTTTGCGCATGCAGTCATCTGAATAAGCCCTAATATCTCACTATTCCTTATCAGCACTTGAAATACGGATCTGATTTCTCTTCAGTTTTGTGTCAGCTCTGATAAGAACAGCGATTTGAATTTGTATGAAGCCTATGACAACGCTAATCGTGTTACCAAAATTGGGTAACTGAGTGCACTTTAATTTTTTCAAAAGGGACACCATTAATGTGTTCAGAATTGTGACTTGTGAAAACTTTTATCCCCACACAAAGAATAATGATCTCCCATCATCCTATGAGAGTCACAATAAATAAATACAAGTAGCGGAGGAGCATTTGCTAAGTGGCTAATTTAATTCTGTTATTGTAAAGTGCAGTGCTGGCGCGATGCCATTATTTGATGTAGCTAGGGTCACACTACATGCTGAGGTGGCAGTAATTTTAACACCATTTTGCTTTTTGTAATTTTATCTTTAAAAAAGTATCAGATTTACATCCCATTTATTGAGTGAAGGTCAACGCTTAGATGGCGCAGATACAATACAGGCACAGCAAAGATAAGATCCAGGGACTTCATTTTGACATTTTTAAACAGAGGTTTTTATATTGATACTTTACTAAAACAACAGATTTTTGACTCCTGTGAATGACTAAATGGAAAAACAGATATTGAGGAATTACGGCCATGACACAACCTAATCTAAAATGTTCAATACCTCCAGACATAGGGAGGATGCAAATGTTATTAACACACTTTGTTAAGGCCCATTTAGTCACAATGATTATTGCTCAAAATCAGCTCCAAAGCAATCTTTTGAGCGATAATCATTGTGTGCATTTACATGGCATGATAATCGCTCAAAATACACTCAAATTGCAGTTTGAGTGACAGTTTTGATTGATCACTTTGCATAAGCTCTTAAGTAGCTAATTAGCTACTTAAGAGCTTATTAGTGAGTAAATGAAGGTTCCCACTGTATACAGAAGACAGCTGGAGCACTGTTTTCTTTATATAGCTGCTTTCTTCTCCGCGCTTTCAGCTGATGTTCTGCTCAGAACTGCGAGTGGGACACCAGATGGGAGAATCTTATCAGTGCTGCTGTCTGAGATATCAGCCTGTGCAGCTTCAAAGAATCATCACTCATTTCTAGAAAACTAAAAATGAGCGATGAACGAACAATGCATGATGGCCGCACGTTTAAACGCAATGGTTATCGCTCAAAAGACAGCTTTTGAGTGAATTTTGAGCGATAATTGTGTCTAAATGGGCCTTTAGAGACATTTCATGATTGGAGCTTTGCTGTATGAAAACTAAGGCTTATTTACACGAGCATATATTGTCCGCTGTTTTCACGACTGGCCAATATACGCTATCATCTCATGCATTGGATTCCATTTGTGTATTCCCATGGCAAAAAGCACCTGGCTGGCCAATATAGTGCTGGGCGCTTTCACACTGGGCTGAAAGGATAGTCCTGGAACTACATCGCCGCTGCATGGGCTCCTATGGGAGACAATGACAGCAGCTGGAGAAGGGAGGTGGGCTCTCTACCCACTCCCATTGCTGGCTGCAGACAAGGAATAGGGAGGGGGCAGGTGCTTGTTTCTGCCCCCGTCCCGCCCACCTCCATTGCAAACAGACAGAGGGAAGGACAGAGGAGGCGATCTGGCGAGGGGCAGGGAAGGGGAGGCAACATCATTGTGGCCTTGGCGTACACGCGCCAGGCCCGTGCCGCTTGAACGGCGCACAAACGACAGATTTGTGCGCCTGTTTACACGTATTTACGGCACCAGTGGGCGCATGTAAAAACGCCTACACTTGTGTACAAGAGCCCTGAGAACCGAGGCCTGGAGGGTTGCAAAAAATCAAGAGAACAAGTTTTCCATCAATTATTTTCAGGGCTCTTTTACATGGGAGTGGTTTCTGTGCAGAATAGGCGCATCAAAATAATTGCGGCTAGCTGCAAGAATAATAGCGTGAACAGATGAATCCATAATTAAGTCCTGAGCTTAATTAGCAGTCAAATTGCACGTTCACACTCAGGGTGCATTCACACGAACGTATATCGGCTCGGTTTTCACGTCGAGCCGATATACGTTGTCCTCGTGTGCAGGGGGGGGGAGGATGAGAGGATGAGAGGAGGCAGGGCGGGGGCGGGGCTAAGGTCCGAGAATTAGCCCCGCCCCCATCCCGCCTCTCCCCATTGCAAATAGTGCAGAGGGGCAGAGAGGCGGCGGGAGCACAGTTCCTGGCCCTGGCTCTTCCATCCTCCCCCCTCTGCACACGAGGACAACGTATATCGGCTCGGCGTGAAAACCGAGCCGATATACGTTCATGTGAATGCACCCTCACTCTGAGCTGTATCCAGCTCTCATAGGAGTCTACCAAAACTCCTGTGCATTGCACCAAAGATAGGTCAGGTCGTATCTGTTCACGCAGCATGGACATTAGATGCGAGCTTTGCAGTCACGCATGTCCTATCTTTTTAACATGCAAGTTTTTTGCCTGTCTAAATTTCCTCCATCTGAACATTTCTATGGAACTCATGGGTTCTAATAGATGCAATTTGTTGACTGCATATTCTGCGCAAAAACGGCCCCTTTGTGAAATTGCTCTAAGTGTGAATCCCCAATAGGCCGGCTTCACACTGGTGTTTAAACGTATTTATGCACACATTTGCACTGCGTATTTGCATGTTGGGTTTTGTTTTTGCACATATCTGTGCATATTTTACTGTGTTTTTGTGTGTGCATGCCCTGCGTATTTACGTGCGGAAAAAAAACTGCACGCATGTTCCCTTTCATTTCAATGGCCAATTAAGATTAACATGGATTAATATGCATTTTGTTTTACACAACCGAAAAGCAAGCACAAAAAAGCACACGTGACCAAATGCATTGAAATCAAAGGGCTCTATTCACTTTGCATTGCGCGTGCCAATTTTGAACACGTAATACACACGGCTGAGAAAATCGGGCTAGATTCGGGAATCACAGTATGACCTATTTTTGGGAGTTCCCTCGGAATGCCTCACCCATTGTTATTAATGTTGCCGTAAAAAATATTGCATGGCGTCCGAGGTGCATGCGAGTGCGATACGAGGTTTCCCATTGAAAAGCCGTGCCTGAAGTGATGGGAGGCATTTTTGGCACAAAAACGTTTTGGATCCGCATGGAGATCGCAGTTTCCGAGTGCAATATCAGGCTGAGTTTTATGGGCCAATATCACACTCGCCCAGGGGAAATCATCCTTAGGCCTGAGTCACACGGGCGTTTTTTCACGCGATTTGCGCATCGCATGACGGATGCGCATGCGCAAATTGCGTGACCGTCGCCGAAAAATCGGCCCAAAAATCGGCCGAAAATCTGCTCCTAGCCGCGTTTCATTAGAAACGGGCCGGAGCTGTCCAGCGCATTGCATTCAATGGAGACGGCAATACAGCGGCTCCATTGAATGCAAGCGCTGCGGGCGAGTGTGGGATGAATTGTCGGGAAGGGGTTAAATATATAACCCCTTCCCTGCAATGCATCCTTAAATGTGAAAAAATAAAAAAAAAGGATGTACTCACCTGCTCCCGGCAGCTGGAGATCCCGGCGGCCGGCCTGCAGTGGGTGTGAAGGGGGTGTGACTCAGGCTTGCCCCTGATTGGCTCAGCGCTGAGCCAATCAGAAGCAAGTCTCAGTCACACCCATTCATGAATTCATGAATGGGTGTGACTGAGATCTGCCTCTGATTGGCTCAGGCTGAGCCAATCAGGGGCCAGTCTGAGTCACACCCCTTCACACCCACTGCAGGCCGGCCGCCGGGATCTCCAGCTGCCGGGAGCAGGTGAGTACATCCTTTTTTTTTATTTTTTCACATTTAAGGATGCATTGCAGGGAAGGGGTTATATATTTAACCCCTTCCCGACAATTCATCCCGCACACGCCGGCAGCCCATTGCTTTCAATGGAGTCGGCTGTATTGCCGCTCCATTGAATTCAATGGAAAAACATTGTTCTTCTCTGCCACAGCTGTTACAGCTGTGGCAGAGAAGAATGATTTGTCTTCTGTATGTTCTCAATGGGGTCGGCGCTGCTGCCGCCGGCCCCGTTGAGCGCATATAGAGAAGAGAACAGGAATCGCAGATCGCAGATAGGTGCGATCTGCGATTTCTGTTCTCTAATTTATCGGACGAGCGCATAAAAAGCGCTCATGTGTCTGATACCATTGCAAAGCAATGGCTTTAAAAAAATCGCCGGACGCATGCGCATGCGCAAATCGCGGCAATAAACACCCGTGTGACTAAGCCCTTAGGCCTTATTCAAATGATTGTATATATGCTGTTATTTAGCAGCATCAAAAAAATCGCCCCAAAATCGCGGCCATCTGAAGCATCGGATACCAATGTATTCATTCAAATGAACAATTTTTGGGTGCCGGGAAAAATAGCACATCGGCAGCCGTTTTCGGTCGACAATTTTATATATGGTCCATTAAAAGATAGCTCTTACCCTATCTTTTGCCGATATATGCAGGATGTGCTTATTAACTCCTATGGAAGTGGGGAAAAAAGGGAGGGGGAGGGAGCTTACCTGTATACAATGTTGAGAAAAGAAGAAAGCTGGTTCTATTTAAGCATTAGTTGTCATTCTGTGGATTTCTGCTGACTGAGGGATTTCCGCGCTGCAGCGTATTTTTTGCCGATACACAGCAGCCGCCCGTGTAAATGGCAAAAAATACACAGCTGAAGATCGGAACTCAAACTTATTGTTGCCTAACATGGATGGGCTATAACACCACATAAGCAGTTGCAGCGCCATTGCTGAATAAAAGAAACATAAAAACGAGTCTCCAATTGGCAAACGTGCTCAAAAATGTAATCACTGAGCAGTGGAAAAACATCACGTGGTCAGATAATCCAGATTTCTGTTGCACCATGCTGGTGGCAGGTCAGAATTTGGCACAAGCAGCACAAATCGATGAATGCTTCTTATCAGCTATTCAGAACATGTCAGTACTCACATCTAATTTTCAGCCACTGCAAGAAGCTTCTGGTCAGTATGGATCAATAGTCTTGCAGAACGATTTCAACACCTAGTGGGATCTATGCCATGGCGAATTGTTGTGGTTCTGAAGACCAAAGGAGGTCCAACCTGCCACTGAATGTAGAAAATTGTGGCTTCTTCAGGAAGCAACGATATTGTGAACTGCCATGAAAAAGTTAAATATCATTTTTCTTTCTATCATCAATATTAACATCAACATGGCAGCATATCTAATATTCACATAATCATCCAAGCAAGCATTTTGATAATTATCATTAATTATGTTTGTGCTCTCAGAAGGCAGTTCGCTAATATAGCTGCTTCAAATCAAGTGTAGAACATTAATGCATCTCCAGGACCTAGAAGACATCACATGCATGGCAGAAGATAGAGTGTTCATCTATGGTATTTTTATTTCCTAATATCCCGCTAGTATTGTTTTTATGTGCTCTACAAGTTTATAAATACACCTCTTCTATTTGCTGTGCTAATCTCAATACTTAAAAGCTTTTTCACATTTTTCTTGGCAATTGTATATACAAACAAAAGAAAGAGTTCTCTTTTCAATGCTTTTGAAACATAACAATTTTTGATTTTGACAATACAGTAGTTTCACTCCATTTCAACAGAACCATTTATAAAGCCATACGGAATTGTGTTATTTAACCCCATGTGTATGCAGGGATTTGGAGCTATGTGCTACAAAAAAGTAGAGTTCTGACTGATTAATAGAGATATTGGAAACATTAAATTGAGATTTATGCATTATGAAAAACTTAAAGGCTATGGAAACCTTTGTGTATGAAAAATCAATACACACATGTTTTACTGAGTACCCGCAGTTATAAATTATGCACTAACCTTGTTTTTTTGTATTGCATTTTCCTACTTGTTTATTTAGAAAGCCTCATACTTGATTTACAGGCTCTCCGACATTTAAGTTTCTGGCTTGTGGAGATTCACTCCACTGATTAGCTGGTCTGTCTCATGAATGCACACAAGCTTAACTCCTTCAACTCTTTCAGAGGCTGTGTCGCATAACCATGCCCGCTCAATACTACACAGCTATATATCCTCTATCTCATTGGCTCTCCGAGTAGTTGCTGTTAGTCCCTCTTAGGGCTTAGTCACACCGGCGTTTTTTCACACGATTATTTGTGTGCAAAACTGATGTGCACAAAAAATCGTGTGACAGAAGCCAGCATCACGGCTAACAAAAACACTGCTAGCAGTGTTTATTAGCCCAAAGGGCTCGGTCACACAGGCGTTTTATGCTTAAAAAGAGCACTGACTGCTATCCTCTGCCACAGCTGTGCCACAGCTGTGGCAGAGGAGAGCCATGTTCTCCCATTGAATTCAATGGAGCAGGCAGTACAGCCGGCTCCATTGAAAGCAATAGGCTGCCGGCAAGAGCTGTAGTAATTTTTTTTTTTTTACACTTTTTTTGCATGGTTTTCAGGGAAGGGCTTATATTTGAAGCCCTTCTCCGAAAATTACTACAGTGCTTGCCGGCAGCCCATTGCTTTCAATGGAGCTAGCTGCATTGCTGGCTCCATTGAATTCAATGGGAGAACGATCTTTAATATATGTTCTTAATGGATTGGCGCTGCTGCCGCTGTCCCCATTGAGCGCACATACAAGAACACCGATTTGCGCAGAACGCAGTTACATGCGTTTTGCGAATCGTTGTGTCATATAATTTTCGGCACATCTGCGTAAAAAACGGACGTGTGACCACTCCCATTGCACAGCATTGGGTATATATAGATGCGGATCGCAAGCACATCTGCAAATCGGGCAAAAAACCGCCCGTGAGACTAAGCTCTTACTCCTGATAAAGGAAAAAAAATTCACCGGGAGTAAATTACAGCCCTCTGTAATAGTTAATTTCTCTGCTCTGATCTCCTCCCCCACCTCCCACCCTCATCCCCCCACACTGTCATAGAACTCTCTGTAATAGCTCATTAGAAATCCACTAAATGCATGTTCACAACAGGGCAGCAGGCTAGAGGAGGAGCTATCATTTTACTCTGACAGACAAAATGTGCTATGATTTCAGTCCCCTAGTCTGCAGTGTCTTAGAAAACAATACAAACATAGAAATCAAACAATAAGAATTTTTTTTAATGAAAACCAAAAAAGTCTATATTTTCAAAAGCACATTGATTAAAAATCAGTGCAATGGTATACATAACCTTTAACTACAATTTAAAACAATTCTGTAAATATAGTTCTCACAATATGCCAGTCATGTTAATAATTATAATTGCTATAGCTGTAGGTATAGCTGTATATTATGATATTGAGTATCACAGACAATTGGGTCTACAAATGATAAAGTGTTAGAAGCTGGATGCTTACTGATCAAGATCAAAGTCATGATAGATCAAAGCGTGTATTTGTGCCTGTTTACTTTTGTAATAAAAGTCTCTTGTCTCACGGTGAAGAATTAAACCAGTAAACATTATTTAGAACTAGCTTACCCGTCGTGCATTGCTGCGAAGACAGACAGACATACATTCATTCGTTTTTTTATATCTAGATAACAACCAATCACAGCGCAGCTTTCATGTTACCTCAGTGGTATAGTATATAACAACCAATCACAGCGCAGCTTTCATGTTACCATAGCAGTATAAAATATAACAACCAATCACAGCGCAGCTTTCATGTTACCTTAGTAGTATAAAATATAACAACCAATCACAGCTCAGCTTTCATGTTACCTCAGCAGTAAGAGAAATAACAACCAATCACAGCGCCACTTTTATTCTGCCTCAGCAATATAAAAAATAGCAACCAATCACAGCGCAGCTTTCATGTTACCTCTGCGGTATTATATATAGCAACCAATCACAGCGCAGCTTTCATGTTACCTCTGCGGTATTATATATTGCAACCAATCACAGCACAGCTTTCATGTTACCTCTGCGGTATTATCACAGCGCAGCTTTCATGTTACCTTAGCAGTATAAAATATAACAACCAATCACAGCTCAGCTTTTATGTTACCTCAGCAGTAAGAGAAATAACAACCAATCACAGCGACACTTTTATTCTGCCTCAGCAATATAAAAAATAGCAACCAATCACAGCGCAGCTTTCATGTTACCTCTGCGGTATTATATATTGCAACCAATCACAGCACAGCTTTCATGTTACCTCTGCGGTATTATATATAGCAACCAATCACAGCGCAGCATTCATGTTACCTCAGTGGTATAATATATAACAACGAATCGCAGCACAGCTTTCATGCAACCTCAGTAGTATAAGAAGTAGCCACCAATCACAGCACAGCTTTCATGTTACCTCAGCAGTATAAGAAATAGCAACCAATCACAGCACAGCTGTCATTTTACCTCAGCATTCTCAATATCCAGCAATTGTCTTGCGAAACGTTCGGCGGATGCATCATTTTCTAGTTGAACACGCATCCCGTTGCTCGTAATGCCTTTTGCTTTCGTGCTTAAGATGAAAATCAAATGATCTTTGTCTGGGGGGCATAACTGTCGACGACGCTCGCACGCGCGGCACCTATCGTAAGATAGTTGTACTATGCCTATAATCTTCCCAGGAGTGTACTCAGCAACTTCCCAAAGTCTCATGGCAATTGCATGAATGGTGTAGTAATGTATAAAGGACAGACAGACATTCATTTATATATATCAGGAAGTGAGAGAATTAGATTCCGTATGTAAAATTTGGACGCTAATTGTTTTGCGCTTAGAATTGAATAATCGAGTTGGGACCCATTAGCGTTTCCTATTTATGACATATTCAATGCCCGTGCCAAATTTAATGTTTCTATGTGAGAAAATTACATTCCATACGTAAAATTTGGATGCTAATTCTTTTGCGCATAGAATTGAATAATCGACTTGGGACCCATTAGCGTTTCCTATTTATGACATATTCAATGCCCGTGCCAAATTTCATGTTTCTATGTGAGAAAATTACATTCCGTACGTAAAATTTGGATGCTAATTCTTTGGTGTATAGAATTGAATAATCGAGTTTGGACCCATTAACTTTTTCTATTTATGACATATTCAATGCTCATGCCAAATTTCAAGTTTCTATGACATTGGGAAGCGAGAAAATTAGAATCCGTACGTAAAATTTGGATGCTAATTCTTTGGCGCTTAGAATTGAATAATCGAGTTGGGACCCATTAACCTTTCCTATTTATGACATAATCAATGCTCGTGCCAAATTTCAAGTTTCTATGACATTGGGAAGCGAGAAAATTAGATTCCGTACGTAAAATTTGGACGCTAATTCTTTGGCGCTTACAATTGAATAATCGAGTTGGGACCCATTAACTTTTCCTATTTATGACATAATCATGGCTTGTGCCAAATTTCAAGTTTCTATGACATTGGGAAGCGAGAAAATTAGATTCTGTACGTAAAAATTTGGACGCTAATTCTTTGGCGCTTACAATTCAATAATCGAATTGGGACCCATTACCTTTTCCTATTTATGACATACTTAATGCTCATGCCAAATTTCATGTTTCTACAACATCGGGAAGTGAGAGAATTAGTGGCAATGATGGAAATCGAACGATCTACGTGGGGGGGGGGCGTAACTGTCGACGACGCACACACACGCGCCATTTATCGTAGCATAAATGTACTATGCCTATAATCTTCCCAGGAGTGTACTCAACAACTTCCCAAAGTTTCATGGCGATCGGATGAATGGTGTAGTAGCGCATAAAGGATAAACAGACAGACAGACACGCAGACAGACAGACACGCATACAGACACACACGCATACATTCAATTTTATATATATAGATAAGTGTTATCAAAAAAAATATTAAAGAGAGCAAGAAGAAATAGTAAAAGATACAAATAAGGACCTGGAAACTTCTTGCCAAGAAGCAGCAAAAAAACTGCCTCTTACCTCCTGCAGGGGCTTTTAAGGGGTGAGATTCTGGTAAGCTGAAAACAAGAAGCTTCTTAACCCCTTAATGACCACCCACTCTGACAGTGGCTGTTAAGTGGCTTTATTTTGACAGCGCTGCAAAATACGGTGCTGCATTAGAAGCCTGGTATGGGTTTACTGTACCAGGAAGAGCACAGGCACTTTCTCTAATATTGGCGACCAAAGAAACCTGAGATGTTTGTATGTCCCGGATGTTTGTATGCTGGGTCCCTATCGGTTGCCATGGCACCTCCGAGTCTGCCATCTATGGTGGCCTATGAAGCTCCGCCTCTGGCTGAGCTTCATTGGTTTTCTACAGCACTATGACACAGAAGTATAGTAGTGCATTAGAATAATAATAAAATATGATGATATTCAAGTCCCATAGTAAGCTAAAAATAAAAAGTTTTAAAAAGTTTGAAAAAAAATTATAAAAATAAAAATGCTGAAACTCCACCTTTCTCCCTTTACTATTAAAGAAATAAATAAAAAATTACAGTTGTGGTAGTGTGCATTTGTAATAAAGAATGTGGTACATTATTTAATCTGCATAGTGCGAAAATAGCTAGTTTTGGCTATTTTGCCTTACAAAAAATGAAATAGAAAGTGATCAAAATGTTGCATGAATAAACAAACGGTACCATTAAAAAGTGCAACTCATCCTGCAATAACAAGCCCCCATAAAGCTGTCGATAGAAAAATAAAAAGTTATAGCTCTTGGAATGTGCCGATAGAAAAACCTGAAGAATTAGTAGGTCATTAAGGCACAAAAAGGCTTTGTCATTAAGGAGTTAGATGCTAATTGGCCAATTGTTGCCCTATCAAGAATGAGTTAATATAATTGACATATTTCTTAGTTTGTTTTAGCTAAAGTTGTCTCATGCCAGACAGAGGACCTTGAGTTTTAGCGCAGAATAGGTGCACAAAAAAAATTGCGCCTATACTGCACTAAAATTCGCATGAACGGGCAGCTGCTCCAGGAGGTGAGAGAAGGAGCCTTGTATGGCTTCAGGATTTCCCCATAGCAGGGAGAGAGAAAGCCGGCTATGGGGGATTAACCCATAGCCCTGCTCTGTCTCTCTCTGCTATTGGTTAATCCCCCAGCTCTGCTCTCTCTCCCTGCTATGGGGGATTAACCCATAGCACCGCTCTCTCTCTCCCTGCTCTGGAAATCCCCAAGGGATATCCCCATAGTGCAGAGAGAGTGGGTGGGGCTAGATAGAGAGGGTAGAGCTATAGGGCTTCTCACAGGGATTCCCCATAGCAAAGAGAGGGGCAGGGCTAGAGGAGCGGGGATATCCCTCAGGCTCCATCCTCTACTCCCACACTCTCGGGGAAGCCCTGTAACCCCGCCCCCTCTTTCTCCCCATTATAGGGCTTCTCCTCATTCCTGCAGAAACTAACAGGAATTTACAGCAGGACATATAAAATGTGCTACTGAGCAGCACGTTTTAAATGTTCCGTTGTAAGCAGTTGGGAATTCCTTCCATCGGCAGAAATCCTCCCAATGAGATTTGTAATCTCATTTTCCTTCACAGGAGTTTCTATAGACTCCTGCTCCCATAGGTGTCAATGGAAACTCCTGCACATCACGCACCAAAGATAGGTCAGGTCCTATCTTTTCTATCACTATGGACCTTAGATGCGAGCTTTGCAGTCACATGTCAACAGAGCTGTCAGTGTTTTATGTTTGTCGATTGTTTGACTGATTTACTTTGTGATTATCTTTCCCTATGATCCCATATTTCTTTTGTATCGCCTCCTTATTTTAAACAAAAAAATAAAGAATATATATTGTTGAATCAGTTGCTTTCAAGTGAATGGGATTGAGCTGCTATGCCAAGCACTGCTGCTACTGAATGTATGTCGCTATGCTTGGTATGCAAGGAAGAGGCCGCAACACTGGCCAGAATGCTGCAGCTTCTTCAAACAGCTACTTGGCGGAGGTCACGAGCACGAAACATGCACTGATCACATATTCATGGCCTATGCTAAGGATAGGTCAACAATATTGGCATCTCAGAAAACCCCTCATGTTTCTTTTTGACTATTGTTAAGTCTAAAATATCTGAAAGGTCAGGCTCTGTACGGGCTGCCTGGAAGCTTTCATATAGTACATTGGTGGGTTCTGTCAGTTTCTGCAGCCACTTGTAATGTTTTTAGTTTATAATATATCCTAAATGACATAAAAAGTGGTAGCAATCATGTAAATACAAGAGAACAGTCTAGGTACAGGAACTTCTACACAAGATTGTTGTCACAACTTGTTGGCGTGTGCTCCCTGTTATTCTAGTGCTAGGAGAACTTCTTTACAGGTGTTTAAAGGTAGATTGGTTGGCTGAGGAGTTGATTAGCCTAGTTAGCCAATCAGTGTCTCTGCACATTTATTCCAGCCCCTCCTCTCAGAGGGCGCCAGTTATTCTCCAGTCTGGTTTGAGCATGCATGCTGGTCAGATCTCTGTATATTTGTGTCTGGCCTGATTCCAGCTTGTTCCTTGTCTGAACCCAGTCAGATGTCCTGTCTGACTCCTGAGCCTTGTCTGAACCCAGTCAGATTCCTGTATGACTCGAGAGTCTTTTCTGTGTTCTTTCTGATTCTTGTCTGAAGATATTTTGTCTGAAATGTTTTTGGTCTTATCGGTGGCACCAGGTTAAGATAAGTCTGTCTGTTTTTATACTCATATGCTGGCGTGTTGTAACATCATATTCCCTGTACAGTGTGGTATTATATGACATATCATCTTTACCACTGTTTCCTGTTATCATCTAGCAAGAGTCAGGGTCACCCCAGGTTCCTGACATGGGGTTGTCCTCATCAGAGTATCACTCTGCTTATAGGTACAATTAAAACGTCCCATTCTTTTGGTACCACTATGGAGCGCGGGGACTCTTTATCTTCTGATCGACTTCTCTCTCTGCTTATAGATAGGGGTTCTTTGTCGGAGAGGCCAGGGTTAGCTTCCCTTTTATTTCCTGTATTTATGTTTCCTTAAAAGCAATTTTGTGTTTATCTACAATTGCACTAATAAGGTGTATACGCTTTGTCTATCCATGTTTTGCCTTTTTTTCTATTAGTCAATATATTGTACCTTTTATGGAAATTTATATTTATGCCTATGTAGGCGATGCAGGAGTCCTGCACAGGCTTATCAATTTTATTATTACTCTGTAGATATTCCACATTATAAGGAACTTTAATACAGAAAACATATTATAGATGTCTAAGGGACCATACTGTACTTTAATTTTTCTTAGATTTTAATTGCATTAATACAGGGGAACAAAATGATGGCATAATCCATTGACTGTGATATTAAAGAGTTACCCCCCCCCCCCTCTCCCGGGTGAGAACATCTCCTTAATATGGTTCCGTATGAGGACACTATTCAGTAGCACAAGGAGTACCTATGGCTGTGCCTTGTGTATGATGCCTACATGTAATGTTCCATTTCCTCAATTACCTTAAATGCTTTTATACCATATAATTGTTCTATTTTTGTGAAATCATTCGAGCTGTATTCAGTATAGTGAATAAATTAAATTTAGCCAAGAACTTTACTTTTTCTCTTCTACTAAAACTATTTTATCCAAATTACACATTGCCCTCACATTTAATAATAAAGCTGTTAAAAAAAAATAGTTCAGGCTCTTAAACTGTATAAAATTCAATGTGAAAATCTTGGAGTAAAATTGCTGTATTTTATTCTACTAATTGCAGACCGCTGAATGTCTTAATCCATATGGATGAATCATGTTCTCATGATAAGGTAACTTTACGTGCCAGTACCAACCTCCTGCTCTATATAAAATGAGACTCAGCCAACATTGCGATGCTGATTCTATCTTAATCTTTGTGATCCATTTACCTCTAAAATAGCTAAAAATGACTATAAGTCTATTAAACCTGCATTGACGCTGGTTTGCTATGGATTCCAGCATGTGAAGTGACGGGAATACTGAAATGATATAAACTCAGACAGCTCTTTTCCATTTACTTGAGAACAAGAAGCTTTAATACAAAATATACCCAGCCTGATCTGACCTATTGAGGGATTCTGAAGAGTGCAGATAGCATGAAGCATGATTGTTTTGCCTCTGCCCATAACTTCAAAAACTGAATTTCATTAAATTAAAAATGCATAAAGCTACAACCTTGTTTTCTTTCAATTTTAGTGTTCAGAGAACTAGAAAGGATTGATATCTAGGAAATAGCATAGTAGAAGGATAGGAATTTATGACCCCAGAAGTGCTGAGACACGGCAATGGAAAGAAGCGTTTAAGTCTTTCTATTAAAGTGACTCATATTAAAAAGTAATATAAGTTTTGGCGTCAAAAGCTTTACTTATTTCATCTGAATGGTGCCAGAAAGGTGGATTATTTCTCATAACGGAGAAGCTGGAGGCAAAAAGAGCAACAGTTAAGTCACTAAGGTAAAAATATGGAAAGAAACATATTTAAAGGGGTTGTGTCCAGATAGAAAGGGATAGGGATTAACTCTCTGTTCAGTAGAGTCTAATTACTGGGACCTGTGTGAATCCCAAAAATGGGATTCCTAAAGGTCCCAGTGTAAGGGGCTCCCTTGAAAAATTAAGCGAATGCTATGGTAACATACTGCAAATTGTGCCAAAAATTGTCAAGTTTCAGCAACATTGATCAGAGCATACTCTATGGGAACATTCGAGAGAGGTGATGTCAACACTATATAAGATGTGACTTCACAGAGGGCGCAGTATAGAGTCAACTAGGAAATATAAGCCCAATTCACAGACGTGACTACCACTAAAAACGTATTTTATTAAATATATTAAAAGACATAAACTGGGCACTACAAAGACAACACACAGCAACCAGGTACCTCCAGACACAGATTCGTTATTGGAGGATAAGGACCTGGAGTTATTTGATACTTGATAAGCGATAAAAAAAATGTTTTATGATAACAAACAAAAACACTCTACCCAAGATGGATTCAAAAAAGCAAAGGATAATTCAATATAGGAGCCAAAAGAGCTGGTTTATTCTATGTGTAAACAAGGCAGGGTTACCATTTGGACTCTCACTTGTGATGGAACACTATCACTATCAGTGATCAGGACTCAGGCTCCAACAATTGAGCGTCCTGAATTGTTATTGGTGTCGACAAGACAGGATCACCATCTAGGTATTCACTTATGATGATCAGTACTTGAGTAAGCCAGTACAAATAATCAGATCAGTACTAGAGTTGGTCAGTACTTATACTCTACGCGTTTCACCATTAATTTGTTGGATCATCAGGAGATACAGTACTTGAGTCATAGGTTCAAAGGTAGAGGGAATGAGAAATCCCCGAGAGAACATCAAACTGATATATAAAAAGCTGTATCTAAGATGAATACAGCAAAACTTGTGTAGTGATCAGGATTAGAGATGAGCGAACGCGTTCGTCCGAGCTTGCTATTCGTGCGAATATTAGGGTGTTCGGGATGTTCGTTATTCGTAACGAACACCATGCGGTGTTCTGGTAAATTAAACTTTCTTCCCTGAGACGTTAGCGCTTTTTTTTGGCCAATATAAAGACAGGGAAGGCATTACAACTTCCCCCTGCAACGTTTAAGCCCTATACCACCCCCCTGCTGTGAGTGGCTGGGGAGATAAGGTGTCACCCGAGTATTGAAATCTGCCCCTCCCGCTGCTCGCTATGGATGCATTCTATATGCGCTCAATGGGGCCAGCGGCAGCAGCGCTGACCCCATTGAGAACATATAGAAGACAAATCCTTCTTCTCTGGCACAGCTGTAACAGCTGTAGCAGAGAAGAACGATGTTTGCCCATTGAATTCAATGGAACCGGCAATACAGCCGACTCCACTGAATGCAATGGGCTGCCGGCGATCGCAGGATGAATGGTCGGAAAGGGGTTAAATATATAACCCATTTCCTGCAATTCATCCAGAAATGTGTTACACTAAAAATATATACCGGCGTATAAGGCGACCGGGCGTATAAGACGACCCCCCAACTGTCACCTTATACGCCGGTAATACAGTGGAGCAAAGAATAAAAAGCATTACTTTCGTTTTTAGATGATCTGCGGCGCTCCTGCAGGCTGTCACTCCCTCCTGGTCCACGGCAGACAAGCTTTCTCCACGAAAGACTTTAAATCCCTGCCTCCAGAAGCACATGTGCCTTCAGCCAATCACAGCCAATGACAATGATGTCATTGAATGGCTGTGATTGGCTGTGTTTCTGGAGGCAGGGATTTCAAGGCTTGAAATCCCCGCCTCCAGAAACACAGCCAATCACAGCCATTCAATGACATCATTGTCATTGGCTGTGATTGGCTGAAGGCACATGTGCTTCTGGAGGCAGGGATTTAAAGTCTTTCGTGGAGAAAGCTTGTCTGCCGTGGACCAGGAGGGAGTGACAGCCTGCAGGAGCGCCGCAGATCATCTAAAAACGTAAGTAATGCTTTTTATTCTTTGCTCCACTGTATTACCGGCGTATAAGGTGACAGTTGGGGGGTCGTCTTATACGCCCGGTCGCCTTATACGCCGGTATATATTTTTAGTGTAACACATTTCTGGATGAATTGCAGGAAAGGGGTTATATATTTAACCCCTTTCCGACCATTCATCCTGCGATCGCCGGCAGCCCATTGCATTCAGTGGAGTCGGCTGTATTGCCGGTTCCATTGAATTCAATGGGCAAACATCGTTCTTCTCTGCTACAGCTGTTACAGCTGTGCCAGAGGAGGACGATCTTTATGCTGACAGTGGGGGGGGGGGGCACTCTTGCCGCTATTGTGGCTTAATAGTGGGACCTGTGAACTTGAGATGCAGCCCACCATGTAGCCCCTCGCCTGCCCTATCCGTCACTGTGTCATTCCCATCACTTTCCTGAATTGCCCAGATTTTCACACATGAAAACCTTAGCGAGCATCGGCGAAATACAAAAATGTTCCGGTCGCCCATTGACTTCAATGGGGTTCGTTGTTCGAAACGAACCCTCGAGCATCACGGGAAGTTCGTTACGAATAACGAACACCCGAACATTTTGGTGTTCGCTCATCTCTAATCAGGATAAATATCCTTATTATAGGAGAGTTCTATACTCTCAATTAGGGCATTAAGGTAACTCTTAGGGTTGGGGGCCTGCCAAAAGGTACCTCTAAACAAGGAAGCTTATCTTGTGTGCTAGCGGTTAATAGCTAGCTGATATATGTAGGTACATAACGAGAGGTGTTTATTTCAAAGTATGCCCGTCAATACACGCACAGAGGTAGAGTAGAGCGTCCCCGAAAATATGGGGGGGCACTGCTCTCAAATATCTGAGCGCTAGAGAGATGGTATAATGCTTGTCATGCACAAGTAGGATACTCAAAGTAGTTAGCGTATCGAGTTAGAATTTAGGTCATCAATATGGGGATAAGGCATAAAATTATGTCCTGATCTCCTGACCCAATTAATTGCACTTAAGCAAACAAGAATAGCTAAAGTGCTAGATTCCAACCCAAAGTGCTCGCATTAGAGGTCATTGGTGTGGAGGTATGACATTAATATAAGTCAAACTCTCCTGACCTAATTGTAGAAGCACTTTTAGATGTCCAAATTGCTCGCATAGAGGTCATTAGTATGGAGGTATGACATTAATATAAGTCAAACTCTCCTGACCTAGTTGTAGAAGCACTTTTAGACGCTGTGCATGCTCTCAAGATAGACAAGCCATAAAGCTAGTTTCCTAGTAGTTAGATTTCAGGCAAGCAACCCCAGCAACCCCCCCAGATATAGGGCTCAAGAGAGAGCAAAGAAAAAGGTATGACCCATCGCCTTGATGGTAGGCTAGGGAATGAAAAATGCCCCATTTGGAGCTGCTTATATATCCATAGACACGCCTCCAAGGGGGCCGGCTTGATCGATACAGCCTATCGTGGCATGTCAGTCCATAAACAGAGGCTATCTGCGGCTAAGAAGCAAAGAAAATCCGGTGTAGTAGTCCCAATCCAGGAATCTGTACCTGAACAGCCCAGGGATAGATTCTGATCCTGGGGTGCAGGCCTTTAGCTTCTGGATCCATCCACCGATTGCCTATGCGGAAGGACAATGTAGCGGTGGGTATCCGGGACGCAAGCCGTTACCTAGGTAACGGAATACGGAACAGACGTCAACATGTAGCTGACGTCACTGCGCACGTAGCGCTCACGTACAGCTTCTTCTGTGGGGATACACCCACTACTTGATGTCGTTGCCTGTACTACGGCGTCCTGAAGGACACGCCCGCACATGCATAAACAAGAAAGGGGAGTGTCAATGACCGAAGACTTACCGCGGGGCGGGTAGGAGGGACTAGACGGATGCCGGGCCGAACAGACAATCCCGTCGTAACGGAGGGAGCGGTGCCAGATAAATGAGGTCACACAGCAGGCGTGACTGATAGTCAACCAAGCACAATTCTAGAGTATAAAACTCCTAATTAAAACAACATAAAGGACTGATGTCTCCCTTTTGAGCTTGTTGTGTGTGTAAGTATCTATATTACAGCCGCTGATGTTTCACAACGATATAAATAATGATGGTAGAATTAACATAGCGGCTTTAAATAAAAGTGTAGTGACCAAAAGACGTTTGGAGAAGGTATTTAGAATAATAGAGAAAAAAAAAAAAAATCATTCCTTTTAAATTTTTTTTTTTTTTTTCTTTTCCTCCCTTCTTTTTTTTTCTCCTTTCTCTCTCTCATACATACCTACGAGTCATGAAATTGCAGTTCTGAAGAGGGGGCTGTCCTTTGTCCCGACGACCCGTTTTCAGCCGTTCGTCTGGGCAAAGGACATCTCCCTCTTCGTCAGAAAACTCCGGTGGAAAAAATATTTTTCCATTAAGGATGACAAACTGGCTAAGGAACTTGGTTTAGCAAGCTCAGATATCCCAGCCATTAGAGCTCTTCAGAGTTTAGAAGAGGAGACATCTATGGCTAGTACTGACTGCAGACTCCGCAATAAATCAAATCCACCGGTCATTAACTGTCCTGAGTTGGACCTATTTGAAAAACTTGTTCTGAGAGATCTGAAAAAAATCAAGCCTGGATATGTTAAAACTCCAAACATGACTAGATCGGAAAAATCAGCACTGAAGGATCTTGAAAATAATGAGCAGCTCGTGATTAAACCTTCCGACAAAGGGGGCAACGTGGTGTTGTTGGATACAAACAAATATATTGATATGTGTATGGACCTTCTGAGCGACACAACCACCTATGCCATACTCAGAGATGATCCAACCAATACTTTTCAAACAGCTCTTAATCGAATTCTGTGTACAGCTAAAGAAACTAAATGCATTAGCGATACAGAATTCAAATTCATGACCCCAACTACACCTAGAATAGCAATATTCTATGCCTTACCCAAGATCCACAAAGGCACTAGTCCCCTTAAAGGACGTCCAATCGTATCTGGCATTAATAATATCACACAAAACTCCAGTATTTATCTGGATCGCTTGCTGAGACCATTTGTCTCAGCCCTACCATCTTTTGCACAAGATACGATGGACGTCCTACGTCAGATTGAAGGAATCTCAGTTACCCCCGATACATGGGTGGCGAGCCTTGATGTCGAGGCACTGTATAGCTCTATTCCCCACGATGTGGGGCTAAGAGCTATTGCACATTTTTTGTCCCAAAAAGGGGTACACTATCAGGTACAAAACGAATTTGTTTTACAACTGTTAGAATTCGTATTAACACACAACTACTTTCTGTTTAACAGAAAGTTTTTCCACCAGCTCAGGGGCACCGCGATGGGGACGCCATGTGCCCCTACGTACGCAAATTTGCTCCTGGGCTGGTGGGAAGAAAAATACGTTTTCTCCACCGAAAATCACGACTGGTCCAGCAACATTCTTACCTGGATCAGATACATCGACGATATCTTGATCCTCTGGACAGGTTCTAAACCACAGTTCCAAGATTTTGTCACTTGGTTGAATAGCAACGATTTAAATTTGAAATTTACAGCTGACATTAACAAATCATCCATGACATTCTTGGATGTTATCATTGGCAGGATCACGTCAAACCTGTATCGTAAGAAAACTGCAACTAACAGCTTACTCTCTTGGAACAGCTTTCACCCTCAGCCTCTAAGACAAGGCATTCCTAAGGGGCAGTTCCTAAGAATTCGAAGGAACTGCTCCGAGGAACACACCTTCAATAGTGAATGCCATAAATTGAGAGATAGGTTTTTACGAAGAGGGTACCCTATTCACATTCTGGATAAAGCTGAACAACATGCACGTACCTGTAATAGAAATGAGTTACTCATCCCAAAAAAACGCGATGAGTCAACAGACATGCGCATTATCGGCACCTACGATACCGGACAGAAACAAGTGCTCGAGATACTCCAATCGTACTGGGATATCCTTCAAAACGATAAAGACTTGAAAACTTTCATTCCCACGCATCCCAAAGTGACCTATCGACGTGGCCGTAATATCAAAGACCACTTAGTTAAGAGCTTCTTCAAATCACCAAAATCACAAGGTGACTGGCTTTCCCGCTCCATCCCTACGGGCACCTTTACATGTACTAACTGCCTGGCGTGCAAATTTATTAAGAAAGGGAATACTTTTGGATCTACTACAACAGGGAAAGAGTATGTCACAAGGGACTTTATCAACTGTCTCTCCACCAATGTTGTCTATCTCATCACCTGCAGGTGCGGGAAACAATACATAGGGAAAACTAGGCAGCAATTCCGCCGCAGGATATTAGCACACATAGGCAACATTGAGAGGAAAGAAGCCACCTCAGTATCAACTCATGTCCTACAGTCACATAAAGGTGACGCGAGCTGTTTGAAATTCCAGGGAATGGAAGTTATAAAAGCTGATGGAAGGAGGGGCGACGTGGATTCCTTGCTTCTGCAAAAAGAAGCAGGATGGATCTATCGGTTTGATACGATCCAACCGGCTGGCCTAAACGAACAATTGTTGTTCAACTGTTTCCTTTAGGGGTCTTCTGCGATTACTACAGTTTTGGCCTCTTCCATTACCTATCAACTATCTTCTCTCAAAAGGGAGAGAGGAGAGAGAGAAAGGAGAAAAAAAAAGAAGGGAGGAAAAGAAAAAAAAAAAAAATTTAAAAGGAATGATTTTTTTTTTTTTTCTCTATTATTCTAAATACCTTCTCCAAACGTCTTTTGGTCACTACACTTTTATTTAAAGCCGCTATGTTAATTCTACCATCATTATTTATATCGTTGTGAAACATCAGCGGCTGTAATATAGATACTTACACACACAACAAGCTCAAAAGGGAGACATCAGTCCTTTATGTTGTTTTAATTAGGAGTTTTATACTCTAGAATTGTGCTTGGTTGACTATCAGTCACGCCTGCTGTGTGACCTCATTTATCTGGCACCGCTCCCTCCGTTACGACGGGATTGTCTGTTCGGCCCGGCATCCGTCTAGTCCCTCCTACCCGCCCCGCGGTAAGTCTTCGGTCATTGACACTCCCCTTTCTTGTTTATGCATGTGCGGGCGTGTCCTTCAGGACGCCGTAGTACAGGCAACGACATCAAGTAGTGGGTGTATCCCCACAGAAGAAGCTGTACGTGAGCGCTACGTGCGCAGTGACGTCAGCTACATGTTGACGTCTGTTCCGTATTCCGTTACCTAGGTAACGGCTTGCGTCCCGGATACCCACCGCTACATTGTCCTTCCGCATAGGCAATCGGTGGATGGATCCAGAAGCTAAAGGCCTGCACCCCAGGATCAGAATCTATCCCTGGGCTGTTCAGGTACAGATTCCTGGATTGGGACTACTACACCGGATTTTCTTTGCTTCTTAGCCGCAGATAGCCTCTGTTTATGGACTGACATGCCACGATAGGCTGTATCGATCAAGCCGGCCCCCTTGGAGGCGTGTCTATGGATATATAAGCAGCTCCAAATGGGGCATTTTTCATTCCCTAGCCTACCATCAAGGCGATGGGTCATACCTTTTTCTTTGCTCTCTCTTGAGCCCTATATCTGGGGGGGTTGCTGGGGTTGCTTGCCTGAAATCTAACTACTAGGAAACTAGCTTTATGGCTTGTCTATCTTGAGAGCATGCACAGCGTCTAAAAGTGCTTCTACAACTAGGTCAGGAGAGTTTGACTTATATTAATGTCATACCTCCATACTAATGACCTCTATGCGAGCAATTTGGACATCTAAAAGTGCTTCTACAATTAGGTCAGGAGAGTTTGACTTATATTAATGTCATACCTCCACACCAATGACCTCTAATGCGAGCACTTTGGGTTGGAATCTAGCACTTTAGCTATTCTTGTTTGCTTAAGTGCAATTAATTGGGTCAGGAGATCAGGACATAATTTTATGCCTTATCCCCATATTGATGACCTAAATTCTAACTCGATACGCTAACTACTTTGAGTATCCTACTTGTGCATGACAAGCATTATACCATCTCTCTAGCGCTCAGATATTTGAGAGCAGTGCCCCCCCATATTTTCGGGGACGCTCTACTCTACCTCTGTGCGTGTATTGACGGGCATACTTTGAAATAAACACCTCTCGTTATGTACCTACATATATCAGCTAGCTATTAACCGCTAGCACACAAGATAAGCTTCCTTGTTTAGAGGTACCTTTTGGCAGGCCCCCAACCCTAAGAGTTACCTTAATGCCCTAATTGAGAGTATAGAACTCTCCTATAATAAGGATATTTATCCTGATCACTACACAAGTTTTGCTGTATTCATCTTAGATACAGCTTTTTATATATCAGTTTGATGTTCTCTCGGGGATTTCTCATTCCCTCTACCTTTGAACCTATGACTCAAGTACTGTATCTCCTGATGATCCAACAAATTAATGGTGAAACGCGTAGAGTATAAGTACTGACCAACTCTAGTACTGATCTGAGTATTTGTACTGGCTTACTCAAGTACTGATCATCATAAGTGAATACCTAGATGGTGATCCTGTCTTGTCGACACCAATAACAATTCAGGACGCTCAATTGTTGGAGCCTGAGTCCTGATCACTGATAGTGATAGTGTTCCATCACAAGTGAGAGTCCAAATGGTAACCCTGCCTTGTTTACACATAGAATAAACCAGCTCTTTTGGCTCATATATTGAATTATCCTTTGCTTTTTTGAATCCATCTTGGGTAGAGTGTTTTTGTTTGTTATCATAAAACATTTTTTTTATCGCTTATCAAGTATCAAATAACTCCAGGTCCTTATCCTCCTATAACGAATCTGTGTCTGGAGGTACCTGGTTGCTGTGTGTTGTCTTTGTAGTGCCCAGTTTATGTCTTTTAATATATTTAATAAAATACGTTTTTAGTGGTAGTCACGTCTGTGAATTGGGCTTATATTTCCTAGTTGACTCTATACTGCCCCCTCTGTGAAGTCTATATAAGATGTGAGAGCTGCATGACAGCCAGGAGAGCTAGCAAGGACTGTGTACACGTTGAAGGTGCTGTTGGAGATGAGACAACAAGGTGCAATGATCTGTAGGGAGCACAGAAACTATTGGAGAGATAAGAGTCTGCTGGGAGGCAGAAGACTGCAGAGCCAGGTTTGACTGCTGGTTTCAGAGACCATGGACTTCTGGGAGTACCAAGAGAATACAGGGCTGTGCTGCAGAGCAACTAGACTGAGACCAAGAGATGTTGTTTCAAAGTAATTTCAAATTAGGTCGTAAGTGAGGCCGGCCTCATGAAAAGCCAACTGGTGTGCACACCATAAATGTTAGTCAGCAGGCTTGTGTGTATCAATCGGCAGTTTACTGTTCCATTGACCTTCGTTAAAGAGTTTGAGTTGCCTTATTAATATTGTGCATGGCTAGCAAAATGATTATTACATACGAAGTGTGAAATAGTAATATTCCTTATTGTGCATATAGTAATGTTAGAGTTAGCTAGCCACAGTTAGTAATGAGGAACGGTACCATAATATTTGCTTTGTTTTCTTGACATCATATTATTGTTTGTCTACAGTGTGTAAATTTGGTTTTAAGACTCGAGCATTTTCTAATGCAGATAATATTGTAAATTTCCCTATAAAAGCATTTATCAACTGTGACACTAAAGATGTAGCATATAATGTACTTTGTACATGTTGCCATCTAATATATACAGGGCTTACAGTTCACACATTAAAAATAGGAATTTTGGAACTCATTTACAACATTTAGGAAGTTAACAAAAATACCTCGGGAGTCGCAAGACTTTTTGTTGAATTTCATGCAGGCTACCGAATGGTACCGAAGGGGTTAAGCTGCCCTTTAGAGGTGGGGACTGGAGATTGGAGAATATTTGTATTAAGCAGAGCGGCACATTGGTTATTTAAGTTGGGAACTCAATATCTGAATGGCATGAATTCCAAAAGGGATTTAGTGCATATTTATTAGTATTATATTTAATAACATGCAATGTTTTTTTTTTACCCATGAATTATGCAATTCCCATCTATGCATATATATATAATCATGTTAGATATATGCACACGTTAGAAAATAGTGTGAATTGAATGAAAATCTTTTTTTATGAGGCCAGCATTAGAGATGAGCGAACGTACTCGTCCGAGCTTGATACTCATTCGAGTATTAGCGTGTTCGAGATGCTCATTACTAGAGGCGAGCACCACGCGATGTTCGAGTTACTTTCACTTTCCTCTCTGAGACGTTAGCGCGCTTTTCTGGCCAATTGAAAGACAGGGAAGGCATTACAACTTCCCCCTGCGACGTTTAAGCCCTATACCCCCCCCCCCTGCAGTGAGTGGCTGGGGAGATCAGGTGTCACCCGAGTATAAAAATCGGCCCCTCCCGCGGCTTGCCTCAGATGCGTTGTGACTTAGCTGAGGGAAAGTGCTGCTGCTGGTGCTGCTGTAGGGAGAGTGTTAGGAGTTAGTGTAGGCTTCAAGAACCCCAACGGTCCTTCGTAGGGCCACATCTAACCGTGTGCAGTACTGTGGAGGCTGCTGTTAGCAGTGTTGCACATGTTTTTTTTTTTGGTATATCGGCCGTGCAGAGCATTGCGCCCTGCAGTAATACTACAGGGACAGAATTGTGTAGGCATGGCCAGAAGACATCTTATAGATTGAATATGCGCAGTGGTCCTTTTGCAAAAAAAGATTTGAAAAAAATCTATTTGGCCTGCCTGTCACTCTGCTCAGTGTTCTGGGTCCGTGTCTGCTGGGGGTAAAATTTCTCCAAATAAATACGCAGCCAGCTAAGTGTTACAGCAGGCTTGCGCCAAATTATTTCCTGGCGTTCCGTAAGCGAACTCAGCCTCAAACCACAGGCCAATAAGCGGCACATTTAATTACAGTGTTGTGTTTCTGCATTCCTGGTAATACAGCATGCTGAGGGGTAGGGGTAGGCCTAGAGGACGTGGACACGGCCGAGGACGCGGAGGCCCAAGTCAGGGTGTGGGCACAGGCCGAGCTTCTGATCCAGGTGTATCGCAGCCGACTGCTGCGGGATTAGAAGAGAGGCACGTTTCTGGCGTCCCCACATTCATAGCACATTTAGTGGGTCCACGCGGTAGACCTTTATTAGAAAATGAGCAGTGTGAGCAGGTCCTGTCGGGGATGGCAGAAAGTGCATCCAGCAACCTATCGTCCACCCAGAGTTCTGCGCTGTCCACTGCTGCAACTCAGAATCCTCTGGCTGCTGCTCCTCCTTCCTCCCAGCCTCCTCACTCCATGAAAATGAGACATTCTGAGGAGCGGGCAGACTCCCAGGAACTGTTCTCGGGCCCCTGCTCAGATTGGGCAGCAGTGGTTCCTCTCCCACCAGAGGAGTTTATCGTCACTGATGCCCAACCATTGGAAAGTTCCCGGGGTCCGGGGGATGAGGATGGGGACTTCCGGCAACTGTCTCAAGACCTTTCAGTGGGTGAGGAGGACGATGACGATGAGACACAGTTGTCTATCAGTGAGGTAGTAGTAAGGGCATTAAGTCCGAGGGAGGAGCGCACCGAGGATTCTGAGGAAGAGCAGCAGGAGGACGATGAGGTGACTGACCCCACCTGGTTTGCTACGCCTACTGAGGACAGGTCTTCAGAGGGGGAGGCAAGGGCAGCAGCAGGGCAGGTTGCAAGAGGCAGTGCGGTGTCCAGGGGTAGAGGCAGGGCCAGACCGAATAATCCACCAACTGTTTCCCAAAGCGCCCCCTCGCGCCATGCCACCCTGCAGAGGCCGAGGTGCTCAAAGGTCTGGCAGTTTTTCACTGAGAGTGCAGACGACCGACGAACAGTGGTGTGCAACCTTTGTCGCGCCAAGATCAGCCGGGGAGCCACCACCACCAGCCTCACCACCACCAGCATGCGCAGGCATATTATGGCCAAGCACCCCACAAGGTGGGAAGAAGGCCGTTCACCGCCTCCGGTTTGCACCGCTGCCTCTCCACCTGTGCCCCAACCTGCCACTGAGATCCAACCCCACTCTGAGGACACAGGCACTACCGTCTCCTGGCCTGCACCCACACCCTCACCTCCGCTGTCCTCGGCCCCATCCAGCAATGTCTGTCAGCGCAGCGTCCAGCCGTCGCTAGCGCAAGTGTTGGAGCGCAAGCGCAAGTACGCCGCCACGCACCCGCACGCTCAAGTGTTAAACGTGCACATAGCCAAATTTATCAGCCTGGAGATGCTGCCGTATAGGGTTGTGGAAACGGAGTCCTTCAAAAGTATGATGGCGGCGGCGGCCCCGCGCTACTCAGTTCCCAGTCGCCACTACTTTTCCCGATGTGCCGTCCCAGCCCTGCACGACCACGTCTCCCGCAACATTGTACGCGGCCTCACCAACGCGTTTAATGCCAAGGTCCACTTAACAACGGACACGTGGACAAGCACAGGCGGGCAGGGCCACTATATCTCCCTGACGGCACATTGGGTGAATTTAGTAGAGGCTGGGACAGAGTCAGAGCCTGGGACCGCTCACGTCCTACCCACCCCCAGAATTGCGGGCCACAGCTCGGTGGTGGTATCTGCGGCGGTGTATGCTTCCTCCACTAAACCACACTCCTCCTCCTCCTCCTCCAACGCAACCTCTGTCTCGCAATCAAGATGTGTCAGCAGCAGCACGTCGGCAGCAGTCGGTGTCGCGCGTCGTTGGCAAGCGTCAGCATGCCGTGCTGAAACTACTCAGCTTAGGAGATAGGAAGCACACGGCCCACGAACTGCTGCAGGGTCTGACAGAGCAGACCGACCGCTGGCTTGCGCCGCTGAGCCTCCAACCGGGCATGGTCGTGTGTGACAACGGCCGTAACCTGGTGGCGGCTCTGCAGCTCGGCAGCCTCACGCACGTGCCATGCCTGGCCCACGTCTTTAATTTGGTGGTTCAGCGCTTTCTGAAAAGCTACCCATGCTTGTCAGACCTGCTCGTAAGGTGCGCCGGCTCTGCGCACATTTCCGCAAGTCCCACACGGACGCTGCCACCCTGCGCACCCTGCAACATCGCTTTAATCTGCCAGTGCACCGACTGCTGTGCGACGTGCCCACACGGTGGAACTCTACGCTCCACATGTTGGCCAGGCTCTATGAGCAGCATAGAGCTATAGTGGAATACCAACTCCAACATGGGCGGCGCAGTGGGAGTCAGTTTCCTCAATTATTTTCAGAAGAGTGGGCCTGGTTGGCAGACATCTGCCAGGTCCTTCGAAACTTTGAGGAGTCTACCCAGGTGGTGAGCGGCGATGCTGTAATCATTAGCGTCACCATTCCTCTGCTATGCCTCTTGAGAAGTTCCCTGCAAAGAATAAAGGCAGACGCTTTGCACTCGGAAACAGAGCCGGGGGAAGACAGTATGTCGCTGGATAGTCAGAGCACCCTCCTGTCTATATCTCAGCGCGGTGAGGAGGAGGAGGGGGAGGAAGATGAGGAGGAGGGGGAAGACACAGCTTGGCCCACTGGTGAGGGTACACATGCTGCTGGCCTGTCATCCTTTCAGCGTGTATGGCCTGAGGAGGAGGAGGAGGAGGAGGAGGAGGAGGAGGAGGATCCTGAAAGTGATCTTCCTAGTGAGGACAGCCATGTGTTGCGTACAGGTACCCTGGCACACATGGCTGACTTCATGTTAGGATGCCTTTCTCGTGACCCTCGCGTTACACGCATTCTGGCCACTACGGATTACTGGGTGTACACACTGCTCGACCCACGGTATAAGGAGGACCTTTCCACTCTCATACCCGAAGAGGAAAGGGGTTCGAGAGTGTTGCTATACCACAGGACCCTGGCGGACAAACTGATGGTAAAATTCCCATACGACAGCGCTAGTGGACGAAGGCGCAGTTCCGAGGGCCAGGTAGCAGGGGAGGCGCGGAGATCAGGCAGCATGTAGAGCACAGGCAGGCCAACACTCTTTAAGGCCCTTGACAGCTTTATGGCTCCCCAGCAAGACTGTGTCACCGCTCCCCAGTCACGGCTGAGTCGGCGGGAGCACTGTAAAAGGATGGTGAGGGATTATGTAGCCGATCGCACGACCGTCCTCCGTGACGCCTCTGCCACCTACAACTACTGGGTGTCGAAGCTGGACACGTGGCCTGAACTCGCGCTGTATGCCCTGGAGGTGCTTGCTTGTCCTGCGGCTAGCGTCTTGTCAGAGAGGGTGTTTAGTGCGGCTGGGGGAATCACCACAGATAAGCGTACCCGCCTGTCAACCGACAGTGCCGACAGGCTAACACTCATCAAGATGAACAAAGGCTGGATTTCCCCAGACTTCTGTTCTCCACCAGCGGACAGCAGCGATACCTAAGCAATAGGTAGGCTGCACCCGCGGATGGAAGCATCGTTCTGTATCCCCATCAAAAACGGGGACCTTTTCGCTTCATCAATCTGTGTATAATATTCCTCCTCCTCCTCCTGCTCCTCCTCCTGAAACCTCACATAATCACGCCGAACGGGCAATTTTTCCTAGGCCCACAAGGCTCAGTCATAATTTTTCTAAACAATTTTTATACGTTTCAATGCTCATTAAAGCGTTGAAACTTTCACCTCCACCAATTTTTATTTTAACTGGGCTGCCTCCTGGCCTAGTTACTAATTAAGCCACATTAACCAAAGCGATTAATGGGTTTCACCTGCCCTCTTGGTTGGCCGTAGCCAATTATTCTGATGTACAATAGTACTGTTGATACAGCTATTTTTGTGGGCCCTCGCCTACAGTGTAATCAAAGGAATTTTTAGCCCACCTGCATTACAGCTGACGTTACATCCGCTGTGTTGGGCAATGCAATGGGATATTTTTATGTACCGCCGGTGGGTTCCAGGGAGCCACTCATGCTGTGGGTCCACAGGGAGTTGTAAATGCATCTGTTTCCACTTCTAAAGAACCCCGGTCTGACTGGGGCATGCAGTGTGGGCCGAAGCCCACCTGCATTAAGCACGACATTACTACCTCAGCTGTGTTGGGCACTGCAATGGGATATATTTATGTACCGCCGGTGGGTTCCTGGCACCCACCCATGCTGTGGGTCCACAAGGAGTTGTAAATGCAACTGTTTCCACTTCAAAAGAACCCCAGTCTGACTGGGGCATGCAGTGTGGGCCGAAGCCCACCTGCATTAAGCACGACATTACTACCTCAGCTGTGTTGGGCACTGCAATGGGATATATTTATGTACCGCCGGTGGGTTCCAGGGAGCCACCCATGCTGTGGGTGCACAGGGAGTTGTAACTACATGTGTCCACTTCTAAAGAACCCCAGTCTGACTGGGGCATGCAGTGTGGGCCGAAGCCCACCTGCATTAAACATGACATTACTACCTCAGCTGTGTTGGGCACTGCAATGGGATATATTTATGTACCGCCGGTGGGTTCCAGGGAGCCACCCATGCTGTGGGTGCACAGGGAGTTGTAACTACATGTGTCCACTTCTATAGAACCCCAGTCTGACTGGGGCATGCAGTGTGGGCCGAAGCCCACCTGCATTAAACATGACATTACTACCTCAGCTGTGTTGGGCAATGCAATGGGATATATTTATGTACCACCGGTGGGTTCCAGGGAGCCACCCATGCTGTGGGTCCACAGGGAGTTGTAACTACATGTGTCCACTTCTAAAGAACCCCAGTCTGACTGGGGCATGCAGTGTGGGCCGAAGCCCACCTGCATTAAACATGACATTACTGCCTCAGCTGTGATGGGCAATGCAATGGGATATTGTTATGTACCGCCGGTGGCTTCCTGGCACCCACCCATGCTGTGGGTCCACAGGGAGTTGTAAATGCATCTGTTTCCACTTCTAAAGAACCCCAGTCTGACTGGGGCATGCAGTGTGAGCCGAAGCCCACCTGCATTAAACATGACATTACTACCTCAGCTGTGTTGGGCAATGCAATGGGATATTTTTATGTACCGCCGGTGGGTTCCAGGGAGCCACCCATGCTGTGGGTGCACACGGAATTCCCATTGCGGAGTTGTGCCTGCCTGTGACTATATATAAAAAACCGCGGTCTGACTGGGCATGCAGACACCTTGACAGAATGAATAGTGTGTGGCACATAGGTTCCCCATTGCTATGCCCACGTGTGCAGCTCCAGATGGAGGTGGCACAGGATTGGATTTCTCATTGCTTCTGTACAGCATTGTGGGCTATCGCCCCGCCCCTTTTAAAGAAGGTTGCTGCCTAGCCGTGCCAACCCTCTGCAGTGTGTGCCTGCTTTTCCTGTGGCAGACGCACTTATAAATAGACATGAGGGTGGTGTGGCATGAGGGCAGCTGAAGGCTGGGCAGGGACAGTTTGGTGTGCGCTGTGGACACTGGGTCGTGTGTGTGGGGGGGGAATTGGCAGCATGTAACCCAGGAGAAGTGGCAGCGGAGTGTCATGCAACATGCAGGCAGTGATTGTGCTTTGCTGGAGGTAGTGTGGTGCTTAGCTAAGGTATGCATTGCTAATGAGGGCTTTTCAGATGTAAAAGTTGTTGGGGGGGGCACTCTTGCTGCTATTGTGGCTTAATAGTGGGACCTGTGAACTTGAGATGCAGCCCAACATGTAGCCCCTCGCCTGCCCTATCCGTTTCTGTGTCGTTCCCATCACTTTCTTGAATTGCCCCGATTTTCACAAATGAAAACCTTAGCGAGCATCGGCGATATACAAAAATGCTCGAGTCGCCCATTGACTTCAATGGGGTTCGTTACTCGAAACGAACCCTCGAGCATCGCGAAAAATTCGTCTCGAGTAACGAGCACCCGAGCATTTTGGTGCTCGCTCATCTCTAGCCAGCATCTCTTCGTTTGTATTGCTTCTTGTGGCTTGACTAACGCCTAGCCAGTGCATAGGATCTTCAACAGCATCTGCTTTGTATTCACATTGGTATTGGTCTGGGAGAGTGGAGAAGCTTGCTATATTTCCTCACTTTACCTTAGTAATAAGTTTTAAGTACATGCACATTTCTAGAAAAGATCTGGTTATTTACACAGTGATCTGAAATCAATTTGCCCTGAATGTGTCTTTAAATTCCTAAAAAACGGCTTTTAAAAATATATTAGCAAACTACATAAATAGCAATTTCTTAATGCAACATAATTGGAAACACTCAATGGCCATGGAAATATTCCAATCAAATGGAAGGCTGTTGGGAACACAAATGCCTTGCGATTGCCCTGCAGATCTATCAGCCAAAAACTCTTGAATTTTCCCTGTAATTATTTCTCTCATTAGCATTCTGAAGCCGAAAACGAGAGCTTTAGTGCTACAATTTATTAGGGAATTTATACGGTGAAAGAATAGGGAATTCAGATTGATACGACCAGAACTGTGAATTTTCTTTCACAGTTACAATAATGCGGCTAAAGGATATATTTTCAGGCTATGTGCTGCCTGTGTAAATCCATGGACAGCACACAACCCCATTATAGTCTAATGAGGCTATACACATGCACGATTTTTAACAAGGACCATGGGCCTATGTGAAAAAACTCATTGCCTGTCCTATTCACCTCTGTTTTCACTGAAAAGAATAGGACATGCAATGTCCATGAATGTGCAGTGTCCCTGTATGTCAGACAGCACTCGGATGGGCAACTCGTATTAAGGCCATGAGCTTCTGTAAGCAAGAGAAAGACTAAATAATAAATATTGCTGCACATACATGACTAATTAATACATTATTTATTTTTCATGTGGCTTGAGTTTTTATGCACGTATGATAATTAGAGATGAGCGAGCACCAAAATGCTCGGGTGCTCGTTACTCGAGTCGAACTTTCAGTGATGCTCGAGAGTTCGTTTCGAGTAACGAACCCCATTGAAGTCAATGGGCGACTCGAGCATTTTTGTATATGACTGGTGTTCTGCTAAGGTTTTCATTTGTGAAAATCCTAGCAAATCACCAAAGTCATGTAAAAAACACAGAAATGGATAGGGCAGGCGAGGAGCAACATGCAGGGCTGCATTTCGGGCTCCGAGGTCTCACTATTAAGCCACAATAGTGGCAAGAGTGAGACCCCCCCCCCCCGCACTGTCAGCATAACGATCGTTCTCCTCTGCCACAGCTGTAACAGCTGTGGCAGAGAAGAACGATGTAAGCCCATTGAATTCAATGGAGCAGGCAATACAGCTCCATTGAAAGCAATGAATTTTCGGGAAGGGCTTAAAAATATAGGCCCTTACCTGAAAAAGAAAGATTTTAGTGTAAAAAAGAATAAAAATGCAGGCATTCTCTTCAATGGAGCCGCTGCTGCTGCCGGCGACTCCATTGAAGACAATGGTCCGCTGGCACACCTGAATTCTTTTTCAGGGAAGGACTTTACATATAAGCCATTCCCTGGAAATGAATTAAAAGTGATTTAAAAAACAAAAAAAAAATAGATACTCACCTCCCTTCAGCTGCCGGGGCACAGCTGCGTGTTCTCCTGCTGTCCCCTGCACTGTGGTGCTGAACTGCTGTCATTCAGCTGAGAGCTGCGCTGAGCCAATCAGAGGCAACACTCACTCACCCATTCATGAATTCATGAATGGGTGTGAGTGAGATCTGCCTCTGATTGACTCAGCGCTGAGCCAATCAGGGGCATGTCTGACTCACACCCCCTTCACACCCACTGCAGGCCAGCCGCGCTGAACTCCGTCTGCCTGGACAAGGTGAGTATATATATATTTTTTATTTTTACACATTTCTGGATGAATAGCAGGGAAGGGCTTATATATGTAAGCCCTTCCCGACAATTCATCCCGCGATCGCCGGCAGCCCATTGCTTTCAATGGAGCCGGCTGTATTGCCGGCTCCATTGAATTCAATGGGCTAACATCGTTCTACCGGGACAAGGTGAGTATATATTTTTTTTATTTTTTACACATTTCTGGATGAATTGCTGGGAAGGGCTTATATATTAAGCCTTTCCCGACAATTCATCCCACGATCGCCGGCAGCCCATTGCTTTCAATGGAGCCGGCTGTATTGCCGGCTCCATTGAATTCAATGGTCAGTGCTCGTTTAATCGAGACGAGTACCGCGTGGTGCTCGTCTCGAGTAACGAGCATCTCGAGCACCCGAATACTCGACCGAGCATCAAGCTCGGACGAGTATGCTCGCTCATCTCTAATGATAATCTTCTTTCAGAATAATTGTAGTTAATCCTGAAATGACATTAATTATCCTTAATGACACACTGCTGTAGTGAATACATCTCAATTAATAGAAATTTTTTTTTTTCTTAATCACATAAGCAGCAATGTCTATACAGGTCGTTATAAAAGAACTATAAATACCACCAACTCTTTACAATGAATCTGTGATCAAGCTCATGCTGCCTGAACTACGGGCAGCATGAACCTTGGACAAATATGTCTATTTGGCCTATGCATGCTTTATTTTGAAATTCTTCTGTGTTTTAGAAAAAAAATATAGTTACAAAGTTGACTCAGAGTTGAGCTAGAATGGAGCTCTGAGTCAAAGAGTCGGGCCATGCTGGGCTCTCTCCACCCACATCATCAAGACTGATAGCCTTCGCCCTATGCACATGCACTCTTGATTATATGGGCAGAGAGAGAGAGCAGCATGGTCCACTTCTTTGACATGACAGTGCAGCTCCAAGTCAAACTTCTAAGTGTTTTTTGTCATATCGGCGAGCGGAAGCTTAGATTGTGGAGTGATTGGTACCCAACTTTCCGTGACTTTTCATGTCAACCAGACAAGCAACCGTCACCTCCGGCCACAATTCTACAGGAATCCACCTAGCCCTGTGCTCAATATCACTGCCACCATTACCGTTCACAAGCGTTGGACCCAAATGCTAATTGCCCACAATTATGTTTCATGTTAACACGGATGAGGTTTACTAATTAATTGAAAGTTTAATTCTAAAAAGATAGCAGTGCTTATTTAAAGAAAAATAAACAAAATTATATTACAAGGTAATAGGCAAGAGGCATACATAAGATATTTGCAGACACTATTAACATAAAGAAGTGAAAGTAAAGAGTGTTACCAATCTTTGTAGGGAGTCACACAGAATTACAGGGTAGTCCGAATGCAAAGTGCACTGCAAGGGGTTGACCCTGAATACAAGTCCATGTGCGATTTTTAAACCCTCGGCAAGTTGACTTCCATTCAGCTCCTTCCAGCCCCCATGGGGGTTTGGCTTACACCAGAGCGCATGGGCACTGAAATCCATATTTTCTTCACAACTTTGTGTGGGTGAGGCCCACAATGAAAATATGATGGCTAAGTTTTCTCTCATGATTTTACATGTGGTTTGAATCCACACACGAATGTGTTGGGATACATATTTTCATAGATATGCAATTCCAGGGTCTCTGAGCATCTCACAAGAATGAGAGTACCTGTGTCTGCTTCATAGTGCTGTGACTTTCTGCAAAAGATCTTGGTCGACAGGCTGTGATGAACAGATCAGTCATAATTTCCAAATTACATTTCCTCTTTGTTTGAGAAAAGTACCCTTGTTAAAATTGGCTCCAAAAAGATAGCAGGTCTGGCAGTGGCCAGTTCCAAAGTGGGGCGGAGAAGTCACTGGGTTGTGAAGGGCTGTTCCATTATCTCATATTGCAAATAGTTCCTGCTCTGATTTAGCAAGGCTGTTGTACACTACAGGCTCGCTGCGGAGTTGTGACAGTCTTTTGGAAGCCTGCTTGTACAGCTGCTTCAAAGCCCCCTTTAGCACTCAGCTTTCCTAGATGCTGTAAAGCATTTAACCATTTCAGTTACAAACTACACAGCAGTGTTGCAAAACCATATGGGGCCAAGATAGCAGCGCCATACCTCACATGTTTTTTTTTTCTGAAATGCAGCAATTTCATTATAAAACATATATGGGCTAAACGGAGATATCTGTTCATGGTTTATGTTGCCAGTAGCTCGGGCAGCATGAACCTAGTAGCACATTCCCTTTAAGTTAGCAAATGAGCAAACTGCAAAGCTAAAGGGATTATTTGAGATTAGGAAATTGCTTCTTACTTTTAGAAACATTGCAACTCTAGTCCAAGATTGGGATATGACTAGAGATGAGCGAGTATACTCGCTAAAGGCAATTGCTTGAGCGAGCATTGCCTTTAGCGAGTATCTCCCCCGCTCGAGACTGCAGGTTCGGGTGCCGGCGTGGGGGAGCGGTGAGTAGCGGCTGTCAGCAGGAGGGAGCGGGGGGGAGAGAGGGAGAGAGAGATCTTCCCTCCGTTCCCCCCCGCTCTCCCCTGCAGCTCCCTGCCCACTGCCGGCACCCGAACCTGCAGTCTTGAGCAGGGGAGATACTCGCTAAAGGCAATGCTCGCTCGAGTAATTGCCTTTAGCGAGTATACTCGCTCATCTATAGATATGACATGTCCTCTCCGGTTCTCCTGAAGTGGTTGCTTGGGAAATCAGGGAAATGAGGGGTATATTATCTGATGCAGTTCTTCTGAATTCAATTATAATGGCATTCTGGTGCTGGCAGACAAGAGGGAGTATTACACTCCATGTCCCACTATTCAGCACTTCTTTTCACAAGCAGTTAGCACGATAACATAATTTTACTACCTCCATGCCTCAGCAGGACTACCTAGCCAGGCCTACATATTGTCCCCCTGGGCCACAAACTCTCCAGAGACAAAACATAGCTTGAAGAATTCATGAAGGTCTGGGCCAGATGGAAAAGAAAAGGAAGAACTCTAAATACAGACAGCACCTGCGAGTCTCTGATTGTGATTGTGTATTCTGTCACTAACTGTATGAAAAGACTAAAAAGCAAAAGATGCTCAAAGAACACCATGATAATGCAAAAGTACAAACTTAATTGATGAATATTCTTCAAGAATTAAAAACACATTTATAATTGCATAAAAAGCTACAGCATTATATTCCAGGGTGCATGATAATATCAGACAACAACCCTTTAACCCCCCCTCAAAGAATACTAGCAATCAATAATATACATAATGCATAACAACAACAATAATGTAAAGCGCTCATCAACCCTATCAATAACCTTTGCCTTCTAAAAATCTCAAGATGATTCCACACACAGTAGTAATATTAGTGGGGTTCCTATAACCCCTTGTATATCTGGAGTGCTTCTGCTAAACCCATTGCCTTATGGATGCATAACTACAGTGCATTATCTATCTCTGATTGGAAGAGTTATAACATCCTCCTATTGGGGCCTTGGGATGTCTAGATTGCATTTACTTAGAAGTCTACATGAGTTCATTTGAAGGCAAAGGTTATTGATAGGCTTGCTGGGCACTTTACATTTTTGTTGCTGTAATGTATTATGTATATTATTGTTTATCGCTAGTATTCTATGAAGAGGTATTAAGGGTTGTAGTATTTTAATGTAGATATTTTTAATGTTTGATGAATATTTGTCATTAAAGTTTTTACTTTAACATTATCATGGATTTTATTGCACATCTCTTGCTTTTTGGTCATTTCATATAGTTATATGGTGTGTATCTCTTATATAGAGTAGTTCCAGCTATACTAGAGCTGTTCTCTAACTTTATCACATCAATATTGTGTTTACTTGTAAGGTCCACAGCATAGTTTGTAAAACTACATCTCTCAGCATTACCAGACAATGACCCTTACAATTGTTCAGGTCATACTTAAAATCGTAATTGCACATGCTTAAAACTTCTATAGCATGGGTCGCCTTGACTAGCCAATTGGTACATTTGATTATTAGAGTGGAAATCATCATGTTGAAAATGAGAATCCAATCCCTGCTCTAGTCCATTGCCTGTGTGCGGTATTACGGCTTACATTTATTTAAGCGTTTAGGACTGAGGATCACTGTCTAGTGTTACTCGTTTTAGTTGGCTAGGCAATAAAATCGACCCAATTTTCACCAAATCGAGTTGGGTTAGCTTGACCATATTTTTGGCAAAAATCAAATTTCCTATAATGGCTGCTACAGAGATCAGCATGCACTAAAGCAACAGCCAGGGTGCTTTGATGATGTCACCAGATGTGTCTTCCAACTTGCATACAGGCAGCAGTTCTATTGGACATCTGCATCACATGACACAGTAACATATTATGTAAGGCCCAAACAAGATATATGTCTATCCTATTACCCCCAGTGTTGATCCAGAGGAAAGCAAAATAAAAAACAATGCGGAAGAAGCCAATTTTCCCCATTTAAGGAAAGAAAATTCCTTCCTGACTTCCTGTCTGGCCATCGGAATACTCCCTGGATCACTAGCCCTTTTGAAGTTATTAATGATTATAACATATAATATTGTATCGCTCAAGAAAGACATCTAGGCCCCTCTTGAACTCTTATCAAATTTGCCAGCACCACATCCTCAGGCAGAGAGTTCCATAGTCTCACTCCTCTTACAGTAAAGAACCTATGTCGGTATAGAAATATTCTTTTCTCTGAACGTAGAGGATGCCCCCTTATTGAAGTCCTGAGTATAAATAGATTATTGGAGAGATCTCTGTATTGACCCCTTATATATTTATACAGAGTTATTAGGTCACCCCTGAGCCGTTTTGTTTAAAAAAATAGAATAATCCCAATTTTGTTGACCTCTCTGGGTATTGTTGTCCACTCATTCCATTTATTACTTTAGTTGCGCGCCTTTGTACTCGCTCAAGCTCTGATATGTCCTTTTTGAGTACCAGTGCCTAAAACTGTACTCAATATTCTATGTATGGTCTGACCAGTAACCTGTGAAGAGGAAGAACAATGTTCTCGTCATGTGCCTCTAGACCCCTTTTGTTGCACTCCATGATCCCATTTGCATTGGCAGCAGCTGCCTGACACAGGTTGCTCTAGGTAAGCTTACATTTAACTAAAATCCCCAAGTCCTTTTCCATGTGAGTTTTACCCAGTGGTTTCCCATTTAGTGTGTAGGGGTGAAGTCAGACGAACGTTTTTTGTGTGCACCTATGTGCGCAAAAAAAGCATGTCTAATAGAACCATTGGTTTCTTATGATGCATTCACATGTCCATCTTTTAAAGGCACAAAATACTCGCACCTGAAAAAGATAGCACATCCATGTACCGGGAAGGTTCATGCTGCGCGTAAAGATGCGCCGCGGGGAGTCCCCTCATCACTGAACTCTGTGATGATGGGACTTCCCATGGGGATAAAAAAAATCCCCTGCCGCAGCTGTCACAGCTGTGGCAGAGGACTGCGATGCCATCCCAAGCAAAGGGAGCAGATCGCTTAACCCTGCTGCGGCTGTGAGAGCTGCAGCAGGTGATTCCTTGGATGTGAAACCCCTGGATGCTGTCACATTGAAAACGTACAGAGAAGATCGCAATCCTCTTCCACAGCTGTGACAGCTATGGCAGGGGATTCCTTCATCCCCAGCTACCGCTGGCTCGACTGAAAGCAATGGGATGCAGGCAACCCCACAGTGATGTTTGCGGAAGGGCTTTAAATATGAGCCCTTCACTGAAAATCATACCTAGCTGTAGTAAAACACAAAAAAAATTACCTAGAAGCGCTGTCCAGCTCTTTTCCCTGTCACCGTCCATCTTCATCTGTCTTCTGGTGGCCAGGAATTGAAAAATCCCCACCTCCAGAAAGCAATGCCTTTGATTGGCTGAACGCTGTGACCAATCAGATGCAGCACTCAGCTATTGAATGACAGCTGAGCGCTGCCTGTGTGTGTTCACATCGCTCAGCCAATCACAGGCAGCACTCAGCCATTCATTGAATTCAAAATATAAGCAAAATATAAGAAACAAGGGTCTGTCTATCGCCTTACTTAATTTCCTTAAAACTTGGGGCTGTATGCCATCGGGATCCGGTGATTTGTCTATTTAAATCTGTTTAGGAATGCTTTTTAAGATGGCTCTGCCTTTCTTCCTGGGTTAGACTGGTGCATTTTATTTTCCTCTATAAATACACTGGAGAAAAAGCTATTTAATAGATTTGCTTTCTCCTCATCACCCTCTACAACCTGTCTTACATTATTTATTAAATGGACCACACTTTCAGTATTAATATTTTTAATATTTATATAGTTAAATAACAGTTTAGGGTTAGTTTTACTCTCTTTGGCAATGAGTCCCTCTGTCTCCATCTCTACTGCTTTTATCCTATTTTTACATAATTATTTTTTCCTTATAGTTTTTTAGTGCTTCTTCGCTGCCTTCTTGTTTTAGTAGTTTAAACACTTTATTTTTGCTGTTTATTGCCTCATTTACATCTTTATTGAGCCACATTGTTTTTCTCCTATTTCTAACCCTTGTATTCCTGTGAGGTATAAACCACTTACAGTAAGTAAGTAGGATGTTTTTAAACGTTTCACATTTTTGGTTTGTACTCTTATTTTTGAGGCCATTATCCCAGTCAATCAGGATAAGGGCATCACTCAGCTGTTGGAACTTGGCCTTTCTAAAGCTTAGTATTTTTGTAGCTCCCCTATAAAACACTCTCTTGAAAGACAAGTTGAGATGTATTACATTATGGTCACTATTTCCTAGGTGCCCCCCAACCTGCACCCCTGTTATTCTGTCAGGTATGTTGGTTAATATTAAGTCCAAAATGTCAATCTCTCTAGTGGGATCCTGTGCAGGTTGGGTGAGGTTATTATCTTTAGTAATTTACAAAAGCATGTTACCTTTTTGAGATCCACAGGTTTCAACTTCCCAGTTTATATCCAGATAGTTAAAGTCCCCATAATAATTACCTTATTGTGATTTGCTGCATCATCCATTTGCTTTAGTAATAGATTTTTAGTAGCTTATGTTATATTGGTGGTCTATAGAAAACCTTTATGAGGATTTTATTGTTGTTTTTTCCTCCATGTACTTCTTCCTTCCAGCCATATATAGCCTAGACATAGGCACAGTGTAGCCAGCAGTCATTTTACACTTCAGTACAGGGCAAAGAAGCTACATCGCATTTATATGCCTATATAAAACAGGGCCTGTTGTTAGGAACAGATATTATACAGAAGCTATAGTGCTGCTGGTGTTGTAGCTTGTATACTAGCAGAGAGCTTACTGTGTTTCCCCCAAAATAAGACACTGTCTTATATTAATTTTTGCCCCTCGGGCTGGTCTCCGGTGCTGCAGCAGGCTGCAGTGTAATCCTCAGTGTTGACACAACACTCTCTTTCTGGTGACAGGGCTTTGAATACCCCACTTCCTGCAAGTGAGTGCTGTGATTGAATCACAAGCGCCATTTCTCAACCAATCAGAGCCATCGCTCGATGAACCTATCACAGCCATTTTGATTGGCTCAGCCAAGGGGCTCGTGATCAAATCACAGCACACACTTGCTGAAGGTGAGGTATTCAAAGCCCATCACCAGAAAGAAAGTGCTGTGTCAATGCTGAGGACATGGCAGCCTGCCACAGCACCAGAGACCAACACGAGGGACTCAGTTGCCACCGGCTAGGTGAGTATTGCTGTTTTTTTGTTTTTACGTGTAGTTTGGCTAGGGTTTATTTTTGGGGAGGTCTTATATTTCAAGCCTCTCCTGAAAAACAGGGTTGGGGTTATTATCGGGGTATGGCTTATTTTGAGAGAAATACGGTAGATGAGATTTTGTAGGAGGGAACAGAGAAAGAAGTTGGATCACGTTTATATTACTATACAAAATGTGGTCTGCACATTTTGAGAGTGTATATTTCTGCTGCTGTCACCTTACACAGCAGCAAAGCAGACAGGCAAGCTATGCTTTGGCATGGGGACAATTGCAGTTCTCTGTTTGTGGACTTAGAAGTTGTTCAAAGTCACCAATCCAGACACTAAGAATTTTTTGGAAACCTTACACAGCTAGTAGTGGTCAGAGGGGATTTCAACTCAACTATGCAGCACCAAAAGGGGACATCTCACAGAGATACAAGCTATACTTTGTGTCCTTCTGCTTGCACATATTGGACTTCCCAGGAATTGTGGCTTATTTTGTTGGCAGTCGTTTTTTTTTAATATAAATATAAAACAAAAATTAATCCAAGCAGGCAAAGAACAAAAAACTTACAGTGCATATTAACAGCCTCGGAAGTCATTCAAAGTCACCAGTCTGGCCACTACAAATTATTTACAGGCCTTACACAGTTAGATGGGTCAGTGGTGGTGGAGCTGATAGTGAATGGGCTATATTGGCACTTCAAGCGGCTCCCATTGAAGAAACAGCTCCACATTCTGCAGGAGGCGAGGCAAGCCCATTGCCATTCCTTAGAAGTATTTCTGCTCATGAGTTATAGTTGGAGAACTCAGAAGAGGTCATGCAGTGGATGATACAGCATGCCTCAAGTACCACCACCTCATCTTCCTCCAAGTCAGATGGACACAGCAACCATTCTGTACCAGTTGGCCATGAGCATTCCCCCTCTAATTCACCCTGTACTAAAACCCCCAGACCCTCTGAAGCAGTCCACATGGATCAGTCTGAGGAGCTGTGTGATCATTCAGTGTCATGAATGTCAACTGGGTAGTCCAAACAACCAGAGGGAGAAAAGCAAGACATTGATTTCTCTAAAGCCTAACCATTTTTTTCCTCTGAAGAGGAAGACAAGGGTGGGTCAGTGCGCGAGGTCAGCCCTCCACAGACAACATGTACTCTGAGTGATATGGAAACAGAGATGTCAGCTCCTGGTGCTCACTGTGACATAGAGTCCAGTCATGAGTGAAAGGATGACGGAGAAGAAGAGGAGGGCGATTCTGATGCTGTCGGCCTTTAAATGGTTAATAGCTTCGTCCTGCAATCTCCCTTCACACATACACTGACACCGCAGAATATAAATGTACGCTGGGCTACCACTCAACCATCTCATTTGTGACATGCCTACATGGTGGGATTCCATGTTGCATATGTTGCAGAGGCAAAGCCAGCAGCAGAGACAACTCAAAGAGTACCAGATGGTGTATGCTGTTAGCAAGTGCTGTATAGAGGTCAGTTATTTGCGCTTGTTGATTGACTGCAGATCAAAGATGTTTCTGCTGCTTTAGCCCGCTTACAGCAAAATGATCACTCATGATGACGCACTGTTCAATGTGACCGTAGCTATTGTCTGCCTGCTGGAACTGATGCTGCAAGGCCTCAGGGACAATGACATGTTGTCATAGGAGAAGGAGGAGTAAGGGATACCAATATTCTATCTCTCTTGCCAGTCCACCAGTACTCAACACCACAGGAAGAGTGACTTTATGTTTCTCCATGCATGGGAGACATATAGAGGAGGGAGAAGAGGAGGGTGATAATATAGGTCTATGCAAATTTCTTCCATCATCACTAATCCCACCTATTCTACATGGATGGTGGGACCAGTCGGAGGACCCTCATAGGCCTGATTCCCAAAAAAGTGGGCAATTAGTGGGCGATTTTGTGCTGCAGTGCTTGCAGAAGGATCATTGCATAGCCCACATCAAAGCATCAGATCATTACTCGGTGGCCACTTACCTTGATCCCGACTACAATTCCAAAATGACAAATCGCTTAACAGTGGTAGGGAGGGGCCTAAAATACAGCAGTATCAGAAGCTTAAGCAGAGCATTTCACCATGGCTGCAGGGATGCATCCACAATGGATCGCAGCCCTGCGGCTCATAGTGCATGAGCAGGAAGCCACCAGAACAGCACCACCACTGGTGGCAGGGGAAGTTGAACAGAGATATGGCATAGTTTTTTTAGCCCATTTAAGCCTGCGGCTAAAGAAAAGGGTAAAACTCACAGTCATAGGGAGCACTTATCTGTGATGTTCCAAAGTTTGCCAGCTCCTGCCTGGATTTGCTAAGATATGGTATTGGCTCATTTGACTTCTGGGTTTCTAAACTGGATGAGTGGGCAGGGCTTGCACAACATGCTTTAGATGTGCTTGCCTGCCCCGCTGCCAGTGTGCTGTCAGAAAGAGTGTCCAGGGAGAATGGCCTGAATGCAAGATAAGGCAGATGCACAGCTCTGAGTTGCACTCAGCTTTTTACCAACAGCTACTTCACTGCATACCAGCAGGTTACCTGCTAGAAAGGTCCTCCGTTAACTCCTCTAGGGTAAAGTTATGGTACACCAGAGGGTCTCAAGGGTGCAGCTAAAGTGCCTCATTACATTTTTCACCTTGTGTGGTACGGGAGTTGAGGCCTTTCTTTCTTCATCCCCTGGTGTCTCTCTGGGGAAATCAGGAGCATCAGGCAGCTCTTCACTGGGACTGGAGGGTTCCCAAGGCTCTCCTTTACCCACTGGAGTGGGTGTTAGCAACAGATTTGCTGTACTGAGTGCCCCTCTCTATTCAAAGATGGTACCTAGTCACACGTCTTTTGTGAGACAAGCTGAGTCTCCTCAGCTAGCCCTGAAAAGTAGAGCCCAAGACTTAGATTCTGCCAACTCCTTGCAACACCAGAGTCATGTTACTGAAGACCCCCGATTCCCCTTTGCCACATACCCACTTCTAATCATCCTACTTCAGAATTTTTATTAAAGAGATGGTGATGACAGTAAGAGGATCTATTTAGAGTAATATTTGAAGTTTATCCTCTACCTTCAATGTTTCTATACAAGATATGGGAAAAAGAATTAACTATGCAGAAAATAAAATTGGTGAACTGACCAAGTCTTACAATGACTTATTTGATTCTCACTACTCTTTAGTTGATGATGTTGACTTTCTCAAAAGTAAAATGGCTGATCTTGAGGATAGAAGCAAAAAGAACGATGTAAAACTCCTTGAAATTTCTGAAACGATACCTATGCAGGAACTGAGAGAATATTTGCTTAAATTGATGAAAATGCTACTTCCTACTATCCCTCATCAGTAACTGATTATAGGACTCACAGACTCCCAAGACCAAAGTTCCTTCCTGTAAACATACCCCATTTTAAAGATATTCTCCTATTTACAGATCTGTCAGCTGAAACGATTCAAGTGAGAAGGGTTTTCACCTCTGTCACTTCCTCCCTTCAACAAGCAAAAAATCCCATTTAAATGTTGTTTTCCTATTAAGCTCTTAATCCAAGACTGAAGATGATCTCAAAATACTGGAATCTTGGGGTATTCAAGTGTTTGAACTTGATCAGAACAATCCTGCGAAAGAATCTACTAGTCAAACTGAACAGATCCCATTATAGTCAGTTTGGTTCCATCTAGAGATGAGCGAACGTACTCGGTAAGGCCGATTTCGCAATCAAGCACCGCGATTTTTGAGTACTTCACTACTCGGGTGAAAAGTACTCGGGGCGCTGTGGGGCGGGGGGTTGCAGAGGGGAGTGGGGGGGAGAGGGAGAGAGAGAGAGCTCCCCCCTGTTCCGCGCTGCTACCCCCTGCTCCACCACGCCCCGCCACACAGCGCCCCCGAGTACTTTTCACCCGAGTAGTGAAGTACTCAAAAATCGAGGTGCTCGATTGCGAAATCGGCCTTACCGAGTACGTTCACTCATCTCTAGTTCCATCATAGAGCAGATCCATTCAGCCAGTGGATTCTATTTTCCTGCCCCCATAACAGAGCAGGGGAACAGAAAGCATAATGCTGGTGTGAAAGAAGCCTTAGGTTGGAGCCACACACATTCTGTTTTTTTTTTGCTGATTGCATATCCAGATGCTAGCTCTAGATCGATAGGGCATTATGAAATGCAGTCTAACACAGCACAGTTTTTGTAGTATGTTTTTAATAACCTGTAATGCTTTTCTTCTTTTTTTTTTTGTAGCATGCTGTGTGCCCTTCCTTGGCATTCTCTCACAAACTTTCAAAAGGCAAAATAAAACAGCAATTCAAGCAAATATTTTCTCAGTTCCTGTATAGATATCTTTCCAGAAACTCCATGGGTGGTGTCTGACACCAAATTCCCTACCCCATCATATGGGTGGCGTTTAATGCTTAAGCCCCTTTATGTCTGTAGGTGTGGATGCTTGAACTATGTTTTGTTCAGTGTATGTATGCATTCATGATGATCTGTTTGGTGTTCCCTCTGTCTGTAGATGTGCAGACACTTAGTGTGAACTATTTACTGTTTTGATGTATGTCTAAATTATCCTCCATCCTTAGGTAAAAGAATGTGTGAACCCCTTTCGTCCACAGGTGAGATTACCTGATTTCCCCTTGGTCCGTAGGTGTGCAGTTGCTTGGTGTGAACTATGTCCTGTTTGTAGTTGCTGTGTTTGTATTTGCTCTGACCCTATCTTGTGTTCCTTGCCTCTCTCCATATTTCTATCTGGGGTGAGTCAGGTTACCCTAGGTTCCTGTGTGGGGCCGTCCTTATTGGGACGATCATGCCGCTTTTAAGCAGGGTTCCCTGAGTTCTGTCGTGTAGGGTCAGACTTCCCCCTCTTCCCTTATGTTGGTTCAGATTTTGCTGTTGGTATGACCATGTATCTGTATGCTATGTTTGTCTTATCTTATAAAGCTGTTGAGTTTTTTACATCCGATCTTGAGTGCTTCCTTTTAGCTTTAAATATATTATGTTTGTGTAGGTCGCTGTTCACGCGACCTGCACGAACCTAACACCATAAATAAACTGCCACAAAACTGCCTTATTGTTGTAAAGGTCTTTTAATGAACGCCTTTACGGAAGCTATTAGCCATAGAATGACTAATATTGGAACATTGGTTATATTAGGCAATCTTTTTGTTTTAGACCGGTTGCAGCTCACATACTGTAGCATTAGACCATAAGTCATCTGTTCATATCTCTAAGGAATTTCACATTTACAGATACAATATTGATTTTTCAGGTCATCCCCAGCAATTATCTCTATAACACCTTGGTAAATTGAAATCCTGCAAAATGAGAAATAGCTCAGATTACAGTCTTAAACTGTAATAGGCAAAACATTAATTTATTTCCCAAGCTCTGGTCCACTGAAGTGAATGGGGCTTAGCTGCAATACCACAAACAACCAATGGACATGTGTGACGTTTCCAGCCAGTTCAGTTTATCATCTATTGTAGCAATATTGACCCAGAAGACGTGGAAATCCTTCAAGAAGTAGAAGCTAATTTTACTTATTTTAGAGGAAAAAATTCCTTCTTGACTCCAAATTTGGTAGTCAGAAAAACTTCCTGGATCATCAACTCATCTCCAGTAATCTAGTGATTTCAACATGCAAAATTTTTGCACTCAAGAAAGGCGTCCAGGCCCCTCTTGAGCACTTTTAGTGAGTTTGTCATCACCACATCCTCAGGCAAAGAGTTCCATAGTCTCATTGCTCTATCAGTAAAGAACTCCCTTCTATGTTGTGAAGGAGTGAAGTATACATGATGATCTGCAGAGGGCAACAGAAAGGCATTGGGTGTGGCAGGAACTAAGATAAAAGGATCAGTTCCTACCATAATCAGGGGAAAGTGACAGTGCAGCAGAGCTGAAAGTGCTGCAAGCTTGAGGTCCAGTGTGGACCAGTGGAGGCCTTGAGTTTAATGGGAAGACAACCCTAAACTCACACGCCATATTGTAAGGCCTTGAGTCTCACAGGGAGGATAACCCTAGACTCTTACCCTTGTGGGGTACAAATGGACTTTGTGTATATGCTGTACACATTTTGCTGTGGTCAAGACTTATTCTGTGAGGAAAGCTGGGTGGAACCTATCCTTGAGGAAATCTGGGTGAGAGCTACTACTACTCCTACTGTTGCTACAACAATTGTCATAGCTACTCCTACTCCTACTGTTGCTACAGCTATTGTCATAGCTACTACAACTACTAATACCAGTGTGAAGGACATTGTATTTCTTTTTGTTTGCTGGAGAAACAGTTTGTTCCTTTATTTTTGTTTATATGAATAAACAACCTGAATGGACTGCTACCATTTACCTGGTGGTTGATTCTGGATGTTCCTACAGTTGATGTTGAAACTTTCTTTCCTCTAGACGTAGAGGATGCACCCTTGTTACAGTCACAGTCTTGGTCATAAATAAATGATGGAAGATCTCAGTAAGGGCTTTTTTGAGATGACCATATTTGTGTGTGTAAAACATGCTCAAAGTGCAGAGAATAGAACCCACTGATGTCAATGGGTTCATTCTCGAAAGCATGTTTGGCGTGTGTATGAAATGCTAAAAAAAACTGGTGGTGCTCTATTTTCCTGCATATTTGTGTGCAAGGGGCCCCATAGAAGTGCATGGGAGGTGTGCAAATACACCCCTCATAATGCGCAAATGTGCAAAACTGCATATTTCTGCGGGAACAAGAACACATCAAGACCTTATTAGGCTAAATAGCCTTTTAAATTAAAGGGTGCGTCGTGCTCGTGTGAACTGTCCCTGCTTGTGCAAAAAGGATAGTACTATGCGCTGATGAGTGTGCAATTCAACCTCATCAACCTCATTCATAGCATGAATTGAGTTGAGGGTATTTGCTCATGTCAAAATGCTTTAAATGTCCCAAAACATCCTCAGGTCCCCCAAAACACTTTCTGCAGGCATACAGTAAATAGTAGGCAGTATCTGCAGTTGCAGCTTGACTTTTGTTCTCTCTGTGTCTATGAGGGCACATGCTGTGATCAGTGAGCCTGATATCATAACAGAAGCAGTTTGTACATTCAGCACGTCCAGCATTATAGAGAGAAAGGAAACTGAAGAAACCAGCAGAAGAAAAATAGTTGAAAACACACGATTAATATAACATTTCTGGCTGCATTACATCTACTTTAGGTTAGCTTTAAAATAACTCAGCAGTCTCCAGGTGATAAAATTACAGGTAGGGCTGCTCTCACACCTGTGTTAGGGCTCAGTTTTAGGGTTTCCGTCTCTCTGCTGCATTTTTGGGGGACAGAAACTGACATGAAACTGAAAAAAATCTTTTTTTTCCCATTGATTTCAATGTGGTTAAAAAAAAAAACGGAAAGCAAAGGGAAATGCTTTTGTTTGCATCCATTCCATCAGGTCTTATTTTTTTGGACTGGAGAATAGTGTAGCCTGCAGCGTTATTTTTCCTTCTAAAAACTCTGAACCTTGACAGAAAGGAAGGAAACGGAAGTCTTTGTGTCTGCTTTCCGTTTTTTTCAAACCTCATTGACATCAATGGAGAAAAAAAAGCAGATCATTTTTTTCAGTTTAATTGCAGTTTCTCTCCTCCAAAAATAGAGCAGAGAGACGGAAGCCCTAAATTAAGCCTAACGAATGTGGGAAAGCAGCCTTACAAATTCTATCACAATAGGCTGGATTGCATAACACTCTCAATTCTGCTACCTCTATATGTCTGTATTTAATCTTGCCTGTCCATAAAGTAACTAAGTCAGGAAAATCAACTTCCAACTCCTTAATGTATATTCTGAACACTTTTAGCATCATTAATTTTAATTGATTGAATGTCTACCATGTCCTTGTGCTGAAAGAGTGAATTTAGCGATGTAATGAATTCTTATGGGTGTAGTTTACAAATGAGTTTTGATTGCCTTTTCATGCATAAAGATGTAAATTAAACTGTTGGAATGAGACTTCCTGTTCTACTGTCGGTCATTTATAAGATGGTCTCCACATTAAGTGGTTTGTAATCCTAAGGCCTCATTCAGTGGACTGTATTACAGCTTTCTATAGACTTAAAAAATGGTGTGTATGTACATAGATGAACTAATTGCCCCTCAATCCATGAGGCAGGCTGAGTGTTTTTTGTGCCAATTTCATATAAAATCTGAAAAAAAAGAAAGATCGGAGTATATAATGGTGGAATTCTAACCTAAAATCATTGCTTATGAGGTAGGACACCTCCATAATACAGTGTCACACGTAGACATCATATAGAGGCACACAGAATGCCTATGGTTTTGGAATATGGAACAGGAGCTCTGTCTATTGATTTGATATTTATTAGTACACTAGCTGATATACCCGGCTTCACCTGAGTTAAGAATGTGGTTTATATAAAAGTGCATGACTAAACTACAGCACAAGCGATGTCAACATGAGCAAGGCCTTCACAGGGTGATCCAAAAAAGGTGAGACACTGTGTAAAGTGTAAATAAATGTAGGGAGAAAATCCCGTATAACCATATTTTATTCACAATAGAACACATATCAGAAGGGGAAAATGAACTCATTTAGAAATTGATGGCGGCAACACATCTCACAAAACTTGGGCCAGGGCCATATCTACTGTTGTGTAGCATCCCCTCTTCATTTTACAACAGTCTGTAAATGTCAGGGAAGTGAGAAGACCAATTCCTGGAGTTTTGGGAATGTTGTCCCATTCTTGTCTGATGTAGGATTCCAGCTGCTCAACAGTCCTGCTTTTTTTTGCCTCATTTTTAATTTAATAATGCAACAAATGTTTTGTATTGGCGAAAGGTCTGGACTGTAGGTTGCCAGTTCAGCACCCGGACTCTTCTTCTACGAAGTCATGCTGTTGTGATGGATGCAGTATGTATTTTAACATTGTCTTGCTGAAATATGCGAGTTCTTCCCTGAAAGACACGTCTGAATGGGAGCATATGTTGTCCTAAATCACATATATATATATATATATATATATATATATATATATATATATATATATATATATATTGCTCAGCACTGATAGTGCCTTTGATTATGTGTCAGCTGTCGATGGCATAGGCACTAACGCAACACCATATCATTAGAGATGCAGACTAGTGAATAGAGATGAGTGAGCCTACTCGGCCACACCCCTTTTTCGCCCGAGCGCCGCGATTTTCGAGTACTTCCGTACTCGGGTGAAAAGAGGTTGCAGCGGGGAGTGGGGGGGAAAGGGAGAGAGAGAGGGCCCCCTCCTGTTCCCCGCTGCTACCCCCCGCTCCGCTCCGCCTCCCCCGGCCCCACGGCGCCCCCCGAATCTTTTCACCCGAGTACAGAAGTACTCGAAAATCACGGTGCTCGATACTCGCTCATCTCAACTAGTGAACTGTGCTTTGATAACAAGCTGGATGGTTCCTCCCCTTTTGAATCCGCAGGGCACAATGATTGTGGTTTCCAAAAAGGGTTTCAAATTTTGATTCATTTGATCACAGAGTTTTCCATTACCTCAGTCCATTTAAAATGAGTGTTGGCCCAAAGAAGATGCCAGCATTTCTGGATTGTGTTAATATATGGCTTCTTCTTTGCATGATACAACTTTATCTTCCATTTGTGGATTACACTGCATACTGTGTTCACAGACAATGATTTCTGGAAGTATTTCTGAGCCCATGCAATGATTTGCATAACAAAATCATGCCTTTTTTTAATGCAGTGATGTCTGAGGGCCCGTAAATCTTGGGCATCCAATGTTGACCATCGCTCCTTGTGTCTTTTTCACATGAACATCGCTAAATTTTCTGAATCTTTTGATGATATACTTTAGATGGCGAGACATTCACAATTTTACATTGAGAAACATTTTTCTGAAATTGTTCTGCAATATTTAGACCCAGTTTTCACAGATCAGTGAACCTCTGACCATCTTTACTTCTGAGCTCTGCCTCTCTAACATGCTCTCTTTTTACACAGTTATGTGACTTATTAGAAAATTTACCCTCCAGCTGTTCTTCACTAGTGCCAATTACTTTTCCAGCCTTTTGTTAATTGTCCCAACTTTCTTGAGATGTGTTGCTGCCATCAATTTCTAAATAAGTTTTTGTTTTTTTAGGAAATGGAGAAATGTCTCCCTTTCAACTTCTGACATGCATTCTATATTTGATTGTGAATAAAATATTGTTAAATGACATTTCAAAATAATTTCATTCTTTCTTAACATTTATTTACATTTTACACAATGTCCCAACCTTTTTGGAATTGGGGCTCGTTATTTTCAGACCCCCTATATGAATTGGAAATCCCAAATCAGATCCTTTATATAATGTGACCAGACATCTTGATTTAGGCAGGACAGTCCCGCTTTGGGACCCTGTGTTCTGTTGTCCCCAGGGTCCCTAAGGGGAACAGCCTTTTGTCCTTCTTGTAGGATGTCGGTTCACCATGAAAGTGATTACTAGCCGGGGTGCTGCAGCTCCCCTGTTGGTAATCACTCAGTGGCACTGCTACGTGTGCACAAACTGACGGCAGTGTGTGCACCCAGGTTCCTCCCTAGGCTCCGCAGGAGGAGAGAAGAGAGGAGGAGTCCGGGCGCACACACTTCCACCCGCAGCAGCACTGAGCATAGGAGCAGTGGCGCTTTGAAGACCAGGAGAAGGATGATATTATCTGTCTGAAGGGGGTGCTATTACAACTGGGGCCAAAAATATGGGGGACACTATTACTGGGACCTATATAGGGGACACTATTTCTATTGGAGCCACCAATATGAAGGGAACTATTACTACTGGGACGATATAAGGGACACTATTACTACTGCGGCCAATATAGGGGACACTGTTAATACTGGGACTACCAATATGGCGGACACTACTACTGGGGCCAATAAAGGGGACACAAATACTACTGTGGCCACCAATATAGGGACATTATTACTAGTGGGACCACCAATATCGAGAGCAATACTACTGAAGCCAATGTAGGGGACACTAGTACCACTGGGGCCACCAGTATAGGCATACTATTACTACACGGGGCAGATTTGCCTAGGAAATTAGTGTAGCTGTAGCAGCAAAGTGGATGAGATTTTGAAAATCTCATCCACATGCTGTGGAAAAAATCTGCGTAATACTTGAGGGGAAATGCATTCCAGAATTTAATTCTGCAGCGTGTCAATGTTATTGCCTTTTCCACTGTGAAATTCACCTCTTCTCAATGAAGGAGTGAATTTCACACTAAAATACATGATAAAATCCATGTGAAAACCTACATCAAATGGTGTGGGTATTGAGGCAGACGTTCTACTGCAGATCTGCTGCAGAATGTCAGCTTCAAGGAAACAAGCACAGGGCATTCATCCCTGTCTTTTTTGAAACTGCCCTGTCCTTTTTATAACAGCAGAGGTGATATTATAGGCCCTGACCACACCTCTCTCTCTCCTGTTTTGACCCTGGGAAAACAAGTGCACCTTACCTTATATTAATATCAGACCTGAGAACAGACCTCTTAAATATATTCAGACCCCAGACCCCTAACTTAATTCAGGCCCAAAGCCCTACATTCTCTTTTAGACCCCAGATCAGGCCCTTAACTTTATTCAGACCTCACATCTGACGTCAAAATCATATTCATTCCCCAAACCAGACTATATATTTATTCACTTTGCTCCTGGTTTTTGTTTAGCTTTGGACCCCACGGCACTGGGTCTTGATGCTGTCCATCATAAGGATGTTGTATGTACCTCTACCTGGATGGAGTCAAGACCCAGTGCAGTGATGTGCTGAGCTGAACAAGAGTCAGGAATGAGGGGGATAAGTGTACAGGGCACTATTTATTTTATTAATTCAATTGACATTAGCTGATTTAGCGTTTTTGGCTGTGCCCGCACACTGTTTGTTAGCCTTCCTCTCCAAAAATAGGGTGAAAACTATATTTTAGAAGGTGACTCAGAGAGAGGGACTAATACAGGGTGACTCCCAGTAAAACTGGGTGAATTAACATGTCTGCAGCAAGAGAATGTGAGGGTAAGACTAAGACCAAGAGACAACAATCCGTGTGCGTGTGCCAACCTTGTGGGGACACAGTGCAGGAACAAGGGATTGGGTGAATATGATACACAGATCCCCAGACTTCCCATTCTCTCACTTATGAGCCTTTTAATGAAGTTTATGGGGGCTCAAAGGTGATTAAAGTTTTCCTTTAAAATTAGCAGGAGTCTTACCTACAGTATAGCCATTCCCTGCACTTACTTGCTTCTACACTGGCTGCTCAGGCACCGCTCAGCAGCCAGTCTTTAGAGACTAGCCTCTGCTGCCTTCTAGTGTCTGCTGCCAACCTAGCCAACATAGACCAATCAACTTCTGCTTCAAGCTAGTGGAGGTGGAAGTGGCTGGCTGTTCTTATGTCCCTGGTGGTACATGCTGGTGCTTCTCACCACTCTGGCAAAAACATATTTTTCAGAACTGAGATCACATGACTATGGTGGAAAAGATGCCAGGAGTTTTAGACAGAAATAACTAGCCAAGGTAAAACTAGTTCGCTTTTTTTTTCATTAAAATGTTTAGATAATTTTGGTATAAATACAGAATAATAAACATGTTTTGTACAAAGTCGTTTGTAAAGGTCGTTATTGAAGGACAATACTATGGTTCTGTACATCACGTAATAATGTAACAATAGAATGTGGGGGAAAGGAAGAAAATAACATGAAAGAAAGAAAAAGGTTTTTGAGTGCTATTATGCTGATCACAATGAAGTGTATCTAAAGTTATGTTAAAAGAGAATATTGCAATCTGGAACATACCATACCCAAGTCTAAGCTCAGTTTGGGGGTTCCAAGTAGTCCCTGAATCAAGCCAAATCTCTCCTACATAGAGCCAAGAATCCCACCCCAGGTAGAAGACAGAAATCCTATTTTATCCAAAGAAAAACAATTGTTCAAGTATGCAAGGATTCAATATCATGGCTATTAAAGATTCCACAAAAGGAGAGACAGTGATTTTCCAATGCCTCGCAATCATAAGAGATGCTGATTGGAAAATATAGCATATCAATCTTCGTTTGTCGGGTGGGAAATTAACAATACCTCTAGTGAGTAGAGCCAATGCTTGGTTCACCACAACAAGCATGTTGGTTATATCAAAAACCAATTCAAAGATAGAAATCCACCAATGGGTAATTCTCAAAATATGTGAGGAAGGGACCCCATATGACCGCAGTATGCCAGCATAGTCTTGAGCAGCTAATGAATAAACGTGCCAGTTTAGAGGGGTAGAAATACCAGCTCAATATCAATTTATGGTAAATTTTATGTGGGTTGGCACAGGAGGATGCCTTAAGGAACCATTTTATGGCAGTGGACCATTGTTCAATCAGGAAGATTTTGCCTAAGTCTTTTTCCCAGTTGATTTGATGGACTTTCTTAGAGAACACTGCGTCTCCATTAAGATATACACAGATAGATTTTGTGGAGTTAAGTTCTAGTTTAGGAAAACCAAAAAGAAAACCATGCAGTTGCTGAGGGATTTCTTGATTAAGTTCTGGATGTGAAAACAAATAGCTTATAAAGTTGTACTCTAATACCTAGGATAATCAATGCGAGGGTCTCCAACAGTTACCAGTCAAAAGAGGGAATCTCAGATTTTTTAATGGATTGTACTAAGAGAATCCATGTGGAGAGTGATGCCTTTACTGAGAAACTGTGGAATTGGCAATTTCAGGTGGACGAGAACTCCTAGTAAATGAGAATGGATGGAGACTCTACCAAACAAATCTTGTTCTATGGCAGGCCAGCTAACTACCTGAGATAGATTCCACCAACTCCTAGGGTGATGTAAAAAGATTGTAGCATGCCATAAGATTGGGCACTCCCATTCCTCCCTGGGACTTGTGTTTTTGCACACTAGAAGCATCTAACCTGGGACGCTTGCCTTCTCATACAAAGCCATTTAATTGGCTCTGAACTTTCTGTAGGATAGATTTGGGAATCAAAATATGGAGCGTACAAAAATGATTGGACATAGTTCCATTTACCAACACGCTAGCCAAGGGAGAAGACTATAAGGCCTGAATAGTCATTAATGATATTTCCTGTAAGGCCAAATGCATGTAGGACTGAGAACACAAAACCACAATGGATTCTATTGAATGCCTTCTCCTTATCTAGAGCTAGAAGCAGAGACAGCATCCGATTCCTCTCCAACACCGTCATCAGATCTTGTGCCATCTGGGGCCTGTCTGCCCTTAATAAAGCCCACCTGATCTGAATGAATCAGTACTAGAAGTATATTGAGTAATCAGAGGGCTATAACCTTGGCATAGAGTTTTGTGTCACTGTTTAGTAAAATAATGGGCCTAAAGTTAGCCGGGCAGTCTGGAGACTTTCTCTGTTCAGAGATTGTCACTATTGTGGCTTATGCCATTTCTGGGGGAGCCCCTCATTTCATGCGCTTTCATCAAAAATGTTTACCAGAAAAGGTGTAAGGAAAGTGAGAGAATTATGGTAGTATTCTTTCGGGCCTGGAGCTTTGCCACGCTTGGCAAATTTTATAGTTATACAGACCTCAGCAAGGCAGACAGGTTTATCCTCAAGATCACTGCAAGAAAATTTGGTGGAGGTTGATAGTTTGGAGACATCCATTAATGTCTTTCTCCATAGGGTGAGTCATAGAGGAATTATTTCATAGGGTGCATAATCCCCTGTAATAGGAGCTGAATGCATCTACGATTTCCCGAGGATGGGTGATTTTATGCTGTGGACCGTTCAGCCACACATAGGGGACCCTGGCCTTCAGATGGGCTTGCTTAACCCTGCTAGCCATAAGTATACTAGCCTTCTTGTAGGATGTATACTACATCATACATAGGGAGATTTTTCTCATATCCTCTCATAAGATGGGATCTTAGTTGTTGTCCCAAATTGGATAACATTTCATGCCATTGTTGGGAAAGGTCCAACTCAAGTTTACCCTCCAGCACCTTAATTTTCTGGAGTAGGTTCACTGTGAATATTTCTTTTTTTTTTGTTAGGAGCTCTGTTGTATCATGATTAGAGATGAGCGAGCACCAAAATGCTCGGGTGCTCGTTACTCGGGACGAAATTTTCGCAATGCTCGAGGGTTCGTTTCGAGTAATGAACCCCATTGAAGTCAATGGGCGACTCGAGCATTTTTGTATATCGCCGATGCTCGCTAAGGTTTCCATTTGTGAAAATCGGGGCAATTCAAGAAAGTGATGGGAACGACACAGCAACGGATAGGGCAGGTGAGGGGCTACATGTTGGGCTGCATCTCAAGTTCCCAGGTCCCACTATTAAGCCACAATAGCGGCAAGAGTGCCCCCCCCAACAACTTTTACTTCTGAAAAGCCCTCATTAGCAATGCATACCTTAGCTAAGCACCACACTACCTCCAACAAAGCACAATAACTGCAGACTGTTGCACTGTGAACTGGAATACAGCGGTGATGTAACAGCCAACACAGAGCCAGGAAATAATTTTGCGCAAGCCTGCTGTAACACTTAGCTGGCTGCGTATGAATTAGGAGGACAACTACACCCAGCACAGACCCAGTACACTGAGGACAGTCACAGGCAGCCCAAATAGATTTTTTTTCCCAAATGTTTTTGGAAAGGCCCACTGCCTATATTCAATAAATATATGTCTTCTGTCCCTGCCTCACCACCACTTCTGGCCCTGGAGTATGTATAATTACTGCAGGGCGCAATGCTCTGCACGGCTGGTATCCAAAAAAAAAAAAATGTGCAACACTGCAAAAAGCAGCCTCCATACTGCTGCACACGGTTAGATGTGGCCCTAAGAAGGACCGTTGGGGTTCTTGAAGCCTAAAATAACTCCTAACACTCTCCCTATAGCAACTCCAGCAAGACAGCACTTTCCCTGAACTATGTCAGAATGCATCTGTGGCGAGCCGCGGGAGGGGCCGATTTATATACTTGGGTGACACCTGATCTCGCCAGCCACTCACTGCAGGGGGGTGGTATAGGGCTTGAACGTCGCAGGGGGAAGTTGTAATGCCTTCCCTGTCTTTCTATTGGCCAGAAAAGCGCGCTAACGTCTCAGAGATGAAAGTGAAAGTAACCCGAACATCGCGTGGTACTCGTCATGAGTAACGAGCATCTCGAACACGCTAATACTCGAACGAGTATCAAGCTCGGACGAGTACGTTCGCTCATCTCTAATCATGATACCTCTGCTGTAGGCCTTATGCGCATTCCAGGGAAGTACTCTTTTAAATATTGGAAGAGACATTAAAAAGGTATTGTTCCTCCAGGAGTTAACGGAGGAAACGTAAGGTGAGAGTTGTAGGCTTCGATGTATTGGAGCATGATCTGACCAGGATATACAGCCTATCTCTGCAGATTTAGCTGTTTAAATGGCCCATCTGTTTAAGGTAAGGGGATTAATTATAGAAAATGTTTTATGTCTATTGGAGTAAAAGGAGTACTCTCTTGAGAATACATTGAGGCATCGAAATGCGTCTAAGAATTCCTCTTTATGCAGCTAGTGAAGCAGAGATATGGGGTTCCATAGCATTTTGTTAGAGGTGTCTAATGAGTTATCAGGGATCAGATTAAAATCCCTGCATAGAATCATGGGTCCTTCTTGCACTTGTCTAATTTTCCTGAGAGTTTTTAGGGAACATATTTGAGAAATGTTTGGGAGGTATAAATTGACGAGCGTCACTGTAGTGTTCTTGATTTTATTGATTGGTATTATGTACCTAGCCTTGGGATCTTTTAAGCAGTCAATGAGGTGGAAAGTCACGGAGTCTTTGACTGTGATCAGAACACATGCTATTTTAGCATCTGTGTTAGCCATAAAAATATTGGGGAAAGAAAAATGCATCTCCTGAAGACAGAGAATATCTGTGTGTCAAGCTAGGGCATCCTTCCACACAGAGGCTCACTTAAAGGGGCTGTTCAGACCATTAGAATTTAGTGATGACATTTCAACAGACATATTTATATAGGAATGGATGGATCATATGGCTCGGTAGTACCAGACATAGCATGGCAAGGTCATCCTTTAGACCTCTAAGAGAAGAGTAGATGGCACTCATGTACCAGGTTAGACAACTTAAACCTGTTAGAGGAAGTATAAAAAACAGTGCAAACCAGAAATACCATTACATACTATTAAACTGAAAGGATAGACAGTCATTAGGAATCATGCAAAAAAAGTATGAGACAAAGTTTGTCCTAGAGTTGAGATCATTCTCTCCAACTAGATTACAGAAAGTACCTTTGGAGTGAACTATGCTTTTCCTTGGGTAAACCAATCAAGATTACACTGAGACACTGAGGCAAGGTCCGGCCTTTTGGGCTTTTCCATCCTTGGAGACCAATAATTTGGTTGGAAAACCTAATCTGTAAGCAATATTATGGTTGCATAGAGATAATGTGATGGGAAGGAATTTATTTATCAATTGAATTGTCATCTAAGAGAGGTCTGTAAATAGATATATCCGACTCTAAGGGAAAAAGGGCCTTTTCTTTGCACCTTGCATCAGAGCATCTTTGACATAGAAAAAGTGTACTCTCACAATGACATCTCTTATAATTTCCTCTGGCAGACATTTGGGCTTAGGCAGCCTATATGCTCTATCAAGTAGTAGATCTTGGGGCTGATTTGTAGAGAGTACCAACTTGGTCAGACCTTGTTAATAGCTAGTTAGCTTTTTGTTTTGGATTTTTTCAAGGATGCCTCTAAATTTTATTTTATTTTGCCTGTTCCAATCTTTCATGTTGGCGATTTTCAATTTTAGAGCTTCTACTTTCTTTTCCAGTGCACATCAACTACATCCTCGTGGGCCTGCATAATCTCTCTTATTGTAGAGTCTCTGGTTCATTCTGATTCCCAAGTTGTCTATGGCAGTGTTAACTTTAGTAGTAATGAGGGATAGGTCTTGTTGTAATGACCCTCTAAGAGCCAGCACCATCTCCTTTCTAAAAAAATCGCAGAAGCAGCCTTAGAAGAACTGGGTATATGTTTGACAGGGTCACAGTCCAGTAAAGGGTGTAAAGTACCTTTAATGCATGTGTCTTCCCTTCTAACTTTCTGCTTCTCAGAGCTGGATGTGAGAGACAACTGTGTCCTCAATATAACGTTGAGTGAAGCTATCTTCCCTAGCGTCCCATAGAAAGCCACAGCAGGGAAAAAAGTCAGTCACTTTACCTGGTGCTTGTTTAGCCAACTGGACATTTTGATGATCACCAGGGTGAGTATGGAGGGTTTTGGAGGGCCACAACTGATGTTGCTTGAGATAGCTTGGGGGATCTCTCAGAGAGTTCAAGGAAATGCATCCGTCCTAGAACTCGTTCTGGCTCTGCTCCCACACTAGTGCACTTATATATACTGGGGGGAATGACTGCATAATGAATGAATTAAAAACAAAAAAATCACTGGAGTGGCCCTTTAACCCCTTAATGACATGGCAATGGTTTGATACGTAAAGTGGGGCGATTTTTTGGGTTCTTTCATCTCCATTGTTGAAAACCATAACTTTATAATTTTTTCATCGACACAGCTATGATAAAACTTGTTTGTTGAAAGACGAGCTGTAATTTTTATTGGAACCGATTTGAGGTATATATATGAGAACTTTTACAAATTTTTTGAGGGGAATGGTAATGTGTATTTTATGATGTTCACCATGTGGTGTAAGTAACATGATAACTTTTGCTTCTGCGGATCAGTTTAACCATGATGACACTAATATATTTTTCTTGTGTTTTTTCTTTTGCACACTAAACTTTTGTTGGAAAATAATTTATTTTGCCATTGCTGCATTCAAAGACCCAGAACTTTATTTTTCTATCAACAGAGCTTTATAGGGGCTTGTTTTTTTGTGCTGAGCTGTAGTTTTTATTTGTACCATCTTGGGGTACTTATGACTTTCTTAATTACAATTTTTGTGAGGCCAAATGAACAAAAAACAGCATTTTGGCTGCCTTTTTTTCTTATTTGTACTGTGTTCAGTGTGCAAGCTAAATAATGTGTTCAAATACTGTATGGGTTGTTGAAGATGAGGTGATACTAATACCCTGTTTCCCCGAAAATAAGACGCGTCTTATATTAATTTTTGCTCCCAAATATGCGCTATGTCTTATTTTCAGGGGGTGTCTTATTTTTCAATGAAGAAGAATTCCCATTTATTGTTTAACAAAAAAAAAATGAACATTTATTACCGTATATACTGCACAGAACCGTAGTTGTCACCAAAAACCAATATAGCTAGACAAAGTGTGAAAACAAAGCAAAAATTACTCAATGACAGTCATGTCATCATCTTCTGGCACAGAAAATTTGCCTGACTCTCATACAGGGCCACAAAAAATAAAAGCTGTAAAGTACCTGGCTCCCACACACTGACTGGAGACTGTAATGCTTACCCCCTAAGGCTGGAAATACACTCTGTGAGAACCCAGCCTTAAGAATCACACTCAGGCCTTAGTCAGATGGGCGTTTTTAGCCGCCATTTGCGCATGCGCATGCGTCCGGCGATTTTTTAAAACCATTGCTTTGCAATGGTATCGGACACATGAGCGCTTTTTATGCGCTCGTCCGATAAATTATAGAACAAAAAATCGCAGATCGCACCTATCTGCGATCTGCGATTCCTGTTCTCTTCTGTATATGCGCTCAATGGGGCCGGCGGCAGCAGCGCCGACCCCATTGAGAACATATAGAAGACAAATCATTCTTCTCTGCCACAGCTGTAACAGCTGTGCAGAGAAGAACGATGTTTGCCCATTGAATTCAATGGAGCGGCAATACAGCCGCTCCATTGAAAGCAATGGGCTGCCGGCGTGCGCGGGGTGAATTGTCGGGAAGGGGTTAAATATATAAGCCCTTCCCTGCAATTCATCCTAAAATGTGTTAAAATAAAAAAAAAATTGTATACTCACCTTTCCGCTGCAGCCGGAGTCCAGCCGCGGCCGCTGTCAGTTCCCCTGAACTGCTTCTCGGCACTATTCAGCCGGTGGGGTTTTAAAATCCCCGCCTGCTGAATGATCTGCCTCTGATTGGTCACAGCCCTGACCAATCAGAGGCCGTTTTCACTCACACACCCATTCATGAATTCATGAATGGGTGAGTGACTGCTGCCTCTCAGCGCTGAGCCAATCAGGGGCAGGTCTGACTCACATCCATTCATGAATTCATGAATGGGTGTGAGTGAGGCATGTCTCTGATTGGCTCAGCGCTGAGCCAATCAGGGGGCAGGTCTGACTCACACCCCCTTCACACCCACTGCAGGACGGCCGCGCGGAGCTTCGGCTGCCGGGAGAAGGTGAGTATACAATTTTTTTTTTATTTTAACACATTTTAGGATGAATTGCAGGGAAGGGCTTATATATTTAAGCCCTTACCGACAATTCATCCCGGGCTCGCCCGCAGCGCATTGCTTTAAATGGAGGCGGCTCTATTGCCGTCTCCATTGAATGCAATGCGCTGGACAGCTCCGGCCCGTTTCTAATGAAACCCGGCTAGGAGCAGATTTTCGGGCGACTTGCGCGCACCGGTCACGCGATTTGCGAATGCGCATCCGTCATGCGATCCGCAAATCGCGTGAAAAAACGCCCGTCTGACTAAGGCCTCATAGTTGCCTGACTCACACACAGAGCCATAAAAAAAAAAGGGCTGTAATTTAAGTAACGTACCTGTCTGCAGACAGAAGTTCCTCTTGTAAGCAGGGATGGTATTGCAGCTTCCGGCCACCAGGGGGAGCTCATCACAGCAGACGTGTACAGCAGCAACAGAATGACAGTATGGAGTTTTCCAGCCAGCAAGGGGAGCTAACAACAGCACACTTGTACAGCACAGGAGGAGGTAGGAGACAACGGGGATGGCAGCAGGGGACAGGCCTCTCGACTTCCCTGCACACTTTAGTATGCCTTATTATCGGGGTGTGCCTTATATTTGCGATTTCTGCAAATTTCTTAATGTGTTTTACTTTCGGGGGTGCCTTATTTTCGGGGAAACATGGTATATACTTAGAAAAAAAGGAAAATGTGTGCAAAAAACGGGTTTTATATTTTTTTATGTTGGATTTATTTTTACCATGTTTATATTTTCTTTACTTTTTTCTATGTCACTGTAGGGGACTTGAATATAAGATCCAATTATCATTTACATAATACACTGCATTACTTTTTATATTGCAATGTATTATCTGTTTTTTTTTCCCTTTGTAAAAGCAGTCATGTCAGTCCATATACCCTCAGCAATTAGAATGCTAACATCACTAATGAAGTCGATTGGGTCGATGACATCACTAACAGAGCTCCTTCCCTCTGATAATCAAAGGGTTAACGGCTAGCATTGGAACTATCTCTGATCCTGGCTGTTGTAGCAGGACTCTGGCTTTAAATTACAGCTGGAACCCTCTGCAGATGGCACAGGCTCAGCTCATGAGCCAGTGCAATCTACATGCCGTGCATATGCAACTTTTTTTATGTGCTTTTCCGAAGATATACATGTAGTGTATTTCACGGCATGGAAAGGAGTTAAACACAAGAAGCATACCAGGAGTCTGGAACACCCTGTGACTCTTAGAATATGCTGGGCATTATAGTCTTTTATTTTATGTTTCCCCATAAAGAAAGCCTTGTGACGTGAGGTACAATGAACACGGAGGTATTCTACTGAATATCTTTGTGTAATCCATCTGTTTGGCAGATTGTCATCAAGATTGTCCATCGCATTTCCAATGTGACCGCTCTTAATCATATCACAGATTTAAAGGGAACAGCACAACATTAAAAGCAAAAAAACAACCAATCATGAGTTGCAAGCAAGGTCACACACTATGACTTAAATATTCAAAACACATATTTATGCATAATATAAATTAATAAATACATATGATAATGTAAACTAGCATATATAGATGATGTCATTTTTAGGCTGTCTGTCCGCGGGTGTTGCGATATCCCACGGCGGAGGGGGGCAGGAACCACTAGAGGGATCTGTCAGATAGACTCATCACTGAGAATCGCAGCAATTCGCAGCATGCTGCAATTTGCTGGCCGCGAGCGGAGAATCGCTATGAACGCCAAGCAGGTGTCAAAAGGGCAGCTCAGTGCTCATAGTTAAAATCCCATGGATTTCATATGGAGCTTCCATATTTTTGTTCACCTGCCGTATCTTCTTCCCTTGTCGAAATATTAACTGTCTCAATGCCATAATATCGAAACTTCGGGGGAATGAACATGTGAGTAGTGCATCTTAAATTGTTTAACACATTTCCACCTATTTTTAAGATAGATTGCATAGTTGGACAACTCCTTTAAAATGTGTTTAGCTTGCAGATGGCAGAGTAGGCAGCATTTTGGCTGAGCTCCCGACATCCCCACTGCAACTAACCTGCTGCTACTGCTGCAAAAAAGGCACCAAGGCTTCAGGGGTCACAGACAAATCCCTGGCAGCGGTGGAGGATGAGACACCGACTATACAACGCTACTCCGGAGTGCGCGGGGCAGTGGCTCCTTCCCCTGCATCTAAGATTGCACTGGTACACGTGTGCCCGGCTCCCAAACAACCCGACAGTGACACAGACAGAGGAGGAACAGCTGGAGCGGAGGACCCTGGATGGCAGCACAACAAGAAGGCAGATACCTGCACTCTTACACCCTTAGCCCCTACATCATAGGAGGAAGGCAGCAATTCCCCTACTGTGCCGTCTAACTGTCAGGTCCCTCGACCACAGCCAGTAGTATCCTAGAGCCCAACCAGCAAGGAAGTTCAAGGTCCCAGAGTTGCAGCACAGCAGCATGGACCCAGAAGGGATTCCTGTAATTCCCAGTCCCCACCAACCAGAGTCACCAAAGAGTTGAGCCACTTCACCTGAGTGGGGTAATAGTCCCACACAGCAGTCCTGCATGAGAGACTAGGCAACAGCTGCAGCCTCCGTAACCTGCTCCCCAATCTCTACTGACCCTATCTCTGACAATGAGTGGGACTGGAAGGGACATTTGAGATCGTTCCCGATGAAATGGGACTTTCAAAGGCTGGAAGCTTCACTTAAAGAAGCATTGTCCCTTATACAGCAAGAGATTAAACATATGGGTAACTTCTTAAATATGGTAGAGGCTTCCCAAGATGAAGTTTTCTCGGAACTTGACACCCACAGTCAAACCATAAATGCCCAAGCTTTACAAATGACAGACATTATGTCGCACCTGAACGATCTTGAAAACCATCATAGATGTAATAATTTGCGCTTGAGGGGACTCTCAGAAGAAGTTTCCACATCCCAATTTCTTTAGCTCTCTACTACAACGAGGCCCTGATAAGCCTATTGAAATAGACCGCATTCAAAGAACCCTGGGCCCTAGAGCAGACGACTCGGGAAGACCCTAGGATGTCTTATGTCATATTCACTTCTTCAAAGATAAGGAGGCTATTCTGAAGTACGCTTGTGATAGGAAAAACTTCCTAATCCATAATGGCACCCCATAGCAGTATTCCCAGATTTCTCGCGACACACTCTACAACTAATCAGAGCAGTGAGACCGATCCTGGATGTACTTCGTGCCAACAATATACAAATGTAGGCACTTGAAGGAAGTTGATGTAGGCAGCAGTCAAGGAGTCTTTGTCAAGTATATATTTGACAAAGACTCCTTGAGTCGAAACGTTGTGTTTGCATGTTTTTGGAGGAATAAAGATCGTCTACTTTTTGCACCGCAACTGCTGCCTACATCAACTTCTTTCAAGTGCCTACATTTAGTGGTTTTTCCTGGATCTTAACCACGGTGGACGTTGCAGGAGACCTGTTCAGCCTTGTTGGATGCACGCAGTGCTGCTGTCACATATATTGTTCTCGAACAATATACAAATGGGGATACCCCTTTCAGCTTGTTGCCTCAAAGAATCGCAGATCAGCAAGTTTCAGATCACGAGAAGATTTCCCCAATTTCTTAGCCCCCCTGGAACCTCCTATGGTAGCATTGCCAGACTGGCCACATATCCCAGCTGTCCCCTTTACATCTCTGCCCAAACTTATACACAGGGACCAAGTGGGGTTTGTATCTCCTCTCTCTTCCCTTTTTCCTACCCCCCTAATACTTCCCCACTTTCTCATCCTCTATTCCCCCCTCATCACCAGGGGCATCATGTGAATCCCCAACTCCCTTCCCACCTTTCTCTCCCCTTGTTCCCGCCTCTATATAGTGATTTCCCTACGGGAATTTTGTTTTTCATGAAGATTAGAATGTGCTCATAAATGACTTATATAGGTTAACAATGTTTAGCAATATATTCACCGTTGCTTCTTCCGACTGTTAACCAAGCGTTGACAAAGTCAGTTGGGTATTGATTAAATAAAACATAGAGATCGCAGTAAAAATTTTGCTTAGAGTTTAGTCTATTTCTGCAAATAGTTATTTTGTATTGACGTTAAACAATGCTTAAGCTCTTATCAGCCTTTCTGTATGCTATGTAAAAGTCTCTAATAAAAACATATTTTGACTTAAAATGTGTTTAAAGGGGTTGTCTGGGATCCAGAAAAAATGGCTGCTTTTTCCAAAAACAGTGCCACCCTTGTCCATAGATTGTGTAGCATGGCAGCTCTACTCTTAGTCACTTCAATGAAGCTGAGCTGCAATAACCCACATGACCCTATGGACAAGGAAGCGCTGTGTTTGGAAGAAAGTAGCCATGTTTATCTAACCCTGGACAACCCCTTTAAATCTCTATTAGTCAGTAAGGTAGTTTTTAAATGTTTTGGGGGGAGGCACAATTTGCTAGTCTATCTAGGGTGCCAATATACCTTGTCAAAACCGTGATCACTATTAGTCTATAGAAAGCGGATTCTTATAATTTGTACCTCCGCATCTCTTGCTCATTCAGGCACTTATCTCGCTTCACATCTCTGCTGAGAGATTATGCCTATGTCTTGTTCAGCCATCACTTGTCAGTTAACCTGTAGTACCGCATTTGAGGTGTTAAAACCAGGATTAAATTATTTCCTGTAACCCAAGTGCTCGAACCATTAGAACATGTTGTTCGGATTCATTCTCTCATTTCCCATTTATTGGAACATTGCAATTTGTCACTTTTAACATCGACCTTCTGCATCCCTCCCTCAGATCGAGCTCCTGCACAGAACAGCATAGAGGGAATGATAAAAGGACAGTGGAAAGCAAAGCAGAGGTGTCTACTGTGATTTCGATTATTAACCCCCTAACGCCCTATTGACAAGGGATTTTTTGGCCCGTGCTGATTTATCTGCTCTATATTTTTTAATTAATCACTATAAAAGTGACTTTTGTGCATTGCCATAGAGTGCACAAAGTTTAGCCATTTATGCTCATCTCCTGAGAATCAGATTAGCGCTGTGCTCACGCACTGCAGCCACATAATCAAGTCTTGATTTGGATTTTAATTAAGAAATCAGCGTAAAAACGACCCTGGGATTTAAAGGAGTAATCCAATCTCAATCAATCATGGCTGTGGTGGGAATAGCCGTACTAATGCCGCAGTCAACTGTGGCTTGGATTATGGAAACAGCCAATCTGACTGTTCTATGCTGTTTTCGTAACTTCCACTGAAGTGAATCGGAGTTATGGAAACAGCATAGCACAGTGAGCTATACTATTTCTACAACTGTCTTTCAATTCTATGAATCTTGCAGAAGCAGCGGAACATAACCAGCTTGGCTCCTTCCATACTCCTGGCCACAGGGGCCATGCAAGATGGAGTCGGGAGATGCCCTTTCTTGCAATAAGTGTGGTTCAGAGTGATGGGATCCAGATCTAGCAGATATTGATGACATATCTCGTGCATACTCCATAACTGTTCAAGATGGAAATATGCCTTAACCCCTTAAGGACACAAGTCTTTTATTTTTCAGTTGATGTAGCTATCTGAGACCTCAGTTTTTGTGGAATGAGTTGTGTTTTTCAATGGTACAATTTAATATACTATATAGTGTACTGAAAAACTTTTAAATTCTTCTAAATGGAAGGAAATGGGCGAAAAAATGCAATTCCACCATCTGTAGCAGGGTATTGTCTTCACTGCATACATATTGCGGCAAAAAAGACATGATAGCTTTATTCTCTAGGGCAGTGTGATTACGATGATACCAAATTTATATAGTTTTATTGTACTACTTTTAAAAAATAAAATTTCTTTGGAAAAAAATACCATTATTTTCTGTGCCATCTTCTGACAACCATAACTTTTATATTTTCCCCTCGAGATAGTTGCGTGAGTACTAATTTTTTGCTGGATGTCCTGTAGTTTCTTCGGGTATCATTTTGGAGTTCTGTAAATTTTTTCTTAGAGATGGGGTGACAAAAAAAGCGTGCAATTCTGGAATTATGTTTTTTTTTCCTAACGACATTCACCGAGCCAGATAAATAATGTTTTCTTTTGATAGATCAGACTTTTATGGACAGGGTGATACAAAATATGCCATATTTTAAAAAAAAAATTTTTTAATTATTAACATGGGAAAAGTTTTTTAAATGTTTGCGTCTTTTTATTTTTTCTAGTAATTAATAAAACTTTTTTTTAGATTTTTTTTTTAGTCCCCCATAGAGGACTTGAACTTGCAATTGCTTGATTGCTCATACAGAATGATGTAATACCACAGTATTACATTATACTGTATAGGCAGTCTATGAAGGCATGATAGTCATTCATTCATGACAGTCAGAGGGCTTCAGAAGCCCCCTAACTGCCCTGGCAACTGAATGACACCCCATGATTTCATTGCAGGGGGCTATTTGGAAGCCCTAAACAATATTGGAATATTTAAATACTGGTGTTAGAATTGACAGCGGTATTTAGAGAGTTAACAGCCATGATCAGTGGCAGTGCTGATAGTGGCTGTTGCAGTCAGGTGTCTGCCATCACAGACAAACGGCACCTGCCTTGCATGGAGAGGGATCACCTCGCAATCCAGATGCATATGAACTCCACACACCCAGGACGTAACTTCACCTCTTGCCCTGCTCTGGGTGATTTGAGAGTCAGCTGGTAACAGCAGCTGAATGGCTCAAACCCCTGACTTGGCAGTATTTGTGTCATATTACCTCCACTTAAGTTACATGCGATTATAAATCCTATTTTAATAAGGCATACAAAGACCGGTTTAAAGCCATGCATTTCATACGGTGTTTCCATATTTTTGTCCACCCGTTGTATATGCTAGGATACGCTAAGACTTTATAATCAGTGGAGGTCCAACCTCTGCCACCACCACCAATTCTGAAAATAAAGGGACTGCAGTGCTGATTTAGTGCTGCATCCTCTTTTAAGTTTACCCCTTTATTTTCAAAAACTGATGGTATATCCTAACATTATGCATTACCATCACTTTATAAAATGATAGTACGTCCTTAATAAGTGCTTTGCATAATTTCCTTGACACTTGTAAGACTCTATTGTTAAATGAGCTCTTTAGAAAGAGCCACAAGCAGCATTCTGGGATTGCATGATACTAAAGACAGCAGCACACTTCTACTTCTCCAGCACAATACACTGTACATGTTACTACAGTATAAATGTATCTCAGCAAAGCTTATAGCTGAAGATGGATTTTTCTCGTTTCTTCCAATTCCCTCCCTGCTGAAGGGCCTAGAATAAAACACTCATTCCCTGGTCAAACATTCATGCACTTGTCTGCACCCCTTTAGTCCTATCATATCTACAATACTCACTTATGCCATAAACAAGAGGTGGTGCGAACGCTTAGCAGCTTCAGGCTCTGTCTTCATTGAAGGTCGCACATGCAGAGTATTTTTAATGGTGACACATAACTACCGTCCTTTTCCCATCCCTGCCTTCCACCAGACAGCAGCCAAAGCACGTAACCTGGATGGTGTCACATCTAATAGATTTTAAAGTCCCTCTGGTCAGGCAGTGAAATAAAGTCACTGCTACAGAGTAGGAGGTTAGCAGCATAATTTCCTTGACTCTATTGCATAGCTTTTGTCTGTTATTGGCAATACGACTGCATATCTTTTTGCTCATTTGCATTCACCGTGGAGAATAGCTTTTAACAATCCTGTTAAAAATCAGCAATGCCGCTGTCTCAGTTCACTGTGCTATAAGGGAGCGCTGAATGGATGCTATAGTCAAAGCATAACTGTATCTGTATAACTATTGTTTTAAGGCAAGCAAGATTATTTCTATAGAGAAAGGAGCACTCATCTTGGATATCATTTACATTTTTTTCCCAGCTAATTAAGGCCAAATTTACACAGTCATATATGAATCATGCCCAAGAAACTCAGACATAACTTGCATCTAATGTAGTGGCCCAAAGTTAATGGGGCCCCTCCAAAATGTTCTATGTTTGTCTCGAGTCACTGTCTTGTTTGTGGAATGCATCAGAGTTATGTGTATTGAATGGTTGCAGGACTGAAAGGGTTAATGTCTGGTATGTTCTGTCCTGTCTGGAAAATGTATTGTTTTGTTTGTATTGTTTGGGATGATGTTTGAGATATGGGTTTGCCAGGAGTGGATAAAGAGATGCAAAGAGAGAGTTGGTCGGAAAGACAGACTACAGAGAGGCTGGCAGGTTGGTCTGTAGGTAGAGTATGGAGGAGGCCAAGGGATTGCCTGATGCTCAGCCTGGGCCTGTTCAACCCAGTGATCCTTTGTACCATTGCTGAGTACTGAGAGAAAAGAACCGCTTATCAGCGAGCAGAAAAGATAGCAAGAGTGAGTGTTGTTGCTGGTGGAAAAAGTGATTGCAGGTCCTTTCACTCTGGAGGAGTGAAAGGACGTACAGTTGACTTGGTCAGTGGATGGTTCCCCCGTGAGGCCCACCATGAGATAATTCTGTATACCCTTATACTGAGACTGTTATATTACTTTATTAAGAAGTTTAAGTAAATGGACAAGATCGACCATTCCCGGTTTTGTTCCAAAATATACTCTTCTGGTGTGGGAATATTTCATTCGTCTACAAGATCCATTCCAGGGGAAGGAATGGTGGCGTCACGAGTGACAATTGGACTTAAGGTAACCCCCGGTTATTATCCTTGTGATCTCCCCCAGCAGTAGCAGGATTAGGTCCCTCCCAAGCTATCTTTAGGGAGGAGATGGTAGAGCCCCGTGACAAGGTTAACATCTCTACCCTGCTGTCTCCTCGGCTAAGGGCCTGCTCCTCGGACGCTGGATCGATAGCGCACCAAAACTCTTCCATGTGCTGTCCAGTCCCCGTGGACCATGTATGCAAGGTACACTAGGCTGGCATGGTTTCTTGTCCATTGATTTAGGCCGATATAGACTTTGCCACTGGTAGACTTCAGTTCGAGTCTGTGAATGTACCAGGGAAGGAATCATTGTACTTTTGTCTTCTATAGTGGGTATCAGTGGAATTAACCCCTAGTGTCCAGGATCTGGCTACAGTAAGGCAGGAGAATTCAAATGAGCTATATCCTAATAGTGGTTCCATGGCATGGTCTATAGTGGGGATAATGTTCATAATTAGACATACCTTGCAATGCTCAGAACTCTCATTTAAGAAATGGCAAAGGCGTTAGCAAATTAATTTTTGCTCTTTCAAAGGAACGAACAATGGACATAATTTCCGGGGCGACACGTTGTCATATGACTTCGGTGTCAGGCACCATTTTTACCTCTCATATGAATGGGGAGGTACTATGTTTGTAAGTATGTATAAATGGAGCTCTATAATTGCTATTATTGTATGTACCCTTGAAACATGGTGGATGGAATACCCTCTGCTTATAAACCTGACTCTGGAGTCGAATACTTTTGGGGGTTTAGAAGAATTTTCTCCTGTACCCCACTTATGTAAGTAATCACTGCTATTTTTACTTATTTCTTACATCTTTAGGGCCCCCTGTCAATGGCCGAGGTGGAATATTGCTAGGTATATTGTTGCCTTTGCTGCTCCTTACTGGTTTTTATGTTGCCGCATGTCAAGATTGTGTATTGGGTTACCTGAGGGGATTGGAGGGGTAGTAGTCCTTATTACACATGTTTTAGCTTTTTGTATGTTTTTAAGTATTTTTAACCTGTTTATTTAATAAAGTTTATCATTTTGCGTATATTTTGGCATTTTTGTGTCAATGTGTAAAATGGACGCTTGTGATGGATGCCATTCAGAGGCACCTGTCACCCATAAGCTAATATGGTTTCAATTTAACAAATATGTTTTTTTACAGAACTTCTCAGGATGGAATAGTGTAGTTAAGTATGCTATTCTTTATCTTTTTTTGCTATATACACTTGGGTGTCAGACTCTTTTCAGCCTCTATTTGGCAAAAGCTCTATGGAAGTACTTTAAAGGTTCTCCTGGCATACATGCTAAAAGTAAAGAATAATGTGACGTCAACAGGCTCATACAGTTATAAAAGGGCAAAAATGGGTTTCTGTGCAAGATGATGCAACTAATTGGTAGACAGTAATGTTCTTCTTATGGATCATCTCTCGTATTACTTTCTAGAAGACCTCTTACAAGTGTGCAACTTTCTTTATTAGAGTACAATCTATCAATGAATAATTACCATAGTCCCTTACACAATAGCATAACTTGGAGCTCCTGGGTCATAATGTAAAATTTGCAACAGGGGTCCCACCTTCCATGTGCCATTTAGGGGGTTGGAGCAGATGACCCTGGGGGTCCCTTCCAACTCTACCATTCTATGATTTATAATACTGGTGTCTTCTGATGTTACAGAGGTGTAAAGGGAGATCTTGTTATAACCCATAGAAAATATGGCTTGTGAAGTAAGAATCATCAAGTTCATGTTATATTATTGTGAGGATATAGAGCGACTTCTAGTGGTCAGTGTTACATATTATAATGTTATGAGTATACGGTTAATGTTTGTAAATTTTGATTCGCTGAAGTGAGATACAAGGGGTGCGGTGACTTTCGGGCTGATGCACACTCTATAAAAAGGCACTGTCAGAGAAAAGATCAGCACAGCAGTGAGTATAAAGCTGAGAGGAATTCGTGCCAGTGTCGTGGAACACTGAATCAGGCCCTCTGGCACAGCACTAAGGCTCGTACTGGTACCTGGTCTGTATCTCTCAAAAGTATGAAGTCACCAGATTATAGGGATCCCCTTTCTGTGTTCTGAGCCCAGACTTGCGTTAGAGCTGCTGTGAAAGCCTGACGTCTGCCATTTCCAAGTATCCAGCCATTTCCATCTTGATCTACCTTCAATCGTAGGAGACCATGGAAATGACTGCACCTTGCTGTAAGTTTCATTAATAAACAACTGTTTCGTTAAGCATCAATTATGTACACATCTTTCCTGGGTCCCATGCTGAAGGCCACTGTCTATATGGTACCTGCCTTGCGACTGTGCCCACCGTGCCTGGCATGATCTTGAGTCCGGCACATGGGATTTGGAGCTCTAGAGTTTGCTCCAGCCCTTAGAAAAAGACTGTTCAATACTACCCTCTTACCCTAGAAATGATGTCGTGGCGCTCAGCCACATCAGATAATTCTGTGCAGGGGTGCCCCATCAACAATCTGTCAGTGGCTCCTTTGTCCTCCCAGAGGGCCTTTCCAAAGGGCGCCTGAGTGCTACTGCTACTTCCTTATCTATACTTTCATGCAATCAGCACACAGTGTGAAGCCCCTTAATCATTTTTTTAGAGAATGGTTGGCCCCTTTCCTACATAACCTTTGCTTAGCATACTCATCCTACAAGCTTGAGATTAGACCATTATTAAGACATGACCCTTTACAATGTTAATCCAATAACATGGATACAGCTCTCAAAATGCCCTTTAGAGGGTTGGAAGCCTGTCACATATGCCTTAATCCTATTGTTGGTCCACTTAGCTATTCAGCACAGCTAAGAAGGTTTGTATGGGAATCCAATTTCTAAAGCTTGGGGGGGGGGGGGGGATGGTCAAATGATCGACACTTTAGTGCACCCTCTTGTAGATGGCAATACATCCACAGCATTATCTTTGATAGAGAAGATGACTTGTTCCTATTAAAAAAGGCAAAGGTCATTTTTACTAAATTATTAAACTGGACTAATAATCTCATAATAACTACATATTCTTTTTCTAGATATAAAACTTATGCTTCCTAGAAAGACTAGAAATCCCGTATTTTAAAAGTGGATTTACATCTTTTAATGTTTTAGATCAAACGGATACCCTTAAGCAACAATTCAATGAAAGCTTTCCATTTTAACTTTAAATCTTCTACTACATTAAGTTAAAGCTGTTCAAATCTTCCCTGAGGGTAGAAAATATATTTTGGATTTTGGTATTTTTCCTTAATACCCGTTTACAAGGTCTTTTGCTGAGCCTTAAAGGGGTTATCTAGTTTTTAAAATCTGTTTTCATAAACCTTATCAGGGAATTTTGTGGATTCACAGAAGTGGTCCCTATTTAGGATCTACTAAGTCCTTCCATTGTTAGGCTTCATCTTAGATGTCAAACAACAGAAAAACCAGAAGTGCTGAATCCGGGATATGGTAGATCGAAACAGTTTCAGACGGACCCCACTGACTTAAATGGGGTCCATCTGGCTTACAGCATATCACCCAAGACTTTCCTAGACAAAATAGGGCAGCAGGGATAGAGAGCAGCTATATAGAATAGCTCTTGCTTTGGAGGATTATCCTACCATGTATTACACAGACAATCCATTAATTTGAATTGGAACTGTGTAATGCAGAATTTTACCTATAGTGGAGCTGGAGGGACATTTAACATTTACTGCAATATTTCCTCATATATTACAGCTGATCAATGAGGTTCTCAGCAAGGGAAATCTTTGTAATCAGTGTTTTGTTAAGAAAATCTTCAAACAAAAAGGGATTGACAAAAGTAGGATATCCTTTCAAATTTAAATAACTATTAGCATAGAGGTAATTACCAGGGTAGCAGTCATAGGGACTTCAACAGGGCTTAGATGATGAGAGCAGCCTACCCCTTCATTAAGTGTCATCCCGCCTTTTGCAAATGACACTATGAAATTAACTTTTAAAAGCTGCTATTATTTTAACTTTTCATGTCTTTATGAATTATATATGTATATACATACTCTGGCTATTGAACCCAAGTCTCAGGCAAAATGGTTGAATGGCTGACAGACAGGGGCAGAGAAACCTCCTATCCTAGCCATTTAACCCCTTATATTCTGTGATCAATAGTGACTGCAACATATGGGTGGTTGATAAAGGGAGGAGGGCACCCTCTGTCACCCATTAGCACCCCTTGATGGGTTTCCATGGCAACCAGTGGCCTGTTCGAGACCTCTAGATCTACTTTGTAACCTTACCTGCAACAGGGTCTAATAGGAGAGTTGTCACAGGCAAAAAATCTGGCAGTACTTAAGCAGTGTAGTGTAGTATGCCAACAATTAAAGAACTGCAAGCCCCTTCCTAGACAAAAAAAAAACTGTGTAAAAAAAATAAATAATAGAAGTGTGATCTAAAAAAATCTAAAGGGGTAAAAAAAAATCAAGACAAAAACATTTCCCCCACAAATACGCCTTTTTAATTGGAAAAAAAATAATTAGTATCACCACATTCATGTTATCTATCCTGCACAGCAAACAATGCTTGGAAGGGGGGGAAAAGCTCACAAGCAAAGATATGCTATTTTTTGTTTGTCGGCCTTCCAAAACAGTGGAAACTACAACTCCAACAACAAAAAAGTACTTTATGCAGACAAAGGGACAGACATAGCTAATGAAACAATCACACAATTCTAGGTAATCATGTGTTACCCACTAAATGATAAACATTAAACAGAAAACAAAAAGTATGCATAGCTACTTGGCACACAGAAATAAATCAATATACTTTATTAGCAAAGCAATTAAGGAAAGTGTATTCCCCCTTAGTGACCACCCCATTGTCTTTTTATGTCCTGGCTTGCTAGACTTTAATTTCCATGGATGTAAAAACATGTTCCCTATGGGGATTAAAACCCTGCAAGCTGTGAACGTGACAGCTCCATTGACTGTAGCCGACAACCTGGAGCTGTCATTCCAGGCCACGACCCCCCACCCCTCCCGGGTCACATGATCGCTAACATTTACCGAATGCTGGTGATCATATGAAACTCAATATAAAGTAAATAAAAGTTAAAGATTCAGCTGCCCTGATGGATCAGATTCATCAGGGCAGCTGAAAGTACTCACCCCCGTCCTCCACCATGCCCCATAGCGTTCTGGCCTCCCGGTCCAAGCGATGCCTTCTGCGCATGCGCACCAGACGTCATACGTCAGGCATGTGCGCAGAAGGGCGCACGACACAGGAAATTTAAAATCTCTTTGCCTCTTAGCTCCCATGTGTAGCCAAAAGCATAAGGATATTCCTGGGAGCCGCTGTATGTGGTTCCCGGTTACATGATCACTGCTATCCAATGGATAACACCGGTCATGTAAGATAAAAAAAAAGTTTAAAAAAAAAATGTTTAAGTTCCATTGCCCTTCACGGATCATATCCTTAAGGGGAGATGAAATTACGTACCTAAGGCTGCTGGATTTATCTGCAGACCTCACCACGGCTTCTGCACACCCAAAATGGCGGACGCATGTGCAAAAGCAGATTGCCAGGGTAATTTAAAATCTCCCTGCTCATGGCTACCAAACATAGCCAAGAGCCTGAAGATTTCACGTGGGGTCGCGGTACACAGTCCCTGGTCAGGTGTTCGCCGTTTTCTATTGGATCACGTAACATTAAAAAAAAGTTAAAGTTACACCTCCCCTGACAGATCCGATCTGTCAGGGGAGGTGAAATTGTTTACCTAAGGCCTCCGGCAATGTCCCCGAAGGGAACTTTATCCACATATATTTCCCCAACTTTGGCGCATGTGCCCATCGGCAAAATGAGAGATGCAAGCGCAGAAGCTGGGGAGGGACCGGGAAATTTAAAGTCTCCTTGCTCCTGGCTACTAAAGGTAGCTAAGAGCCTGGAGCACTGACCGAGGGCTGAGGTGAGTGGTTCCCAGTCACCTGATCGCTTTATCCAATGGACATAACATTAAGGACAAAATGGGTATGTTTCTAAACATAGGACAAACAGGAGTATACATTTTGGGGTGTGAATTTTAATTTTCATGTGCACTACAGAAAAAGAAACTGCCTTTAAAATGACATAGTTACAAAAATATGACATTTTATTTTTTCTCCTCTAAATTGCATTAACTCCTGAAAATAAACTGTGGGATCAAAATACTCATCACACCCCTCAGTAAATACATTCAAATGTATATTTTTAAAATGGGGTCATTTGTGGGGGTGTCTATCATTCTGACACCCATGAGCCTTTGCAATCTTGGCTTGGTGTAGGAAAACAAAGTGTTCAAAATTTTAGTAATCAATCTTAAATTTGTATGTCTCCTAAATGGTTTTAAAAAATGAAGTTTTTACAATGTGTGTCCAAAATAGAATAAACAGATGGAAATATATTTCTTGTCACAAATGTGTACAGTTTGTTTGCACATATTTAAGAAATTGCAATTGAAAATGTGAAAGAAAAAATTCTAAATTTTTCCCAATTTTGGCGCTTTTAATAAATATACACAAATTCTATTGGTCTATTTTTACCACCTAAATGAAGTACAATATGTGGCAAAAAACTGTGTCAGAATCACTTGGATATGCAAAACCTTTACAGAGTTATTCTATGTCAAAGTGACACGTCAGATTTCCAAAATTTGGCCTGGTCAGTAAGGCGCAAATAGACTTGGTCACTAAGAGGTTAACATCACATAGACAGCACAAAAGGATAAAACCACTAAAAACTCCCAAAGGAGAATACAATAATCATGTGAACGATAGAAAATGGACCCGCAATGCGTCCTCTAAAGCTAAATAAGCACAAACACCAATCACAAATAACATAAAGTGCTATAACACCAGTGCAATCAGCCTCCAATTAATGCCAGCATAAGAAGAAAACAATCTGAAGCTTATTAATTAAATACAAATACAGTGATACCTTAGGTTAAGAGTGCCTCAGCTTACAATCTTTTTGACTTGAGAGCAGCTTTCTCCCAAATTTTTGCTCTGATTTAGGAGCAAAAACGTGGGTTAAGAGCCTTACTCTCAATGGGGCTGCCACTGCTGCCGGCGGCTCTATTGAAACCAATGGCCTGCTGGCAACCCCTGCAGTGACTTTCGGGGAAGGGCTTAAAATATAAGCCTTTCCCTAAAAATCATCCCTAGCTGTAATAAAAAATATATACTCACCTGTCCGCCCCTGCCGGGGCTCAGGCATGTCTAGCTGCCACTTGTTCTCCCTGCATTTTTAATCCCCCCTGCTATAAAGCTTCAGAGCAGTGCAGACAAAACAAGCGGCGGCTAGACGCGCCTGAGCTCCGGCAGACCGGTGAGTATATATTTTTTTACAACAGCTAGGGATGATTTTCAGGGAAGGGCTTATATTTAAAGCCCTTCCCCAAAAATCACTGTGGGGGCGTCGGCGTCCTTTGGCATTCAATGCGGCAACGCCATCCCCATTGAAATCAGTGGGAGAGCTTTGCGATCCGGAACGCATTAATGGCTTTTCCATTCATTTCAATGGGCAAAATTGATTTGACTTACAAGTGTTTTAGGTTAAGAGCTCTGTCAACAAATTAAACTCTTAACCCAAGGCACCACTGTACTATAAAACAATTTTTAATCAACTACAAAAAAATTGCACTGTCCAATGTTAGAGCATGAATAAAGCATATAGCATCATGCAACGTCACATAGCACTCAAGGGACTGAGATCGGCACACAAGAAAAAAGAGGGCAATTAGTGCCCTAAGCATATCACCAGAAATAGATTCAAAAGAAAAAAGAATTATAAAGGAAGGACATTATATGTTTCCTAAAGTAGTGCTATTAAAAAAGGAACTCATTCAGCAAAAACTAGCTCTCATACAGCTATGCCAATGAAAAAAGAAAAAATGTTAGGGTTCTTGAAATATGCTAATAAACAAATTAAAATAATTGCTTGGTCATTAAGGCGTGATAGAGGCTGGTCACTGCGGGGTTAAATAAATAAAGAGATATACCTATCTACTCTAACCACACATTTTAGGTAAATATACCTTAAATATACACTACATATAAATGGGCGTCTTGTGTATGCAGGAGCTCAATTTACAATGAGAGTTTGCAGGATTCAAAGAACAGATGGAGAAATGAAGGCATGTGCTCAGAAACATATGTGACCTGGTAGGGGCAGATGGATTTGGGCAAAAAATGATCATTTTTCTCTCTAAAATGGGAATATAATTTTAAATATGGCCAAGTAATTGCCAGTCATGGCCAAACTATTCTGCATACAATGAGCACAATGTTTTCATAGAAGGTAAAATATGATTCTATTCTGGTAATTAATCAATGTTGCAGCTTTCAGCTCCTATGCTGCAATACACATTGCTGGGAGTTGGGCATCCCTAGGTACAGTAGCAGAACTTGTAATTGCAAGTTTTGTCTTCACAATAGCTATACATCTTGATTTTGTAAAAAAAAGTTAATAGAATGTTGTTCTAAATACTAGCTCTCACACCAATTAGTTTGGAGGCAGCAGCAAATGAGATCAGTCTTCATAAATCCAATTTAATAAAGAGCTATAGATAATTTGAACATTACATACAGTATTAAATCAATAGACAGTTTAAACAACGGGGGTGAGGGAACTGCTCACAATAGCTTACAGACTATGAAGAAACAAGGATGACCTTAGAGGCACAAGTGCTTGCTCTGTACAATGGAGGAGAAGGAACAGGAGAAGGAGAAAAGAAGTCTTATTGATTATATTTTTTTCTCCTCCTTCATCTTCTTCTTCTCATTTTGATCTTCCTCCTCTGGAGGAAGAAGGAGGAAAAAGAAGGAGAACTTTTATGAATTGGTGAAGTTGCAGTTCAGATTAAACTAATTCAGATTGAACCGAAGTTGCACGAACCGGCCAAGCTGAACTTTTCAAAAGTTTGTTCAACACTATCTACAATTAAAACAAAAATCACGATTAATAAAACATGTTGGCATGTTCGTCTGTTGCCCTGTATATGTGGATTTTAGTATCTTTCAGTGTTTAGATGTAGAACTGTTTAATTCATGAAAGCTACTTTGTCACAAACAGAACTTCCCAAGATCAGAGTGCAATAAGTTTTCAAACTACTGAACTGTTTCATATTACAATGGTTTTGTTAAAAAAAAATATGTGGGTCTCTATAACGATAGTATGGTGGGTACTCCTAGCAAATCATCAAGTAAAAAAAGTTAATTCATGACTTAAAATGAAGAATCAAGTCAGAAGATGCAGAACAAAAGCTTTTCTTTAGAGAAAAAAGGCGAATGTCCTGGGAATTCTCAGACACATTTCTTTGAAAGTATAAATGTACCTTTGGACCTTGAATTTTTCACTCTAGTATGTTCAGTTAACTATATAAAAATTCAGGCTACCAATGTACATAGCTCTGTCATTTCCTTTTATGTACAGATGTGTCTGCAATAGTCTGGGGTCAGGAATAGAGTTGAGTTGCACTAATAGTGGATAATATCACTCAGAGGTCAGGGACAAGACAGGGATTGGTACATTGGTATCATTTTAGTAGTATAGGGATTAGACAAAGTGTATTCAGTAATCAGTTAGAGTTTGGTACAAAGGTACAGTATACACAGTGATGTTGGTAGGAGTAAGACAGGTGCTTAGTCAATACTTAGCAGTGGCCTGTACATACATAGCAAATACAGTTGTCTACAGGGCTGGAACAAGGTATATCAGCATCCCAGGTAGACTAGGCAAATTGGGCCCCTGCCCCCTCCCATTTTAATTCAAAACTGCCTTACTTGCTAATGAAGATTTAAGAAAATTTAAAAAGGGTTTTCAAAGTATGGCACATTTAAAGAAAAAAAAATAACATTGTGCTTTAAGGTTTTTGAACCGTTTAGAATTTTCAATATTTTTTCTTATATTTGACCCAATACTATATCAGATTTTAAGACATGTCCAGAAAGTGAAAAAAGAGAACCAAATAAAACAAATGAATTAAAAATATTAGACTTCTTCATTCATTTGCTGTATTGAAGAAAATAATCCAATATCACATGTCTTGAGTGGCAACAGTATTTGAATCTTTAGGATTAACAGATAATCTAAAGGTTACATTAGAATCAGGTGTTTTCATTCAGTGGGATGACAATCAGGTGTGAATGGGTGACAAGACGTAAGTGGAAGCCTGTCATGGCACAAACAAAGGGATTCCTGAGGACCTCAGAAGAAGAGTTGTTGATGCTCTTCAGGCTAAAAGAGGTCAGAAAACCATCTTTATTTGGACTCCACCAATCCATTAATCCACAATCAAACTGCCCAGGATAGGTCAACCAACAAAGATCACACCAAGAGCAAGACATATAGTAGTATGTGAGATCACAAATAAATCCAACGTAACCACTAAGAAACTAAAGGTCTTTCTCACATAACTAGTGTTAATGTTCAAGAGTCTTCCTTAAAAAAAACACTGAACAACAATGGTGTGCATAGTAGGATGGCAAGGAGAAAGCCCCTGCTCTCCAAAGAGAACATTGCTGCCTGTCAGCAATTTGAATCATAGAATCATAGAATGGTAGAGTAGGAAGGGATCTGGAGAGGCATCTGGTCCAACCCCCTGCTCAGTGCAGGATTCACTAAATCATCCCAGACAGATATTTATCCAGTTTGTTTAAGATCACCTGGACACACAAGATACCTACAGGAATAATGTTTTGAGGATGGATGGGACCAAAATAGAGTTTTTGTGGCATAGATGAGAAGCATTAAATTTAGATAAAGAAAAACACAGCATTACAGCATAAAAAGCTCATGCCATCTGTGAAACATATGGTAGTATCACGGTAGTATCATGGTTTGGGCTTGTTTTGCGGCATCTGGGCCAGGACAGCTTGCCATCATTGATGGAACAACGAATACTGAACTATAACAGCAAATTCTAAAGGAAATGTCAGGACACTTGTCTGTGAGTTGAATCTTATGACAACATAGGTCATTCAGCAAGGCAATGACACAAAGAACACAATTCCTTCTACAAGAAGAATAAAATTAAAGTTTTGGAATCTGCAAGTCAAAGTCTCGACCTTAACCCTATAGAAACATACAACCATAGCACAGTTGAAGCTGTTTTGTAAGGAGCCAATGAACAAGACTTATCAGCAATTACACTGGTCAGCAAATCAAAATTTGTTTTCTGTATCTGGTTTGAAAACAGGTTGGTCTAACTAATTTTGGGCTGCTGAATTTAATGGAAGAATCACATTCTATCTATCGCGTCACATTTCTGAGATACAGAGCACTATTACATAGACAATAATACAGTATTGCGAAATATTGTCTAGTTTTAAATCCAAAACAAAAATAACACTCAGAACTCAATAATGTTTTTCAGGTAATGTATTTGTGAATGAAACTCAAAAAATACTGATATGCTGAGGTAAGAATAAAGAGAAGTGCTTCATGCAGATTACAACAAACACTAAACAGCAGTACAGATAGGCTCATGTCGGTAACCTTTCTGCTCAACTACATTGTTCTGCCATCCAGTGACCATTTTTAGAACTTCATCCACTGTGTATTACATTCAAATAAATAGTTTTGCTTAGTCGCTGATTTAATTTTATATAAATAATTTCCCAGAAAATGAGCACAAACACAAAAACGCTTTTTTTAAAATGGAAAAAATCTAAATTACATAAAAACCTTACGTGATATATCATTTCTAAAGGTGAATTCAGATTCTACACTCAAAAATCCAAAGGAATTGATATATTGCACACCAGATGCAAGAATGCTGTCGGGCAGTGTTATCGAAGACATTTAGATGCAGTTATTGCTGCACAAGGGGTTCACACCAGAAAAGCAAAGGTTCACATACTTTTTCCACTCCGACATGTGACGTTGGATAATTTTCCCTAATAAATAAATGAAAGTCTAATATTTTTGACTGATATGTGTTTGATTTGTTTCTCTATTTATTATTCGAACTTGTGTGAAAATGCAATGCAGTTTTAGGTTAAATATAAGTAGAAATATGGAAAATTCTGGATGGCTCACAATTTGTAAGCACCACTGTGGGTAGAAATGTCTTAAAACAATAGAAGAAGCACTGCTCACTTTTTCATTCCCCGAATGAGCCAGATCCTTCTGGATCCTTCTGTCCATTCAGTTTTTGTTCATGAATAGCTGCCCCTGCAGCCAATCAGAAACTGTAGTAGTCTTGTGCCGTTCTCCTCACATCATCTGAACTGTGATGCCAGAAGAATGGCATGGGATCATTGCGGCTGTTACGACCAGTGTATGTGGACCAGCTGTTAGCCATTTATTGGTTCTTGCCAGCAGCTGAAAATGGCCATATATAGCACTATATGGGTCCGTCTTGAGCTCCCGGAAGGAGTTAAAAATGGTCAAAAGTATATGGTCATTTACCACAAAGATGCAGCTAACCTAAAGGGGTTACCTCATTCCAACAACCCTTTTTTTTGGAAAAGAAGTCAGTCCAGGAATCAACTGATCATCTCAGGTCTGGGTTCTGCATGGGTCCACTGACATATAGTATATCAACTCTCTTTTCTGGCTAATAAAGTAGGGCCCTGAAAAATTAACTTTTTAATTAAAGAATGCATTTTGATGAAAACTGCCCCCAATTACTGTGCATCTGGATTTATATATTAAGATTTTTCACATTGTACAAAAAGTTAGCCTACATTAGTAGAAACACTTTAGTAGATATATGCAACTCCTGCCGCACTGAAGTGAAAGGTGACAAGGATTTATGGCTTTGGATGTGGGAAGCATGGATTGAGTGATAGAAGAAATTACAATCTTCTTGTTAAATGCCTGAGGTATATGATTGAAATATGGCTGCACATTTTGAAGTGAAAAATGGACTTGGCATGTGTCGAGAAGCTTAAATGAAATCTGAAATTCCCAAAGAAACAATTTAACAAAACTGCTATAATTTTGTCTTGTCATCACAATATTTAGAATTCTGGTCAAGGAATTCTTATAAATAGTAAGAAAATGTACTCTAATTCACTATGTACAACTATGTGCATTACAGAAGTGCATGGCCACAACCAAGGACTGACGGAATCTTAAGTCTTACAGAAGATAGCCCTGATCATCCTAGATGATCTCCTACCTGCTATTGTTTAACCTAACCCATAGATGATTCCTAGGTAATCTGTATGCTTCTGATGCAGCATCAGACAAGTAATGGTTAATATTTGAAGGACACTCTGCAGGTTCTTCTTTAGAATGACCTCTCCCAACCTTGTATATTTTGCACAGCAGGCTTCTTCTCCATACCTCCGCAGTCTCCTGTTTCTTTGTCAATTTACTTCTTCACTGACCTCTTAAGCCATTTTGCCCTAAATTTGGAATTCCTATAGCCCCTTTGCTCATTCCTTCTGGCTATGTTTGTTATGCAGGAGCAGGAAGTTAAGTAAATACAGTCATACTATAGACTCAATTGCCTCTTCTTCTCTGAAATAGCTGCTAAAACAGGCAAATTCAGCACAGTATGGTCATTAGTTAGGTCAGCAATTGATTTGATATAGTCTAGCCAGATCTGCTATAGTTGTCCTCTTCTTTTGATGAACATTTGATACTTTATTGTCTTGATACTACATATATAACTTCAGTTTTGAAAGATAACATAAGTTTAACCAAGTAAGGGCCATTTTACACTGAACGACCCGAAAGGTTATCCCAGCAATGATTGTGCCTGTGCTTTTACATGGGAACGATCATAACTAGTGACCGGTGTCGGAGCAGACCAGGGATCTTTCTGGCCCGCCTGTCTCCATTCACAGTAAACAGGCAGGTGTTTATAATTAAACAACTGCCTGTTTACATAGGCTTATTCATTGTTTAATTTTCGGCATGCAGAAACTGAAAGACGAATGACAAGCAAATAAATTCTCATTCGTCTTTCAGTCGCAACAGGCATTTACACTAATTGTTCAGATTCAGGTCGGATGTGGGAATCCGAAAGATTTATTAGTCAATGAAAATGGCCCTTAGACTATTCCCTTATTATACAGTAGGTCACACAAGATACAGATCATACAAGATATAGCAGCACTAAAGGCAGTTGCAGCTTGTACACCTTTATCAATCATTTCTGAATGTTTGCAATATAGGCACTTTAGGCTGCCTGTCCACGGGCGTTATTGCATTGCATTATCCACAGTGCACGCTTTCCATAGCGTTGCTATGTAGAATGTAGAAATCCTGGACAGTCCACAAAAATAGGTCACTTTTTTCCACTATCAGTGATTTTTTTTAAGGCAAGTTTTCATGATTTTATAAATGCTGTTGATGAATTCTTATCCGTATAGTGAGCTATAGACGTGTATTACTCCTAATTAGAGATGAGCGAACGTACTCGGTAAAGCACTACTCGTCCGAGTAATGTGCTTTATCCGAGTATCTCTCCGCTCGTCCTGAAAGATTCGGGGCGCTCCGCTGCTGACAGGTGAGTCGCAGCGGGGAGCGGGGCAGAGCGGGCGGGAGAGAAGGAGAGAAAGATCTCCCCTCCGTTCCTCCCCGCTCTCCCCTGCAGCTCCCCGCTCCGCAGCGCGTCCCGAATCTTTCAGGACGAGCGGAGAGGTACTCGGATAAAGCACATTACTCGGACGAGTAGTGCTTTACCGAGTACGTTCGCTCATCTCTACTCCTAATCTTTATAATTTACTATGGTTTTCCAAATGGTTCATAAAAAAGTTTGGTTGCCCATTAGTTTTATTGTGCAGAGAAAGGGCTTGGTCAGATGAGCGTTTTTTCACACATTCAGGTGTGTGAAAAAAATCGCAAAACACTTGTAAACAAAATTTGCACTTGTTGTGCAGTTACACGGTGGTAAAATTTGCACATAAAGTGCGTTCCCATAGCTATCCTCTGCTGCAGCTGTGATGAAGAATTCCCCTGCCACAGCTGTCACAGCTGTGGCACAGGAGCACAATGTTTTCCCATTGCTTTCAATGGGGCTGCACTATATGTGTGAATTTCAGGTGCATTTGCGAATCGCTGTCCTATTTTTTACGATGCAAATTTTTTTCGCATGTAAAAAACGGACATGTGACTGCTTTTTATTGAAAAGCATTGGTTCTTATACATGTGAATTGCAAATGCGCATAACATGCGCACAAAAAAAAATGCTTGTCTGACCGAGCCCAAAAGATGAATTCACTTTGGCAACCCTTTCAGCTACAGAAAATAAAAAGACTTTGCAACTTTGAATTTCTATATATTTGATTTTATATTTCATCCTTGTTCACATGATTCTGCTGCATTTAAGAGTTGTAATCCACAACTTTTCATTTTCTTGTAGCTTGCTCTTATGGGAATACTATGGCTCTTGATGAAGCCCATGTGTCATATTGATCTCAGCCATGTCTCAGCTAATCAGTTGCAGTTATGCAGTATTTATGATTTGTCTAATATGCAATGATATGAAATCGATGAATATCATTTGCTCTTGCAAACTTTATAAAAGGAATATAAAATATATGGAAATCATGAAGATTAATGCACTCCAATATTTCATATTCTCTTCCCCCAGCAGAAATGCATTCGTCCTCAATAAGATCCAAGGAAAACCAGTTAAACAGATAGAAGTATAAGTCTACTAGGCAATCAAAGAACTTACTCAATCACAGAAATGTGACTTTACTGACATTGAAGTGTCCATGAACAGTTAAGAAAATACTTGACTTCAATTTAATATAATTTCCAATGACTGCTAGATATTTTCCGGTGGTTGACTCTGTGGCGTCCGAGCTGAGGCTGGTCATTGTGGGGGAGACCATGACCGAACAAGATGGATCCCACTGGTGACTCTGTGATCACCCCCCGACAATGGCGGCAGAGGGGCCTAGCTCAGTCACGCACACTGAAATAGACTGAATGATAATAACAGCTATAATGAATGGTTTTGTCACGTGACCCCAGTACCTTTGAGGGTGAACTTGGACGATTGGTGATGAAATAACTGAGACGAGTCCATGTAGCTTAAGTTGTAAACCAAAGGTACACAGTTTGCTAAGTTCTGGTTAGCAAACTTCAACAATTACCAGTTCACAGTGTGGCAAACTGATCTTGTTGTTGCATTTAACGATGCTCCAAGTACAGAATTTCACAAACAATTTCTCTTCAATGCTCTCTCTCTAGTGAAAATTACCCAGGACGATTGTGTGAATGCCCATGAAGCAGCCGCAAAACACATCTTCTAAATGGCGTTAAATCTAGCTCATGACAGATGGCCGCCCCCACAGTCATGCATAGGCAACAGAGTGAAAATTCTACACTCATAAAATAGAAATGGATTAGAAAAATGGAAAATGTTTCACTATCTGGTTTTGATTAATACAAAACAATTTGGTGATGTAGTCCCTTTAAGGGCTCAGTCAGATGAGCGTTTTTTTAAACGTATGTGAGGTGCGTTTGCAATTCGCATCTATTTTAACCAATGCTTTCCAATGAAAGCGGTCACGTGTGTTTTCTACATGCAAATAAAATTTTCAACAGTAAAATAGGGCAGCGATTCGCAAACACACCTGAAATTCACACACGCCCCTAAAAATTGCACATATAGTGCGGCCCCATTGAAAGCAATGAGAGATCATTGCGCTCCTGTGCCACAGCTGTGACAGTTGTGGTAGGGGAATTCTTCATCCCCGCGGGGAGTCCCCATGTCACTGAACACTGTGACAGTGCTGTAATAGTGTTCAGTGATGAGGAGACTCCCTGCGGAGATGAAGAAATCCTCTGCCTTAGCCGCTACAGCTGTGGCAGATGATCATGATCTTCTCTGTAAGTTTTAAATGGGGTATGGCTGCCGCCGGCCCAGTTGACCACAAGGGGACACCGCTGGATGTGACAGCATCCAATGAATCCCCTGCTGCAGCTGTCACATCTGCAGCAGAGGATAATGATGGCACCGCTCCTTATGTGCAAATTTTGCCATCATGTGACCGCACAAGTGCAAATTTAAAACGCGCCTGGTGTTACCCATGCATTTTGCTTTTTTTTTCACACACCTAAATGCGTTCAAAAAACGCTTGTCTGACCGAGCCCTAAAGCAAGCTCTTTAAGCTGATACTTTATTATTGACCTAATATATACTTGCGTAGTTGATACTGCGTTGGACTAGAAGTGCTGCAGTATTAGTATTGTTCAAGAACTGAACAGGAAACACATATATGCCACCTTGTGCTCCTGGGACCTGTAATACTATGGGCTTCTAGGAGCACACTGCTGCAGGTATGGCTGATGGTGTGGATTTCAGCAGCCAGCCAATCACCATTGCTAAAGGGTGCTGGTCATTTTATACCTTTACATCTCCTAACTAAATCTAGTGGATAGGATGCATGCTGTGCAGATCCGTTTGTGTCTTGTTCTGTTGGTCTGCTTTGTGGTATGCATGCACGTCTTTTTTTTTTTTTTGTCTGATGTCTCATGTCAGAACTTCATCCTATGTTCGATCCACCCGTCCGCTGGTCCATGTTTGTTTGTCCCACCCGTCTGTTGGTGGGTGGATACCAGAGCCTTATCCGGTCCGCTTCATCACTTGGTAGGCGATAGGTTTTCAGTACATTATATGGTACATTAAACAGTACCATCGAAAAATATCAACATTGATAGATAAATAAAAGAGTTATGATTTTTTTTAGGTGGAGAGGAAAAAATAAAAATGGGAAAAAAGGGGTTAAAACCAATTGTCATAATTTGGGAACTTTCTTTTCATTTACACTTATTCATTTTCATGCGTACTTTCTAAAGTAAGTAAATCTCACATATTCTATTCAAATTAATCAGGACTATTTGCATCTTAATTCTATTACCTTCATTATGCATACATAATCGTTTAATGATTTCTAACAATCGTGGCATGCTACCTTGATTAATAATAAGACCAGATAAATGGATAATACAAATTCTATTCTATTGCTCAGGTCTACAAGCTAATGTAATGCATATTATGCAGCAGATACAATGTTCATTTCAGCAGAGCATGCTGCGCTAATGCAAAGTAATTAATCATCTGTTTTGAAGTATACTCTGTAGTAAATTGTCACCAGCAGACATGAAATTAGTTGCTTCTACTCAATAACAGTGAATCTTTCATAGCGCTTATGAAAATAAATTGAGGCCTAAAGTTTTTCTATTAGAAGTGTCACCAAGTCTTTAAAGTTTTTCATGTGATTAGCAACAATTTCTTTAACAAAATTAAAAGTGTTGATAATCTATTGACCTGTTCTTCATGGATGGGGAAGAGGGGCATGAAGCCAGCTTATGACATAAAAGAAAATGTTTTACCATTTGCTTGTGGAAATATTTTGCTATAATGAATAGTTTAACAGTTCTTAACCATTCTCATCAGTAACAATTTGCATTTTTTGTCACCTCACCTTACCTTCTAAGGGCTCTTTTACATAAGTCTATATCGGCCCAGCGTTTTAACGGTCGGCCGATATACACTATGATCTGATGCATTGGATTCCAATGAATCAGATCACATGGCTGTATTCCCGCAATGTAAAAGTGCCTGGCCGGCCAATATAGCGCTGGCCGCTTTTGTGTCAGACCCGAAAGATAGTCCTGAAACTATCTTTAGGGCTGGAATACGGCGGCCGCTGCATGGGCTCCTATGGGAGCCAATGACAGCGGCCGGAGAAAGGAGGTGGGAGGGAGTTTAGCAGCGTGATTGCTAAACTCCCTCCCTCTTCTCTCCTCCTCTCCAGCTGATTGCAATGGGAGGGAGTGGGATGGGGGTGGAACTAAGCGCCACCCCGTCCTGCCTCCTCACATTGCTGCCTGCGGATAAGGGGCAAGGAGGGGTCTGGAGCTTAGCTTCGCCCCCGCCCACCCCCTGCCATTGCAAACAGCCAGAGGGGAGGAGAGCGGAGGGGAGCTGGCGAGGGAGAGGGAAGGGACAATGGCATGGCGGCCTCGGCGCATATGCGCCGGGGCCCATGCCATCTGAACTGGCGCACAAATGTTAGATTTATGCACCTGTTCACGAGTTTTTATGCCTCAGATCGTAGCGTATATTGGCCGGCCATGAAAACAGCGGGTTATATATGCTCGTGGAACAGCCCTAAGAGCTATACCTTTTTTATTTTTCCAACCATGAAGTATTGTGAGACTTTTTTTTGCAGAGTGACTGATAGCTGTTGTTGGCATTTTTCCCATCTTTTTGGGGCAAACATAACTTTTTGATCTTTTTTATTCTTTTCCAGCATTGCATCTTTTTACAACGTTCATAGTGTGGAATAAATAACATTATACGTTATTTGTTTGGAGTTATTCAGATGCAACGATGCCAGTTGCACTTTCGTAAACTGTTTATATTTTTATGTAAAAAGTAAGAAAAAGGGGGTGAACGTATCTTTTTTATATTTAAAAAAATGATATTAAACTTCTTTACATTTTTTAGCACTCAAATGTCTTGATCATGTCTGCAATATTAGCATTTAGTAATATATAATATTTTATAAAATTGTTTCATTGTATAATATTCTGCAATATTACTGTATAATAGCATTTTGTTTCTTAACTGTCCTTCTATTACACCCGGCTAGAAGATGTAATAGAGGTAATGAAATGACAGGCCTTGAGGCTTTCACTAGGCTTCCAGCTGTCATGAAAACTGAATAGTACCCCACATTGCATTGCAGGGGACTGATTGGGAGACAGAGGGAGCTCACTCTATCTGTCCAACCAATTAGATGCCATGGTCAGTATTGACCATAGCATCTAAGAGGTTAAACAGCCATAATTGGAATTGGCTCTAATCCTGCCCCCTGCTGCCAGATGTCACGTTGTTTCACTTTCTATGTATGGACTCAGTTCCTGTGTCCACTTTATATTACCTGATCATACTTATGCAGATGTATAATTATGTGCTGATTGAATTCTTAATATATATTTAGAGCAATATCAGCTGCGTTTTTATTATAAACAGTTCTGAAAGGGCATTGTGCTTGGGACACATTTGTGACCCACACTATTTAGGAAAACTGAGGTCCCATGATCCCTGTTTTGTAATCCAAGATGGATGATCGTAGCTGTAAATGAGAAACTACAGATAAGACTTACTTGTTTTGAACTAGGGTCTGGGGCAGCAAAGTCTCTCCTTATGTAGAGTGCCAGGTTGAAATAGAAAGTCTTAAATAGGCCACCAATGCTCCCTAGGAAAAAGCATGCAGATAGAGGATGGAAAAGTACCTCCACATCCCCATCTATTGGAAGGCAACATCCCTATAAGTCAATGGCTGACCATTCAACAGGGCTTGCACATGAGTAAGGATTTAATCCCAACCAGAGTCTTCTCCAGAAATCTGCAGACATGCTATTTTGGGGTGTTTTGCCTCTCATTAGTGCATAGCAGGGTACTAGTTGGTTTAGTGAGGGACCCTTTGTGTGCGTCTGGGGGAGTAAGGTTGATTTAAACTAAAAGAGAAAGTAGGCTAAATGAAAAAAACAAATCTGTAATGTGCATTGTTTTTGTGAAGAATAAATACAAAGTCTTCTGTGACATCCTAGATTACAATAGACATTATCAGGGACATAATTTGTTATATATAATCTTTTATTCATAGCTTTTATCTTCTATAACCCCTACATGCTACTTCCCTCCCATAGAAATTGTCTAGTCTGACTTACATGGCACACATAGCCCATACTGTTGTATATTACGTGCAGTGCAACATGACAACATGAATAACTTTAAAGTGAACTGTTGTCATAGCCGCGCCACAATTCTATAATTCCCCATAGAGCAAGAGGAGTGTGTCTTCTGGAAAATATCATTATCATACAAAACAAAAAGCATGTGACTGCATTAAGCAGTTGAGATAAGACAGGTGCTACAAATTTAATCTCTGTTTCTGCAAAACCTCAGTACAGATTCCATTACAACATATAAGTAACATGTCACTTGCCAACTGTATTGTGTTCATAAAAAAATACATAGCACAAAAAGTCATAATATAAACCATTGTATGAATAAGTAACTTTAGCATTGTGTTAAAGTAAATTAAGATTTGACTCCTGATGATACTAGGTACCGTGTTTCCCCTGAAAATAAGACTGTCTTATATTAACTTTTGCCTCAAAAGAGGCACTAGGTCTCATTTTGGGGGGATGTCTTCTAAAACGTAGCTAGCAGCCTCGGCACAGCTCCAGGTCCCTCCTGCTCCTTTTCATAGGTCTAGCTCATGCTTCCTGCAGTCCTCAGTGGTCGTACAACATCACTTCCTGGATACGGGATTCATAAATCCTATCTCCACAATGGTTCTTCAACTACCTCTCAGCCAATTATTGCAGTGCGAGGTGAACCAATTACAACCATCACATTGGTTCATCCAGCACTGTATTGATTTGCTGAGCAGCATTGAAAAACACTAATCAACAGCCATTGCATTGTGGAGGCAGCATTTATGGACTGGCTGTGAGCCATGGCCAGCCAAATCATAAATCCTGCCTCCACAATGAGATGGCTGTTGATTGGCTGAGCAGCTGTCAAAGAACCAATCAATGCAGTGCATGATGAACCAATCACAGCAATCGCATTGGTTCATCCAGTGCTGTATTGATTGGCTGAGCAGCAGTTGATGAACCAATCACAGCCATCACTTCCTGGAGTGGGATTTATGAACCAGTAAGGAATGTTTTACGAGCGCCGAGGACTGTTGGAAGCGCGTGCACTGGAGCAGTGAAGAGGAGCGGAAGAGACCTGGACTGAGCTTACTAGGTAATGTATTCCTTTTTTTATAATGTAGTGTAGCTAGGGCTTATTTTAAGGGCATAGCTTATATTTTAAGCCTCCCTTAAAAACAGGCATGGACTCATTTTCAGGGTAGGTCTTATTTTGGGGAAACAGGGCAGGTCTCCGACCTTTTGAACTTGGGGAGGAAATGTTTCGACTAGGGAAGATGGCAACTTTGGTCAGAACACATCACACAGCCAAGATCACACTATTGCCCTGATATATTACATCCTAATGGAAGTGAATGTGTTTGTGTTGTTACAAGTAGGTTGCTGTGACTGAACCAAATAGATTTTTTGTGGTTGTTTGCACACTTTAACTTGTAAATATTTACATGTCCAAATTCACTTCCATTAGGATGTGATGTACAGTGCCATAGTGTGTTTTTTGGCTGCATGACAGTCGTTGTACCTAAACTTGCCATTTTATCCTAGCCTATATGTGGAGAAACAAGAAATTTTAAATTTGCAAATAATTAACTGATAGAGATGAGCGAGCGTACTCGCTAAGGCAAACTACTCGAGCGAGTAGTGCCTTATGCGAGTACCTGCCACTTATCTCTAAAGATTCGGGTGCCGGTGGGGAAGAGCAGTGAGTTGCGGGAGTGAGCAGGGAGGAGCGGGGGGGGGGGGGGAGTGAGAAAGGGAGATCTCCCCCTCGTTCCTCTCTGCTCTCCCCCATCGCTCCCCGCCCCCCGCTGGCACTCGAATCTTTAGAGACGAGCGGGCAGGTACTCGCATAAGGCACTACTCGCTCGAGTAGTTTGCCTTAGTGAGTATACTCACTCATCTCTATTAACTGATCAACATTTCAGTGTTATAAGTGCCATTAGTATTATGCCATCTGAAATGGCATTATTTGGTGGTTAGGATATGTCTGCAATAATATCAATTGCCAGTCACAACTCAGGACAACTCAGCTGACAACACCTATTCATATGCTCTATTAAAGTATAAAGACATCTTAGAATGGGATCCCACTGGCATATGCATCCTTCTCTGTGAACTAGAACGCCAAATCATTTTTTTTCAAGTGGCTGACATTCTGGCAGAATTTAAGGCATTCCTGATTAAAGAGATGGCCAGTCACCTGAATTGTAAGAGGGGTGAGCAGCGCCTTGCTCCCCTCTAATGGATTACAGCAGCTCTATAGCCAGGTACTTCGTTATGGAGTGAGGTTCCCTCCACTGCCTTTGTCAGCCACTCTGACATACGGCTATAACACATGATATCACTACAAATAACACTCCATTATTTCGGATCTTAAGAAACAAGACATATTCTTTCTCCATAGGCAACTTTCACACTGGTGTTTTTAACTTTCATTGTTCTGTTCTGTTATGTGAGCAAAACAATGAAAGTGACAATATTGTTGAATCCATCATATGCTGAGTTGAGTCTGTCTGTTGAGTTTTCATTGTGGTGTCAAGTATTGAACAAGAAAAAATAGTGCTGCATGGTGGGCGATCTTAACAGAAATTGTGGCAACGGCAGATTCCTAATGGAACCCTGAATGTAAATGTGATAGAAACTACACATTTTTAAAATATAATATTAAGGCCTCTGGCACACAAGTTTTTTGTTTTTTTGTTATAGTCCATTTGCTATCCAAATAAAAAACGGATTTGTTTTGGACATCACATGGCCCCATAATAGTCAATGTGGCAAGACATGCGTCAGTTTTTCTTACACGGGCACAGAGACCACGAGAAAAAAAACACATGGCATGCACTAGTCTGATTCAGCCTTCACCCACTGAATTCAATGAGGGGAAAAAAAGGACAGCACTCAGATGCTGTTTATGTGCTGCCCATGTGTTGCCTATGTGCATTTCCTTAAGGGATGCAGAAAAAAGAGTACTGGGCATATTTCTTTTTTTTATCACAAATATGAAAAATTGATGACACACTTAAATAAAAAAATGGACTACATACAGAAGCATGGATTTTTATTCCAAAGAAATATGTTGACTTTTTTGGGGGGTATGACTACTTTTGCAAGGACCTGTGCATGCACATTGTTCAATTAGTACAGTGTATACAATGACTATGAGTCCTTTTACACTGAGCAATAATCGTTTAGATTCTCGCTGCATTATGGGATTCTGAATGATAACACTGGGGAACAGAATTAGTGGTGACTGAGATGTTAGAATGTTTTGGGCTATATTGCGGTCATGGATCCTGAAAATGACATTTTTTTCCATTAGGTCTGCTTTTAATATATGACATATGTCCATATAAATCTATGCATGTATGCATATTGTATTATACATGGAATGACTGCAAATCAAAAGCTGAAGGTACAAAGATAAATCCCAAGAAGCTGAAAACACAAATAAAACAAAAGTTTCGTCATTGAGATGTCGATGAAACTACATGTTTGTGATATCCTGTGATGAAACGTTCCTGGACATTTGCGATGGATGTTTCACCAGTAGTCCGCCATCATATGTGCATCCCATTGTCCACAGCACTGTACTTCCACGGTCCCTATTTCCTGGTGAAATTGTTCCCCCTGTTCATCACTTTTATCACCAAGACAATCTGGAAATCCATCCACAATGACTGCAGGTCCTGCAATGTGATGCTCATGTTACAACCAAGTGTTCAGGAACAGAAGTGAGCGTATTCTCCACAAGTTCATCGTAGTTTGCAGCCTTATAGCTTCCAAGTAAATGCCATACAGCCATCCAAACTAATGACCATGCACGTGCCTCAAAGTTGTCCATTGAATCTTGGAAATGCTGATCTTTCATGAGTTTCCGGATTTGTGGTCTATCAAATATATCTGCTCTTATCTTCCCTATAATCATCACAGGACATTTTCTACATTTGTAGCCCAAGCAGATTACATTTCTCTTCAATGTCTTTATACATTATTTCATCAATCCAAGTTCGATGTGTCGCGGTGGTAAAATGTACCATATGTAACAATAGTAAGCAAATGCTGACCGGAAAATAAAAAAAAGTAACTATAACAAAAATAGATAAAGGCAGCAGGAATATCTCAGAGCTCCTAAAATGAAATAGATGTTGGGTTCGGAATCGGCAGCACAAAAATACCCAGAATGAGATCTAAAATTCCAGGCACCATGGGAATTTTTTTTTTTTATTCTCCAATGTAATTGTTTAGTGTAAATGCCAGCAGTGATGGAATGACGAACAATTTCAGCTTCTGTGGGCACAAAAATCAGTCGTTCATCTGTTTCCTGGAAATGGAGGTGGGTGGTCGGTGTGGGCTCTGGCCACTCCAGCTCTATTTACTGAGCAATCCTTGCTCCTGTATGAAAGCACAGGAGCGATTTTTGCTTGGACGACTGTCAGGTGCTAAGAAAGCAACAGTACTACAATACTACTTCTTGGTGTGCCTTCAGCATCAGCACGACTGTTCGTGTGCCTCTAGCTCGGCAGGACATTTATATGCATCCTTTCAGAGTTCTCTGCAGACCACTAATATATTTGAAGGCTATGAAGGGTCTGCAAGCGGTTAAAAAACCAAAAAGACTTTTCTCTGAATCAACTGAGAAAAAGTTGAATTGGACGGACGCGTGCCTTTCTCACAATTATGTAAATATCTAAGTAGCTTGGCCGTTTTTAGAAAATCAGAGCAGTTTACTTTGATGTTGTATTTTAACAACAGCAAGAAGCTCTTGATAAGCCTGGTCAATGATGAATAAACGGCACCATGTTTATCTCCATGATAGCAAAACTGTGCGAAAATACTTCTTTGATCTCTCTAAAGTAGCATCTAAGGATACAGCCATGGAAGCCGATGTGAGACACAGGGTCATACAGAGAGTTTCTGTTCTAGCAATTATTTACACAACTAATAACAACTTGTTTGTATAGCAATATGTTATTCTATTACTTTTTAATTGAAAGCCCGCTATAGTTCTTACTTTTACGTAATTACTAAAAAAAGACAGGCTGGGCTCACATGACCGCATGGTAATGCGCTGTGTAAAAATTGCAATGCTTTCCAGCATAGTGAACTGCATATTGTTGCATTTTTACTTGTGTATGCCTGCGCATGTGGAGTGTATTTTACGTGCGCTGTCCGGCATTGGCTTCCTGGATTCTTCCTTTTTTTTCAATTTCTTTCTTTATGTCTCCAAGCAACATGTGTAAAAAATGCTGCACATACGCATTATAATTGCATATGCACTGCATTTCGAATGCATCCACATAGAGCGATAGGACTCTTACGCACATAATATGCTGTAACATAAAACATGCTGTTTTCTTTTTTACGCACGTAACATACGCAATAAATATACTCAAGTGTGAGTGGAACAATGAAAATCAATGCACTTTCATTGACACCATTTACCATGTATTACGCATGTGTCCATTGCGTTAATATGTGTTTGTGTGAGCCCAGCTTTAGGGATGCATCACATGAGCATAAGTGCAATTTTTTTCGCTGTGAATTAGGCTTTTTTGCCCACGTATCAGAGCATTTTACTGTACTTTTTTTCCCCAAGTGGCACATTTATTTGCACACGGCAAACAAATGCACCAATTGAAATGGTTAATTAGTCCCAGATGTGTTCTTTATCCAGTGCAATTATGCAGTGTCTCACGAATCTCCTTGCTTAGTGCGTGTGCATAGGCGCACACCCCACTGGGGATATTTTGTGGGCAAATGCCCAGATAGATGAAGCATGCTCAATCTTTCTTTGTGTGGCCAAAATTGAGCACGCAAAATATACGCACGTCAACAAACCTCTTGAAACTAATGGGTTCTATTAACTGCATATTACGCACGCAAATTTTGCGCTCATAAATGCATTCCATGTGAAGCCGCCCTTAGGGTATATTTACACGAGCGAGTTTTACTTTCCAGTTCCGTCTGATAGCGATATGGACAGAACTCGTGCTTGTTGATATCACATTGATTTTAATGAGTTTATTCACATGAGCAACTTTTTTCTCGTAGTGATTGAGAAATCGCTGCATGTGCTATTTTATGGCAATTCGTCGTACGGAATCGTTCATTATTTCCTAAGGGATCTTTTAAAAAATCACACTCACATACTATGCAATTTTCATGCGAGTATGATGCAATTTTTACCACTGCAAACTATTAAATGCACTTCTAATCTTTTTACGCGCATGAAAAACACAAGTACATAAATGTGAGGCAATGCGTTTTTTTAAACCAAAAATGCATTATGCTCACATCCAGAATCGTAATTTTATGAGCACTATATCGGTCCGATTATCTCAGACCAATATCATGCTCGCCCATGTGAATGCACTCATAGGATGTTGTCTCATAAACCCTCCCGAGAAATAGAAGAGGCTTCAAGATTCTCTAAGCCTTTGAGCCCGATGGCCCTGCAAGGGTCAAGAACTAACACGGACATCTCTACACTGAAGTGTATTGAAGCAAGCTACTTTATTCTGTGCTCTAACTTTTGCCTAGCCAACCAAGCATCCCCAAGGGTTTTGTATTGGATGGTTTCCCAAAAAAAGTCAGAGATTTGCAAGGAGATCAGTAAACTGATGACCATCTCTTTCATTATCACGTTAATAGTCCAATAACAGCACAGTTTGGTAAAATAGCAATTTCTGCCATATTTAAAATGGTATTATAATGATGTTGGTTACCTAATCTGGAATTCAATAGGTAAGGCAACAAGAACAGAGTTCTCAACCATAGTCTGATTTAATGGAAGTTAGGTCACCCTACAGTAAACAATCAGTAATGTATAGCAACCATAAAGTAATAGCAAAGCCTAGGCGCAATATGGAACACAAGTAGGCCCACAACTAGGAGATCAGGCACAGGCTCCAGTGTTAAAGACAAAGAATACAAGATTCAAGAACCAGGTTCTACTTCAGGCCTTAATAAATATGGCAAGATTCAGAATACAAGCTCAGATTCGAGGTTATGGAAACAGGCCCAGGTCCAGAAATCAGGATATGCTCTCAGATTAAGGGTTCAGAATATAGACACAGGTCCATGACTTGGGGTTCTGAGTTGTGACTCGGATAGATCCAGGAACAGAACAGGAAGTGTTAGTCTATTATTAGGTTCAGTGGTCAATGTGAAAACTGCTAGATATTAGGACTTTTTTTTAAACATAGATTAAAATACACCAAAAAATCTTAAAATTACCATAGCATAGCAAGTCATTTTCTCATGACACATTTACTTTAATATTAAATAACATTTATTAATGCATAAATGCCACTTAATTCATGTGGGGACTTTCGGGTTCCCCGTTGTCAAGATCAGTGGGGGTCCCAGTGGTCCGACCCCCACTGATCATAAAGGTATTCCTATCCTATAACTTGGCACAACCACTTCATGTATGCATAGTAGATATTTGTAAAAATAATGCAGTAAAAGTCTTTTATTTTCCTGTTATATATGATACAAAAACGTACAATAAAATGCCTTAAGAAGTATCAGAGCAAAAAGCAAGATGAAGTAAAAATATAAAAAGAATATGGGTGCCAGCTGGATTGGTAGAGGTGACTGGCATCAGACATAGGTATACTAAGGACAGTTAGCCATTCTCAGCATAGCTAAACTTACTGTTCAGTGTTTATTGCTGTGATCTGATGAAGAGACTAGGCCGGTTTTTGAAATGTGCTATGGCATTCGAGTCTCCAGAGATATCTGAAATGTTGCCATCCAATGCTTTCAGTTCCAACTGGCACTCTGCTACTGCCATTGTACATTTTTGCTCCTGATCTCACATTTTTAATATCCTAAACACTTGAATCCGGTATCCAGCGAGATGGAGTTGTTACTGCCATAGCTATACAAACTGTGTAGTAGTGTTGGGCCTATCATTGTACAATGTTAACAGGAAAACCTTTTAAGTATACAAAAACCTAGCAAACGTTCAAATTTCTTATAAAATTTTAAATGAAAGACTTGATACCTTTAGATTTTAATAGGTGCGACACAAGTCTATCTGTGTTAAGATCTTTCTCCTTCCCAAAATTCATCGGATTTGACAGAAAAAATAACATTGCATCATACAATAAATATGGGAATGTATTGGGTCTTTCATTAGTGATGAGAAAACTTTTGAAAAGTTTGGTTCAGACAGTTTGCTGAATTTAAGCAAAAAATATAGTTTGGTCTAAATAAATTTGAAACAAACCTTTACCAGAAGCCCTAAAATTGATGTATAATACTGTGTAAGGCCTCGGTCACACGACCGGTTTTTGGTCCGATCTGCAGACGCGCTTGCGATCTGCAGATCTATAGACCAAATGCATCCCAATGGGATCGGTGACATGTCCGCTTTTTATGCGGATGTGCGATCAATTGTAGGACACAACGATACGCAGAACGCGCCTATCTGCGTTCTGCGCATCGCTGTATTCTATATATGCACTCAATGGGGCCGGCGGCAGCAGCACCGACCCCATTGAGAACATATACTAAAGATTGTTCTCCTCTGCCACAGCTGTAACAGCTGTGGCAGAGAAGAACGATGTTCGCCCATTGAATTCCATGGAGCCGGCAATACAGCCGGCTCCATTGAAAGCAATGGGCTGCCGGCGATCGCGGGATGAATTTTCGGGAAGGGCTTAAAAATATAAGCCCTTCCCTGAAAATCATCCAGGAATGTGTAAAAAAAAAAAAAAATGTATACTCACCTTTTCCCAGCAGCCGAAGTTCAGCCGCGTCCGGCCGGCAGTTCTCCTGAACTGCTCTGTGTAGTATTCAGCAGGCGGGGATTTAAAATCTCCACCTGCTGAATGGGCTGCCTCTGATTGGTCACAGCCCTCACCAATCAGAGGCAGCTCTCACTTACCCATTCATGAATTCATGAATGGGTGAGTGCTGCCTTTGATTGGCTGAGCGCAGGGACCAATGAGAGGCAGCTCTTAGCTATTGAATGACAGCTGAGAGCTGCCTCTGAATGGTCCATGCGGGCAGCGCGGGGCGGTTTCACTGAAAACACTGCTAGGTGCAGCTTTTTCAGCGAATCGTCGGTCCCGGTCACGCGATCTGCGGATGCGCATCCGTTATGCGATCCGAAAATCGCGGGAAAAAACGCCCGTGTGACCGAGGCCTAAGGCTGGATTCGCATTGGGGGAGTGTGATATCAGGTCAAGAAACTCAGCCCAATAATGGGCTTGCCAACATGCGTTTTTCACATGGATGCAAGGCGCTTTCCATTCAAAAATGCCTTTCATCACTTCTGTGAAATTGTGATCCTCAGGTGAGTGATTCACATTCGTCAGAGGATTGTAAGTGTTTCCCAGTGATTTAATGTGAATGCTTATGTGAAGAAGTCCATTCAAAAGAATGGATTTTATATTCATGCGGACTTTGTGCGAGACGCAATGCACATATCTTGCGTGCGATTCTCACCCATGTGAATGTAGCCTATGAGCCATGAAAGCCCTGTATGACACTCTTAGGTCTCCTAGGAGTGTCTCTAAGTACTTTTGAGCTCTTTGCAAGGCAAAATTAATGAAGAAAAATAGAAAAATAAAGGGGAAAGAAGTAAAAAGAAAAAGATTGTCTCTTATTTTTCCCTTCTTCTTTTACTTCTTCTTTTAGCAGGTTTGACCAAAACAAACTGCCTGGAGGTTCTACTTCTCGTCAAACCAAACTTTTAGCAAAGTTTTACCCAAAACGGGTTTCTACTTTTGCGGTTCACTCAACATTAGTTTCCATTATAAACAGAAAGCAAAAAACAAGTGTGAACAAAGATTTAAGAGCCTTTTACATGGTCCAATAATCAGGCATTAAAAGTCTCAACAGCCAACAAGGTCTTGTTCATTGTCTGATGAGCTTTTTTATGCAACTTTAAAAATACTGATTGGTCAACTGTGCATGTTCCTGTGTAAACAGGAAGATGTAAAGTTGTCCAATGACAACTCTATGGGGGCAAGCAATTGTATGTACAATCATCTGTCTCTTAATAGAGTTTGAATTGACTGTGTAAAGATCCGGTAGAGAAGTGCTGACCTAATTTCCCGTACTTTGTAACATGAGGGATTATGGCATCCATAAGGGTGTCATCCAACTTTAAAGTCCATTTGTCACTATTTTACAGTGCTATAATTAAATTGAATTTTAACAAATGTATATTGTATAATATATCTGTTACTTAAAAAAAAAAAAACAATTAGCCATTTTCAGGAACTATTACTTAGAAATGAATGAGTCAAAGGGGTATGTCTTCTCTAAGTCTAAAGGGTGGAGTGGATTTTGACCAGTCACATTCACTGTTGCTCCACACTGATTGTAAAGTCATGGGATGGCAAATCATCTGTCAGCATGTACAAGAAGCTACCTAATTATGTATTGCAAGATGGGTGGGCAGGAGAGGAGCCTTTAATCAATGTTTGTTAGCAATTATTTTGATTAAAACACACTTATTAAACTTAGGAAGACCAGAGTTAATATGAAAAGGCACATTCTTAAGGTTTGAGCCAAGTAAACGTTTCATCTATTTATGGTCACTGGAGCTATACATTTGTATGAAGAACATTTAAAATTGTAACTTTATTTCTAGGACAGTGTCCATTACTGAAGGCAGTGAAAAGTGAACTGAATGTATATATTAAACTTAACCTTAGAGCTTGAGTATAAATTGACTCATTGAATAAATTCAATTTTTAAGTCACTGTAAGATTATAATTGTCTCTATGCAAAGGCATCTTATCTGCTTAGAATACTCCGACAAGTATTATCTCTGGGGTGACACTTAAGGTAGAACTATGGGTGTGTCCTTATCAGTGGAGTATAAGTGTCATTTTCCAAATAGCATCGCTCTTCTCGAGTAATTACATTCTCGTACGAGCAGGCTCGGGGGGGGGGGAGAGTTGCAGGGGGGGAGGTGAGAGAGAGGAATCTCTCTCATTCCCCCCACCCCTCTCCCACCTGCTCGGACGAGAATGCAGTTACTCGAGAAGAGCGATGTTCGCTTGAGTAACTGCCGTATCCGAGCGTGCTCGCTCATCTCTATTGACAGCTTTACGTCTTAATTATACCACTACTACAAATATGCACGATTTTTGGAATTTTTAAAATTTTTATTTAATCGCTTGATAGAATGCTTTCCAGTTTGTACCCTTTTGTGGATGTAGCGCATTCGTCCTTGGTATCCTATTTAGCTGGGCACCACTAAGAGTGCTGTGTGGCTGCGAAACACATCAACAACCTCTTGAGCGTTTATCATCAAGTGTTCTTTACATCTCTGGTTCCTTGGTTGTGGATCCTAAACCACGGTCCTAAACCCCCGTTCTAAAGACTGTGGTCGGATACCACAATGAGGTACTAACTAGCCTGCTGATATTTATGAGGAGTGTCTTTCCAGCTAATAATTCCCCTTTTATCTGGGCCCTACCATTCATCACTGCCTTATTATCCCATTTTTTACATCTTAGGGGTCTGTTTACCTCTGCACTATGGTTTTTCTTTTACTACAGAATCTAGGTGTTTATGTGTTTGTCCCTTTACACCCCATGGTTTTAAGTACTTAACAATAAAACTGTTGTTTTAGGTTTTCCTTTTGTGCCTTTTTTCTGCATATTATTGTTTTTTTATTGAAATAAAACAAAAAGTTTTAATATTTTATTTGATCACTTTTTGATTTAAAATATATTATGTTTCTTTTTGTTGTTGCTACAATACAATGAAGTAGCTATATGACCTTGGATTAGTCTTTGGTTTTGCCTACTGTCTGATTCCATCACATCCTATTACCCGGTACCTGTTGGCCATCTGCTGATTATGACTTTTACTCATCCATTTGCTCTTCCTGTTCCTGGTGAAAACCCTCAGTTATATTCTTGATTATGCTACAGTTCTATTTGCACTCCTAATTCAGATAAAGAAAGGCTTCTGTTTACCGTTTGTGCAATTCATTCATGTAGGCATTGATGACCATAGAAATGAATGTCCAATACGTACACAAATAGTTCACTGGCTGCTGTGTATTAGTTTGGTTTAGGCAATTTTTTCGCCATTCTTTACAGGCACAACACCATTTATCATGGCAATACTTAAGAGGACATAAGCTTCCATTGAGAAGTATTTTTTATACTTTTATTCTTTCTACTTATTTGACCTCATATACTGTATTTTATATCTTTTATAGTTTTCAACCTGTTTTGTCTCATTCCAGTATTATAACAAGATTTTATTATTTGCTGTACACTGTGAGGCATACAATATAAAATGGAGAAGCTATACATAAGGCTTGACCCCTGAATAAAGGAACATTTTATGTATAACACTCCAGAAGGCTATGATTCAAGTGAGGTCACTTGCTATCTTTGGCCTCTACAATAGTTGAATCTGGTCCAATACAATCATCAAAAAATACAAGGGAATCAAAATTAATAGCCTCTGTGTCTGTCTCAGAGGAAGGGGTTATGCTGTGTATTTGGTCTTCTGCTATAAAAGAACATTTCCTTAGCTTCATGAGCTCAAGGTCAGAAAATGGGTCAAATTTTGGATTGTTTTAGTTTTACTGAAATTTCAATTAGTGAAAGTTGACTTGTTCTGGCTATATATATATATATATATATATATATATATATATATATATATATATATATATATATATCTTTATGTGTGTGTGTTTTACACTAGCTTAACCCCTTAATAACAATGTGCTTTGGACCTTAAAGAACAAGCAGGGTTTTTTTTTTCAGTTTTTCATTGTCATATTTCAAGATCAATAACATTAAATTTATTTAAATCAATATAGCCATATGATGGCTTGATTTTTTATGAACAAGTTGTATTTTATAATTACTGTATTTTTGGCTATGTTTAATTTATTGTATAACTGGTATTATTTTGTTATGGGGTAGAAAAAAAGAGAAATTCTACCATTGCATTTTTGGCATTGTTTTTATAGCATTCATCATTCTGACCTTTCACCATTCAGAACATATACATGCTTGGGTGAGTTGAACATGCATGTGCTTATGGGGTGGGAAAGAACAGCTGTTGACCAAATGAGTGCTCAGTCAAAAGATATTACAGGTATGTAGGTATTTATAGATTGTTGAGGCTTTGGATTCATGTGAATGAAAAAAGTCCACTATGGCAAATTAGTTTATGCTTAGATTTACTTCAGACAGACAACAGAAAATCTTCTAACTAGAGATGAGCGAGCACGCTCAGATAAGGCAGTTACTTGAGCGAGCATCACTCTTCTCGAGTAACTGCATTCTTGTCCGAGCAGGCTCGGGGGGGCGGCGGGGGGGCAGGGTGCGTTGGGTGGGAATGGGGGAAGAGGGAGAGAGATCTCTCTCTGTCTCTCTCTCCCCACCGCTACGCCTGCCACCTCCTGCTCACCCCTGCTGCCCCCTCCAAACGAGCCTGCTCGGACTAGAATGCAGTGATGCTCGCTTGAGTAACTGCTTTATCCAAGCGTGCTCGCTCATCTCTACTTCTGACTAGTCCTGACCATACACCTAAAAAACAGACAAGTAATTCATATGGACATAAGTGCTAAACATCTTAAGAGTCAAAAAGACTGATTTGTTAAAGAAAACCCTGTGGGTGCTTATATGCACTAAAAATTACAACTTGCAACCAACGTTTTTGCAGAGGGCCCATTGCCGACGCCAACCAAAATCATCGCCATATGCACTCTGTAATCTGAGACCATATAAATTATACATCAAAACGTCAGAAACAAAATTAGGCATCCATTCATGTACATTATTTTAGCATAAACATATTAATTTTAAAAATAAATAACTTTAAATTTTAAAAATATTTTTTTTAGCTTTTTTCCCCATAATAAAAATTAAAAAAAACGGAAAAAAATCAGTAAAGAAAGACATTAAATATACCTCAATGGGCCTCAGCAAAAATAATTTTGGTAGCTGGAGAAAATAATAAGCAGTAGAGATGAGCGAACGTACTCGACCGAGCTTGATACTCGTTCGAGTATTAGCGTGTTCGAGATGCTCGTTACTCGTGACGAGTACCACGCGATGTTCGAGTTACTTTCACTTTCATCTCTGAGACGTTAGCGCGCTTTTCTGGCCAATAGAAAGACAGGGAAGGCATTACAACTTCCCCCTGCGACGTTCAAGCCCTATACCACCCCCCTGCAGTGAGTGGCTGGCGAGATCAGGTGTCACCCGTGTATAAATATCGGCCCCTCCCGCTGCTCGCCACAGATGCGTTCTGACATAGTTTAGGGAAAGTGCTGTTGGTGCTGGAGCTGCTATAGGGAGAGCGTTAGGAGTATTTTAGGCTTCAAGAACCCCAACGGTCCTTCTTAGGGCCACATCTAACCGTGTGCAGTACTATGGAGGCTGCTTTTTGCAGTGTTGCACTTTTTTTTTTTTTTGTATATCGGCCGTGCAGAGCATTGCGCCCTGCAGTAATTAGACATAGTGCAGGGCCAGTAGTGGTGAGGCAGGGACAGAAGACATATATTGTGAGGCAGGGACAGAACACATATATTGTGAGGCAGGGACAGAAGACATATTGATTGAATATAGGCAGTGGGCCTTTGCAAAAACATTTGGGGAAAAAAATCTATTTGGGCTGCCTGTGACTGTCCTCAGTGTTCTGGGTCTGTGCTGGATGTAGTAGTCCTCCTAATTCATACGCAGCCAGCTAAGTGTTACAGCAGGCTTGCGCAAAATTATTTCCTGGCTCTGTGTTGGCTGTTAAATCACAGCTGTATTCCAGTCCACAGTGCAACACTCTGCAGTTATTTGACATACTCCAGGGCCAGTAGCGGTGACGCAGAGAGAGAAGAGATATATTGATTGAATATAGGCAGTGGGCCTTTGCAAAAACATTTGGGGAAAAAAATCTATTTGGGCTGCCTGTGACTGTCCTCAGTGTTCTGGGTCTTTGCTGGGTGTAGTAGTCCTCCTAATTCATACGCAGCCAGCTAAGTGTTACAGCAGGCTTGCGCAAAATTATTTCCTGGCTCTGTGTTGGCTGTTAAATCACCGCTGTATTCCAGTCCACAGTGCAACACTCTGCAGTTATTTGACATACTCCAGGGCCAGTAGCGGTGACGCAGAGATAGAAGAGATATATTGATTGAATATAGGCAGTGGGCCTTTGCAAAAACATTTGGGGAAAAAATCTATTTGGGCTGCCTGTGACTGTTCTCAGTGTACTGGGTCTGTGCTGGGTGTAATTGTCCTCCTAATTCATACGCAGCCAGCTAAGTGTTACAGTAGGCTTGCGCAAAATTATTTCCTGGCGTTCCGTAAGCGAAGTCAGCCTCCAACCACAGGCCAATAAGCGGCACATTTAATACAGCGTCCTGTTTCTGCACTACTGGTAATACACCATGCTGAGGGGTAGGGGTAGGCCTATAGGACGTGGACGCGGGCGAGGACCCGGAGGTCCAAGTCAGGGTGTGGGCACAGGCCGAGCCAGTGCGGTGGCCAAGGGTAGAGGCAGGGCCAGACCGAATAATCCACCAACTGTTTCCCAAAGCGCCCCCTCGCGCCATGCCACCCTGCAGAGGTCAAGGTGCTCTACGGTGTGGCAGTTTTTCACAGAGACGCCTGACGACCGACGAACAGTGGTGTGCAACCTTTGTCGCGCCAAGATCAGCTGGGGAGCCACCACCACCAGCATGCGCAGGCATATGATGGCCAAGCACCCCACAAGGTGGGACGAAGGCCGTTCACCGCCTCCGGTTTGCACCACTGCCTCTCCCCCTGTGCCCCAACCTGCCACTGAGATCCAACCCCCTCTGAGGACACAGGCACTACCGTCTCCTGGCCTGCACCCACACCCTCACCTCCGCTGTCCTCGGCCCCATCCAGCAATGTCTCTCAGCGCAGCGTCCAGTCGTCGCTAGCGCCTCTGTTTGAGCGCAATCGCAAGTACGCCGCCACGCACCCGCACGCTCAAGCGTTAAACGTGCACATTGCCAAATTGATCAGCCTGGAGATGCTGCCGTATAGGCTTGTGGAAATGGAGGCTTTCAAAAGCATGATGGCGGCCCCACGCTACTCGGTTCCCAGTTGCCACTACTTTTCCCGATGTGCCGTCCCAGCCCTGCACGACCACGTCTCCCGCAACATTGTACGCGCCCTCACCAACGCGGTTACTGCCAAGGTCCACTTAACAACAGACATGTGGACAAGCACAGGCGGGCAGGGCCACTATATCTCCCTGACGGCACATTGGGTGAATTTAGTGGAGGCTGGGACAGAGTCAGAGCCAGGGACCGCTCACGTCCTACCCACCCCCCGAATTGCGTGCCCCAGCTCAGTGGTGGTATCTGCAGCGGTGTATGCTTCCTGCACTACACCACCCTTCTCCTCCTCCTCCTCCTACGCAACCTCTGTCTCGCAATCAAGATGTGTCAGCAGCAGCACGTCGCTAGCAGTCGGTGTCGCGCGCCACGGCAGCACAGCGGTGGGCAAGCGTCAGCAGGCCGTGCTGAAACTACTCAGCTTAGGAGAGAAGAGGCACACGGCCCACAAACTGCTGCAGGGTCTGACAGAGAAGACCGACCGCTGGCTTGCGCCGCTGAGCCTCCAACCGGGCATGGTCGTGTGTGACAACGGCCGTAATCTGGTGGAGACTCTGCAGCTCGGCAGCCTCACGCACGTGCCATGCCTGGCCCATGTCTTTAATTTGGTGGTTCAGCGCTTTCTGAAAAGCTACCCACACTTGTCATACCTGCTCGGAAAGGTGCGCCGGGTCAGCGCACATTTCCGCAACTCCAAGACGGACGCTGCCACCCTGCGGACCCTGCAACATCGGTTTCATCTGCCAGTGCACCGATTGCTGTGCGACGTGCCCACATAGTGGAACTCTACGCTCCACATGTTGGCCAAGCTCTATGAGCAGCGTAGAGCTATTGCAGAATACCCACTCCAACATGGGCGGCGTAGTGGGAGTCAGCCTCCTGAATTATTTACAGAAGAGTGGGCCTGGTTGGCAGACATCTGCCAAGTCCTTGGAAACTTTGAGGAGTCTACCCAGATGCTGAGCGGGGATGCTGCAATCATTAGCGTCACCATTCCTCTGCTATGCCTCTTGAGAAGTTCCCTGCAAAGCATAAAGGCAGACGCTTTGCACTCGGAAACGGAGGCGGGGGAAGACAGTATGTCGCTGGATAGTCAGAGCACCCTCATGTCTATATCTCAGCGCGTTGAGGAGGAGGAGGAGGAGGAGGAGGGGGAGGAGCATGAGGAGGAGGGGGAAGAGACAGCTTGGCACACTGCTGAGGGTACACATGCTGCTTGCCTGTCATCCTTTCAGCGTGTATGGCCAGAGGAGGAGGCGGAGGGGGAGGAGCATGAGGAGGAGGGGGAAGAAACAGCTTGGCCCACTGCTGAGGTTACACATGCTGCTTGCCTGTCATCCTTTCAGCGTGTATGGCCAGAGGAGGAGGAGGAGGAGGAGGAGGAGGAGGAGGAGGAGGATCCTGAAAGTGATCTACCTAGTGAGGACAGCCATGTGTTGCATACAGGTACCCTGGCACACATGGCTGACTTCATGTTAGGATGCCTTTCTTGTGACCCTGCCGTGCCACGCATTCTGGCCACTACGGATTACTGGGTGTACACACTGCTCGACCCACGGTATAAGGAGAACCTTTCCACTCTCATTCCCGAAGAGGAAAGGGGTTCCAGAATGATGCTATAACACAGGGCGCTGGTGGACAAACTGATGGTAAACTTCCCATCCGACAGCGCTAGTGGCCGAAGGCGCAGTTCTGAGGGCCAGGTAGCAGGGGAGGCGCAGAGATCAGGCAGCATGTACAGCGCAGGCAGGGGACCATTATCCAAGGCCTTTGCCAGCTTTATGGCTCCCCAGCAAGACTGTGTCACCGGTCCCCAGTCAAGGCTGAGTTGGCGGGAGCACTGTAAAAGGATGGTGAGGGAGTACGTAGCCGATCGCACGACCGTCCTCGGTGACGCCTCTGCCCCCTACAACTACTGGGTGTCAAAGCTGGACACGTGGCCTGAACTCGTGCTGTATGCCCTGGAGGTGCTTGCTTGTCCTGCGGCTAGCGTCTTGTGAGAGAGTGTGTTTAGTGCGGCTGGGGGAATCATCACGGATAAGCGTACCCACCTGTCAACCGACAGTGCCGACAGGCTTACACTCATCAAGATGAACAAAGCCTGGATTTCCCCAGACTTCTCTTCTTCACCAGCGGACAGCAGCGATACCTAAGCAATACGTAGGCTGCACCCGCGGATGGAAGCATCGTTCTCTATCACCATCAAAAACGGGGACCTTTTTGCTTCATCAATCTGTGTATAATATTCCTCCTCCTCCTCCTGCTCCTCCTCCTGAAATCTCACATAATCACGCCGAACGAGCAATTTTTCTTAGGCCCACAAGGCTCAGTCATATAATTTTTGTAAACAATTTTTATACGTTTCAATGCTCATTAAAGCGTTGAAACTTTCACCTGAACCAATTTTTATTTTAACTGGGCTGCCTCCAGGCCTAGTTACCAATTAAGCCACATTAACCAAAGCGATTAATGGGTTTCACCTGCCCTCTTGGTTGGGCATGGGCAATTTTTCTGAGGTACATTAGTACTGTTGGTACACCGATTTTTGGGGGCCCTCGCCTACAGTGTAATCAAATAAATTTTTAGCCCACCTGCATTACAGCTGACGTTACATCAGCTGTGTTGGGTACTGCAATGGGATATATTTATGTACCACCGGTGGCTTCCTGGCACCCACCCATGCTGTCGGTCCACACGGAGTTGTAACTGCATGTGTCCACTTCTAAAGAACCCCAGTCTGACTGGGGCATGCAGTGTGGGCCGAAGCCCACCTGCATTAAGCACGACATTACCTCAGCTGTGATGGGCAATGCAATGGGATATATTTATGTACCGCCGGTGGGTTCCGGGGAGCCACCCATGCTGTGGGTGCACACGGAATTCCCATTGCGGAGTTGTACCTGGCTGTGGCTATTTATAAACAAACGCGGTCTGACTGGGGCATGCAGACACCTTGACAGAATGAATAGTGTGTGGCACATAGGTTCCCCATTGCTATGCCCACGTGTGCAGCTCCTGATGGAGGTGGCACAGGATTGGATTTCTCACTGCTTCTGTACAGCATTGTGGGCTATCGCTCTGCCCCTTTTAAAGAGGGTCGCTGCCTAGCCGTGCCAACCCTCTGCAGTGTGTGCCTGCGGTTCCTCCTCATGGCAGATGCACTTATAAATAGACATGAGTGTGGTGTGGCATGAGGGCAGCTGAAGGCTGCTCAGGGACAGTTTGGTGTGGGCTGTGGACACTGGGTCATGCGGGAGGGGGGGGGGTTGGGCAGCATGTAACCCAGGAGAAGTGGCAGCGGAGTGTCATGCAGGCAGTGATTGTGCTTTGTTGGCGGTAGTGTGGTGCTTAGCTAAGGTATGCATTGCTAATGAGGGCTTTTCAGAAGTAAAAATTGTTGGGAGGGGGGGGGCCCACTTTTGCCGCTATTGTGGCTTAATAGTGGGACCTGGGAACTTGAGATGCAGCCCAACATGTAGCCCCTCGCCTGCCCTATCCGTTGCTGTGTCGTTCCCATCACTTTTCTTGAATTGCCCAGATTTTCACAAATGAAAACCTTAGCGAGCATCGGCGAAATACAAAAATGCTCAGGTCGCCCATTGACTTCAATGGGGTTTGTTACTCGAAACGAACCCTCGAGCATCGCGATTATTTAGTCCTGAGTAACGAGCACCCGAGCATTTTGGTGCTCGCTCATCTCTAATAAGCAGTTAAACCCCCACATGGGTAAAATACCTAAAAATCGTCAGGTCCTTTAGAACGAAAACACCCTGGTCCTTAAGGCATTAAAATATCCTGATTAACCCTTCCAATCCACTGTCTGACGTCTGAAGACATTCTGATTGAAGGCTGTGCAGCTCTGATGTCGGAAGACATCCGGCGGGGTATTCTTACTGTATATTACTGGCCACTCTGTTGTTGGGGGGCCTCTCCAACATGTCCCATACCGCAGTACTGGCTCTAGCCAGCAGATGGCGCTATTGTATAATGGCAGAAATAGAAAGCCCCCTAGGAAACCCTGAATCCAAAATTGGATTTCAAAGGGTTAAAGTTAAGTGTATACACCATGCGTTTGACTTTGTGTTTTGCATTGTGATTTTGTGATTGCTTCAGCCTTGGTTATCCATGCCTCTCAATTGTCTAAAATAGATTTACAGGTTTTTTAAATCAGATCTTTTTTATTGAAGCTTTTCTTATGCATTTGTACATACAAGAGAGTAAAACACAATATAACAAAGGACTTGAAAACCTCCTAATATACTCTTCTTTGGAACAGGCTCTCTAAGTATAGTACTTAGGCTGTAGTGAAGGCCAGAGAACAATGCATAATAGACTCTAGTAAGAATTATTATGGTGTGACATCAGGATAAGCCTTTGCAAGGTGCAGTGTACCATGAAGAAATTATGTCTCATGACACTTTCTGATCCATCCAGTGTATAGTTAAACACCCAATATGTGTTTTGCAGGTTACAAAGCACAGCATAAACTAAACATATATTCTTAACTGTAGTACAGATATCTACATCAACCAATCCTAACTTGCGCCCAAAGAAAGCAATCAGATAGTAATCCAGATTGCTAACCATGATCTCTAAACAAATTTAAATTTATTCATTACTTTTCTTTTCATGTAAATCCCATTTTCTAATCTGATAACTTTGTTTCTTTTTTGCAGTATTTCTGTATCATTGGTGGAGAAGTCAAAAACCAATGCAGGGCTTCCTAGCCAGATATACTGTAACATTTTGCTTAATCCGATATTGGCACCACTGTCATAACTTTGGGGTCTGGCAGCCTTAGGATGCAGACCACAAGCCTGACTTGTACTAAAATTCAGTAAGCTTTTCTAATTATTGTTGAGTGAATCAAACCAGTAGAACCCTGTTTCGACTCAAACTTTGCTAAAAATACACTTTGCCATGAACCCAGAGCAGGTCTTTAGCAAAGTTCCATCTGAAACAGAGTTCTACTAGTCCTGCACACTGGTGTATAACACTAAGAGCCATAAAAGCCATGTATAACACTCCCAGAGTTCAAATGCAGTCGACAGCATTGTTAAATGCACCCCAGCATTGCAATGGGTGATGAGTTGAAAATTTTTGAAAGACATGAAAACAGAGCGGACAGATTTCAAAAATCTCGGTGTTAAAAACGCCATTCTCAAACACTCAACTGAGAAGCCCCATAGAAATTAATGGAGGTGTTGTTACCAAGTGGCGGTTGCTGATCCTCCTGGGGTGGCGGTGTGCGGGGTCCCGCGGTCGGGGAGCCTCCCCCCGGCTTGTTGTCAGGCTGCCAGGGGCGCAGGTGCCTGCCCAGCGTGGGCAGAGTGGTGTTGTTAACATAGTTCGTAAGGTCGAATGAAGACAATGTCCATCTAGTCCAGCCTGTTTATCCTCCTGTGTTGTTGTTGATCCAGAGGAAAAACCCCAAGAGCAGAAGCCAATTAGCCCTTTTGGGGAAAAAATGCCTTCCCGACTCCCTAATGGCAATCAGACTGTTCCCTGGATCAACCTCTAATAGTTCCTACCTGCCTGTATACCCGGATTAACAATTAACCTAAGATTTATAACCTATAATATCCTTCCTCTCCAGAAAGACATCAAGTCCCCTTTTAAACTCTTCTATGGATTTTGCCATCACCACTTCCTCAGGCAGAGAGCTCCACAGTCTAACTGCTCTTACAGTAAAGAACCCTTTTCTATGTTGGTGGTGAAACCTGCTTTCCTCTAAATGTAGCGGATGCCCTCTTGTTACCGTCATAGCCCTGGGTATAAACAGATCATGGGAGAGATCCTTGTAGTGTCCCCTCATGTATTTATACATAGTTATTTGGTCACCCCTTAGCCTTCTTTTTTCTAGAGTAAATAATCCCAATTTGGATAGCCTCTCTGGGCATTCCAGTCCCTTCATTCCATGTATTAGTTTAGTCGCTCTTCTTTGAACCCCCTTCAGTACTGTAACATCTTTCCTGAGCACCGGTGACCAGAACTGTGCACAGTATTCCATGTGCGGCATGACTAGTGCCTTATATAGTGGGAGGATAATGTTCTCGTCCCTCGCCCCTATACCTCTTTTAATGGTGGTTGGGTGTGTTGGGAGTTGGCTGCCTCCCTCTCTCCACCCCTGGGCAGAGGCTTTTGTTTAAAGGGCGGGCAGAGACTGGCAATCACTGCTAGTTATTGGTTTCCCTCAGTGTGCTAGCTAGTCTGCCTTGGTTGGTCTCCTGCTTCTGTCATCTTGTCTGTTATAGTTTGCCATTATCCATCTGCCTAAGTTCTGCTTAGTATTGTTTGTGTTGGTTATTTACATCTGCATTTTCTGTCAGTATCCTACCCTTTCCATCAGGTACGCCAGCGTTCCTTTTTCGGCCCCTAGTGAGAGTAGGGATCACCACCCAGTTGCCTGCTTGGGGTTAGCCAGGAGTGGAGGCAAGTAGGTAGGGGGGTTGTGGGTAAGATATATGGCACCTGGGCTGGCGTAATAAGGGTAGTATACCGTAACAGGTGTTTTACGTTTTTATTGGGCAATTCAAATGCCATGCTGAACACTTTAAAAAGCCTGTTTGAGATGGACCTTGAGCCCTCTTTCACATAAGCGCTGTTTTTGCGCTGGATAGCAGCGCACAGAAAGCGCTTCTATAGGAAACAATTATTTTCTAGAGAAACGTTCAAATGCAGGAATTGTAGTCACGCTAAATATTCATATTTCACAAAGATAAGACATGCAAGTGCTATGTGCACCTTGCACCACGGATCATGTGAACGTGATACTTCTAGTAGCAGGAATTAATCTGTCTACATGATCTTTAGAGCTGTATAGCCAAAATCCTTGCTCGCGGCTATACAGCACTTGCACAGCGCTCGTGTGAAAGAGCCCTAATAAATAGTATATACAGTACCTGTGTTTTATTTATAGCAGGTTATTAAAACATGCTTTATATATATATATATAGGAATAGTCATACATTTCAGTCACTGACTCATACTTAAGAGTTCCCTGTTGTTGCTCACCATCCAGGATATTCCGGCAGTTGGAGAATCAAAGAAATGAGTGTCACCAAGGACACTATCTCCTATTCTTGCCGGATAATAGTGTATAGTATCGTATTTCCAAGACTCATAGTCTCGATTTAACATCAAGTACCGTAACTCTGCTCTTCTTTTTCAAACATTTATTGAAAGGTCTGGAAATTCACAATATCCTTTCTCCATCAATCTTCACAAATCCCAGGACCATCATAGTCCTGGGATTTGTGGGGTTGAATTGCTTCTAATGGTGAAGGTCTAGACTGCACTTGGAGTACCTGTTCAAATGCAAAAGGAGGTATCGAGTATCTACTTTCCCGAGTGGGTTTATCAGTCAAAAAAAAGTTCACAATGTTACGACCCTTTACTTTTTCAGGCAGATTGCTGTCAAAAAGTCGGTCTTCTAGTTTGTTTGCTTTACTTATTAATTTGGCAGGTCCTGATTAGCTAAAGATATTCGACTCTCAATATCCCCAACACACAACCTTCCACTCCCTGCATATGTTCATGGATATTTCTCATATTGTGTCTGAAACGTAGCATGTCTTCTTTAATACTGCCAATATGCATATTCAGAGTTTGTAAAGCGGCATTGCACATAGTAACAGCTGCAAAAGCAACTTTTATAGTAGTCTCACCCTGTTCCAGAAGATCTGCAAGAGATGTACCATATCATATACTTCTGAGCTTTTCAATATCGGATCAAGACAAGGCTATTGTACAACATATCTAAGATCTTCACCAAAAGGTTATACGAGGGGCTGCCGATAAGTCTTTGGCTTTGTGTTCTTTTTTTTGTTTCTATGGTAACGAATATTACATCACATGGAAGTCTTATGTGTCTAATATGTTTTCAAAATTTTGTGTTTGTAGCTTATGGCAATAGTGATCTAGGCACACGGGAAAACAAAATGGCGGAGTCTAAGGTGATATTCACAGCAAATGAGAGCATAGGAGTGATAAAATTCTTGTTTCTGCAAGGTATGTCCACGAAGGATATTCATGGTGATATGTCGCAGACATTGAGGAATCCATGCCCTTCATATTCTACAGTTAAGAACTGGGTGGCCAAATTTAAAATGGGACACTACAGCACCAATGATGAGGAACATTCTGGATGAAGGAGAAAGGTTGGTGTTCTGGAGATCGTCAATGCTGTGCACAACTTCATACTGGAGAATCGGCGAATTTCAGCTAAAAGGAACAGCAGACATCATGGGGATTTCTCGTGAACGTGTTTGTGTCATTATCCATGAACATTTGAACATAAAGAAACTATCTGCAAAGTGGGTCCCCAAATGTTTGACAACAGATCAGAAAAGCATGCGAGTGAAAACTTTCCGGTCGTTTGTCAGCGTTTCCGGACTGATAAGAACTTCCTGGATTGACTGGTCACTATGGATAAGACCTGGATTTATTTGTATGACCCTGAAACCAAGGAGCAGTCAACAGAGTGGAGGCACAGTGGTTCTCCTCGCCCAAAGAAGTTCAGGCTGCAAAAATCAGCCACTAAGTTGATGGCATCTGTGTTCTGGGATAAGGAGGGCGTTCTGCTAGTGGACTACCTTCAAAATGGTTCCACCATCAATGCAAGGTATTACATTGTACTTTTGGACCAATTGAAGGCAGCTCTGAAGGCCAAAATGTGCGGCAACCTGTCCAAAGGAATTTTGTTCCTGCAAGACAATGCCTCCGCTCACACTGCACAAGCGACCATGGCAAAGCTGGTGGAGCTAGGCTTCCAGCTGGTTGACCACCCACCTTATTCACCAGATCTAGCTCCCTCCAACTATCATCTGTTTCCAAACCTGAAGAAACACCTCAAGGGTACCAAATTTCACACCATTTCTGATGCCATAGCTGGCTTGAGGCACAATCGAAATCCTTCTTTTTGCAAGGCTTACAAAACTTGGAATACCAATGTAGAAAGTGTGTTGACATCAGTGGAGAGTATGTAGAATAAATGTAAAGTTTCATCTTCCTATCTCGTTTCATTCTGGGTAAAGCCAAAGACTTATCAGCAGCCCCTCGTATTATATAATTACTCAAGAGTCATCTTCAGGTAAATGAAAGTGCATTTTAGCAGGTTTATGAGCATACCGTACCTCTGAAGTCTGGCAACTGAATCGGCTAAGTTTTTAGATGCAAATTGCCCAGGAAATTACAAGTAATAGCTCTAACCACTATGTCCTCTCACATCTCCATTTAAGCCATGGCATAACATAAGACTGATTTTTAACCCCTTCCTGCTGCAGCCTTCTTTTTTTTCTCTTCATTTTTTCCTCTGCAACTTCAAAAATATTTGAAATAACCCTTTAATTTTGGGGGGTGAAATAGCTACATGAGGGCTTGCTTTTTATGGGATACCTTATATTTTCAATGGTACCATTTATCGTACCATATAATATTTTGAGAAACTTTAAAATTGTGACAAACTGGAAAAAAACCAATAGTGCTAATTTGGGGGATCTTGGGGGAGGGGGATTCTTTTCACAGATTTTATGGTGCAGTAAAAATAACATGTTATCTTTATTTTGTGTGTCAGCACGGTCAGAACAATGCTAAATGTATATAGTTTTTTTTTTAAGTTGTACTACTTAAAAAAATAAAATAACTTTAAAAATGCTTTCTGTCATCATGTTTTTATCCCCAAAACATTTTTATTTTTTTGCTGAATTGAGGAATTGTATTTTTGCAAGATAACCTGTAGATTTTATTGCTAACATTTTGGTGCACATATGTTTTTTTAATCACTTTTTATTTTTTTTTTCTTTGAGACTAGGTGACTGAAAAAAAAAAAAAGCACGATCCTGGCTTTGCGTTATTTTTTTGATGGCATTCACCATGTAGAATTAATAATGGGATATTCTATTAATTGGACTTTTACAGACACAGCAATAATATTTTGTTATGTGACTATTGGGAATAGGGGTGTTTTTTTAACTTTTAATTTTTGGGGGATTTCTTCTAAGAATTAAAAAATCTTTATTTTACTTATAGAGAACTTGAACTTTGAACTTTGATCACTTGTACATTATAAGGCAGTATCATAGTATTGCATTAGACTGTATTTTACCATTGTCTTAATAGGCTACTAGTCATGGCAGCCCTGAAGACCCTCAGAAGTCCCCATGCTACCTCGATGGCACCCCACGATTAAATCACGGGGTGGGACATCTGACTCCCGATCGGGATATTTAAACGCTGCTATCAGAATAGACAGTGATGTTTAAAGAGTTAACAGCTGTAATCATAGGCATCTCCAATCACAGCTGTTGCAGGCAGGTGTCGGCTGTCAAATATGGCCGACACCAATCATGTATGGAGCGGGATCAGCTCCTAAGCCCCCTCCATACTCTGCCACCCGATGTGCACTGTGCATGCATGAAAATAATACTGGTTCCTATCTATCCTGAATATATTTTATAGCCGTCGAGTTGAGAGAGGTAAGTGTTTGGATATAGTGATATAATATTTAGTGTATGGACTTTTTTGAATGTGGATGCATTGTCGTGGCTTGTGGGCACACAAAATGATGGGCAAGTACCTCCCATTTCTGAGTATAGTAAAGCTGGCAGCATTGCAATTTCAATTAATTAAAATATTAAATGTTTGCACATATATTAGTTCTTGTAGTGCTGGTACATCATGTTTAAGTGACATAACGCCATTGACTGCATATAACTGTCAATCTAATGACAAAAAGCTCTTTCCGTACTGTGAGTAATTATTTCCATATGTCAACATATACATTAATACACAATGACAAACGCAATTAACTTGATGCCAACAAATCTATTATGCAGAATATGGCGAACAAAACGTTCATAGTCTATAGTTATCATTAAACGGAAAATATGTATTCATAGCGGCGGTACTCGAATAGCAATCAAGCAGTCTATATGTTTTGTCTAAAAACCACTTAATGTGTGGATTTTAATGTTTTTAAGTCAAAAGAGCGCTATTGTGCTGGTAGCTATTTGTTGAAGATAAAACATGTTTCAAACATAAATATTCAATTATCACCCATTTAGCACAAAATAATTTCGTTGCGAGTGCTTTTACTGGATAAACAAAATGCTGATGATATGCAGAATGGCTGAAATAACTGCTGGTGCTGTAAGAAGATAATGGTTTCTGCAGGAGCAAATGATTAATGGGCATATAGTAACAAGAAGAAATAGACACCCACTATAGAACTCACAAACAAACACCTTATGGGAGGTGATCATTATCCACAGGGGTTTTTCTTTATATGCTTCTGCTATGAATTGTATCCAAAATAAGGGATATGAAAGAAGTAAATGATTTTGGTATATCAGACATAAAAGAACATAATATGTGAGTTTAGCCCCAATAACAATGAATGTAAAAGCTGCAAGTGTAGCGTAACTGTTGTTTTGTTAAATAGGTCTAAAATTTTCTTAATTCATTCCATAATATACACCAATCAGCCATAACATAAAAGCACTGACAGGGAAAGTGAATAACATTGATTTTCTTATGACTATGGCACCTGTCAGGGAATGTGATATATATGAAGCAGCAAGTGAACAGTCAGTTCTAGAAGTTAAAGGGATGTTCCAGTTGATGGCTATAATTTGAGGTTTTCACACATCCAGTGAAATATACAGGATTCTTAGGAAGTCCGTGGATAGTGTTGATCAGTTGAACCCCGTTTCGGGTTGAACTTCGCTAAAAATTTGGTTAGGCGAGAACTTGAACCTCGGTTGGTTTGTCTTGGCCAAACCCACTGAAAATAGAGGAAAAAGATGGAGAAGGGAAGATAAAGAAAAACAGGAAAGAAAGAAAACTTTTTTGCCCGCCTTTTTCTTCTTCCTTATTTTTTTTTCTTTTCTTTTCTCTCCTTTATCATTTTTCATCCTTTTCTTCTTTCTTTTTTTTAATTAATTTTGCCTTAGGAACTGCTCAAAAGTACTTGGAAACACTCCTAGCTAACTTAGGGCTGTTATACAGGGCTTCTATGTCTCTTAGACAGTGCTATACATTAGTTTTAGGGGTATCAGTGAAATTTCAGTTTGGTTCAAACTAATTCAGACTAAACTGAACGTTTTGCCAAAGTTTGGTGAACAGACGAATTGAATGTTTCAAAATTTAGCATATCAACGCTTATGATGACAACTAAATGGGCACATAGCTCAAATAAGGGCATGTACTCATTTGTTTAAATGAGCAATGGGGATTTCAGCATCCCCGACACTCACAAATCAAAATTAACATGTCAAATGTTTTTAAAAAGTTTAACTACATGTTAATGTCAGTGGTCTGTTTCAGCAGAACAATTTGCCCTGCTACATTGAAAAATTGCTCACGAATGGTCTGAGGAAAATAAAAAGAGTTCAAGGTCTTGAACTCAATCTGTTCCCGTAAATATGGAAGGTACACTTGTATATATAGGCGTATATATATATATATGTATATATATATATATATATATATTTATATATACACACACAGTCATACCTCTTCTTTCGTTGCCTTCTTCTTTCGCCTTTATCTAGTTTAGCTGATTGTTCAACTCAGAATTTCGTCTCTACTTTTGTTGCCTGCTTCTACTTTTGCTAGTGGCCGCCGGCCCACGTGTGACCTCACTGTCCAATAACAGCCATTCATGGATAAATGGCTGTGATTGGAGCATCCAGCGCTGGCTGTGATTGGCTGAGCCGGCTGTTACTTAGCTCAAGATTCTCTGCCGGCTGGACAAGTGACCAGCAGCCTGCATGGAGGTTCGGAGAGCGGCCCCCAGGACACCGACGACACCTGCAAGATCAGTATTGATTTTGTTCTCGCAGGTTGTGTAGCTAGGGCGTTTAGCGCTGCCAATAACGTGGTACCAAGTTGTGCCACGTTTTCGGCAGCACTAAAACCACTGCCTATTCATTTCAATGGGCGATGCAGGGACGAAAACGCTTGTGTGAACAGCCCCATTAAATTGAATGGGAGCGTTGTACAGCGTTTACTGCCGCACTGAAAAAGCAGTGCTAAACTCTGTACAAAAATGTGGTTTGGTGTGTTATTTGGGATGTCTAGAACAAATTAATTGGATTTACATGAATTCCTGTGGAAATAATTGCCTTGAGTTTTATTGGTTTCAAGTTTAGCCGATTGCTTTTGGACGGATTACCAACAAAACTAGAGGTTTGACTAATATATATATATATATATATATATATATATATATATATATATATATATATATATATATATACAGGTGTCTATTACAGGTGTCTATTTTATATATATATATATATATATATATATATATATATATATATATATATATATATAAAGCTGAAAGCCCTCACTGACTCACTGACTCACTGACTGACTGACTGACTGACTGACTCGCCAAAGGTTCTCCAACTTCCCAATGTCGTAGAAACATGAATTTTGGCACAAGCATAGATTATCTCCAAAATAGGAAAAGTAATTGGGTCCCAACTCGATTATTCAATTCTAGCGCAAAAGAATTGGCGTCGAAATTTAACGTACATAATCTAATTCTTTCACTTCCCGGTGTCATAGAAACTCGAAATTTGGCACGGGCATTGAATATGTCATAAATAGGAAAAGCTAATGGGTCCCAACTCGATTATTCAATTCTATGCGCAAAAGAATTAGCGTCAAAATTTTACGTATGGAGTCCAATTTTCTCACATAGAAACTTAAAATTTGGCACGGGCATTGAATATGTCATAAATAGGAAAAGCTAATGGGTCCCAACTCGATTATTCAATTCTATGCACAAAAGAATTAGCATCAAAATTTTACGTACGGAATGTATTTTTCTCACTTTTCAGTGTCATAGAAACTTGAAATTTGGCACGAGCATTGATTATGTCATAAATAGGAAAAGCGAATGGGTCCCAACTTGATTATTCAATTCTATGCGCAAAAGAATTAGCGTCCAAATTTTACGTACGGAATGTAATTTTCTCACTTTCCGGTGTCATAGAAATGTGAAATTTGGCACGAGCATTGATTATGTCATAAATAGGAAAAGCAAATGGGTCCCACCTCGATTGTTCAATTCTAAGCGCAAAAGAATTAGCGTCCACATTTTACGTATGGAATCTAATTCTCTCACTTCCTGATGTCATTTTATATAAAGGAAACGTCGCATGGTTACCTCCCTGTGGTGTTTCCTGGGTAACACAGAGAACTACGCAAAATGGTGAACATATGTTTTTCCGGTATCTCTAAAGTAACCACGACTTCATAAGATTTCCGTGTGAACACCAGATAAACACCACTACCAAATTAACTCGGGCGAAGCCGGGTATATCAGCTAGTATATATATAAACAATTAGTGTGTATATGTATATATGTTCAATGAGGTGGGGTGATGAGAGCAATCTCAATCTTAGAGGTGTCGTGGAACCTTCCTTTGTGGAACCACGGCTTACTCAATTTGGAATGTTTACACCCCTCCATATTAATTCTGAATTGATAATGCGCATAAGAAGTTTTCACACTGACACGAGGTTCAGCATGCATAGCTTCCTCAATTCTAACTTTATTTTTGGGCGCGTAGCCTGTTTTAAAAGAGTTTAACATATCCACCCATCTGGGCAGGTCAAAGATTACATAGATACAACGTATTGTTTAATTATTGGATAAGCATCTTGCAATTCTTCCATCCTCCGTGAGTGGGTTGTCTTGGCCCCACGTGTGGTTCCTTCGATATGATTGGATGTTACATCATGAGTTAATAATAGCATAGACCTCCCATGTTATTCGCGTCTGTTTCCAGTAAACTTGCTGGGGAAATTACTGCGGTTGCTGTTTCAGACTGCGGTTATCTATGTCTGAGTTATACTTCTCCTAAAGGCACAAACAGTCGGAAAAATAGATATATTTATAGGTTGGTTTCATGTTGGCTTCCCCATGTCAGCAGAGTTACAAAACAGATATTTTCATATAAGCGGAAGTACCTATTGCATAACTGTAAAAACATTATATTTGTAGCAAGACAGAAAGCAAATATGTATACAGAATGTTAAATTGACAACTGTCTACTGCCAAGGCCCACCGATCCATATAGATATATACGGGGCTTCCACCACAGAGGTATATTACTTGTTTGGTCATATAGGGTATGCCATCAGTCACTTCTAAAGTCCAGTCACTGTTAATTTCCCTAATGAAATAGACACCTGTACCTTGCATTCCAAATTCCACATATGGTGCCTGGAGCTATTGAAACAGCTGTATAGAACAAATCTACAGATGTGACTAAGGCCAACTTAACACTAATAAGTTGCTTCAACATGTTAGCTTTATTTCACCACAAAAAAAGCCATGGAAAGGCTATTGAAAAGTCTAGAAAAAGTTTTTGTCCTAATTTATTTAACGCATAGAGTATCAAGTTTAACTTTTCTATATCTGTGCATTTATTAGTTTATTTATTGAACAATGTTATTGTTGCAGCTGTGCTGGTATTGTCCCCTTGCGATCAGGCTGGGCCAGGTTTTAGCTGTGTCTTTGCCTTTCCTGGTTCTGAGAGGTGTGGTGTCAGGTGAGTGATGTCAGTTCTCACCTGGTTCTAGTTGTCCTGCTCTTTACAGTCTGGCTTTGGCTTGACTGCAGCGCTAGTCAATTTAGTATCCTCCTGGGATTGCTGAGGTGCACAGCCTGTTTCTTGAGCTTCTCATATTTCCTGTTGATTGCTGCTAAAGCTAAGTACCACTGTTGTTATTCCTTGCTACTGTTCCTATTATGTTCAGTGTTCCCTGGTAGGAACTTCTTAGTGACCAAGGTTCACGTGCGGGTCCACTCTTTATCTGAGCGATTGGCCTGACGATTTGGTAGTGGCCCCACCTGGGTAAGGGGTTTTTAGGGATCGATTTTCCCTTTCGGTTGTATTTTCTGTTTTCTACTGTGTAAGCACCCTGAGGCACTCATATTTGTGGGTTACTTAGTTCTATGTCTGCTATGCACAGTGGTGATTTGGTTTTGTTACATTAGTTGCGCACGGTTCTTCTTCTTTGTTTTTGTTTGCCCTGCACGTCCAGTTTGGATCTAACAGTTATCTAGTCTATGTCTTCCAATATTATTTGACCAATTTTTGGGGGGAACTACATGGTATAGCATACGAAGGGTGTCTTCAGAATCTACTGCATAAGGTGTTGATTAGATTTAAGGGGTTATACAGTGAAGCAAATATTTTTGAAATCAGATCAGAATTCTGTTAAAAATGTAAAAGAAATGGCTCATACACCTCACCTGATCCCTATACTTCTCGCGTTCCACTTGGGGCTAGTTTCCTGCTGGCCTTCACTTTTTCACTTTCAACTACAGCAGTGATGATATCCCAACAGTAGAACATGTGACCATTGATGCTAATCACCAGCTGAAGTGAGCCAATGTTTATGTGTAACGGTCACATTGGCTGTAGCGGTTGTTGACATCATTGCTGGCTTGCTGCAGCTGAAGGAAACCAGGCATCAGTAAAGTGGGAAAGGTGGGCAATCAGGTTAGGTAAATATGTCTTTTATGTTTTTATAGCATGCTAAACTGCTTTCAAAAATGTTTACTTCCCTAGATAATCACTGCTGTAAAAGTAGAAATGTCTATTTTTTTCATCACGCACAGCATTACTATGTGCACTAATGCAAATAAACGATCCATCAAGAAAAATGAATTCTCCTTAGATTTAACAACCTCCTTTGCACCCTTGTGTTCTTCTTCTGTGTGTATTTGTTTCCTTTAACCCAGGTAAATATTATAAAAATCATTAAGACATTTTAAAGACTTTATTCCCTTTATGCTAAAATAACAAGCCTTTAACAAATCTCTTGCTGCTCAAACTGTCTGCCATTTTCTGAGTTAGTGACAACAAAACACTTATTTCTTCCTTAAAAGCCATACTTTGTTACATAATTCTAATAAAGAATGTAGAAAGAATCCAATTAGGACTGTTTTTGATGTAGAATACAAAGACTTTCTGAATTGGCAACCATTAACCTGTTTCATTTTTGTAATCACAGTTGACAAGGTAGGTACCTACAGTAATGAATGACTGGAGCAGTTAAGTACCAGGCTGGGTTAAGTAACCTCTAAGGATGAATTTGTGAAATAGTACATCAATTTATCTACAAACTGACCAACTGTGCCTACAAATCACAGCTTTGCATAAATAACGTTACAATTATTCCCTTTTTCACATTTTGAAGAAAATATTTTTTAAATTAGTAAGTATATGAAATTAGGATTTAGGACTCAGTATTCCAGAACTGGGGACAAAGGACTGAAAATCAAAGTGACATTTCTGATGTATTTTTATGGGTATTTATGGAGAAAATGACACTGCAAAATACATGTCAGAGCAGAAAAGTAAAAGTTTTGTGTTGTCAATGACCATTTCTCTGGTGAAGACTAGATTATTGAGAAAGTTCCACTATACTGTACATGAAAAGTAAATGAAAAACACAGCTTGATATTTGTTAGCACTTTGTGAGTTGGATGGACATTAACGAGTAAAACAAATATGTAATTTAGATGGACTTACTTTCAGTTTCTAAAAGTTTTTTTAGTCTATCACCTATTTACTCCAATGATTAAATTAAGAAAGGAAAAACAAGATTACAAGATTAGGATAGATCCAGTTCAAAATATGATGGTGTAACTAATAAAGAATGATGGACTTTTCCATGAGTTTGAGTTCCATATACAATGAATGGTCACTTATTTCAGGCACTGATGTAGTAGTGCACTTGGACCTCCTTCGATCTTTAGAACGCCAGCATCTTGATGTCCATCTACAAGTATCAGAGAATGCAGAATTTAATAAGAAAACAAACATTCTCTACAACATTACCCCACCTCGACCAGCCCGAACTGTTGACTGCTGACAGGAAGGGTTCATAGATTCTTGAAAGTGCACAGGATCTCCTTTCTCTGGATTTGTTTCCTTTCTTGGTATACTCTTGACGTCATTGCATGAGAAAGTCTCACAAATTTGGCAATGTATGAAATTCTGGCCCTGGCTAGTCTAGCACTGATGATCAGGCCTCGTTGGAAGTCCCTCAGTTTGCTCCATTTTCTCACTCTAGTGTAGACTCAAAATGAAAAAGGCCTATAGAACACTTTCTCATTTGATGTTTTGCTGCACTCTAGGGTCATGTGTATAATTTCCATATATGGATGCTCCAATCATAATAGGGCAAGTGTCTCAAACCAATTAGACATTCAGTGTATATGTGTAGGATGTGTGCACATTGTTCCCATTGGCAATTTGGCTTTTGATTACTAACTCAAAGCAGCTTTGTAAGATTGATTTTGAAATATATCCTAATGAATCCTGCTGAATCCCATTGTCAACTTAATGGAGTTTGTCATGAGTTTCTGGTATCTTTGATGGCAAGAAAAACACTACAGACCGACCAGGAGCAGACATTTTGTCTGTGCAGCTGGTACAGCTGCACAGGGGCCCAGGGGATGAGGGGGCCTGCAGGTGCTAATTGGCAATCTGTTTAACTATGCAGATTGCTAGTGGCCCACACAGCAGTTTGCCACTGTCAACTGAAGACGATCCAGGTGAGAAACAGGTAAAGCAGCGAGCCATAGGTTCCCTATTCTACCACTCTCCATCCTGTAGAATGACAATACCTGAAACACAGATGCCAGTGTTCGGTCACAGGTGACACGATGATGTTACTACATCAAACTGCCTGCGCCGAAAAGAGCACAGCAGAGGAAGAAGCTTGTTGCTGGGGATAGGCTGTTAGGTAAGTTCATTTTTTTCTGTTATCTTTCCTGAGGCACTGAAGGTTTACTATTAATACTTAAAGGAGCTGTGAGGGCCAACTACTAATACTTAAGGGGGCTGCCAGGGGCCACCTATAATGTTTAGGTGACACTATTAATGTTTAAGGGGGGCACTTAGGGGGGCACTATTAATGCTTAAAAAAATCAGTGAGGGGCCACAAATGTTTAACAAAGCAGTGGGGTCCACTATCAGTGTTTAGGGGGCAGTGAGTGGCATGTTTAGTGTTTAACCCCTTAAGGACTGCCCCTTTTATTTCATATATATATATATACACACATGCACAAAAGACAGAGACATAGTGTGACAAAGAAGAAGATGAGCAGAAGAGTCTTAATTAGCCAACAGATAAACATATGGATTGCAGATTTAAAATCAGTGTGAGCTTAGGGAGCCGCCTCAATTGTTGAGGCACAAACAGGCTATTAAATCAGCATACATTGTATGAAAGCTTTAAGCTAAATTGATGCAGTACGTTAATACAGAAAAAGTAGATGTAAACTCTCATACACATGTACAATAGTATATTCAAAGCAAAGTTCCAGAGGTTCAGGGTGAACATTAAAATAATCACTTGGGATTGACTTACTTTGAGGAGCAGCAATGTTAAAAGCTGTAGAAAGTACATTACCAGCTAAGCTTTAGAATGCCTCAATTTTCTGGGTATTTATTGATATTTACACAGTTTGATGTCTCAAATGTACTTTAAAATCAAAGCACAGAATAAATAAACAAGATGAATAAAAATAATGGATTAATTTTGTTTCGCCAAATTAAATCTAGATTTTTGACTCTGTGCAAGCCATTCCATTCTTTGAAGCCTACCAGCTTCTTCTTGTCATCTTAAGTAGTTTCTGACATAACCTAGATGGATTTTTTGAGTCATTGCCTTTCTGTACTATGAACCCCTGACCAATTAGGTGTACACCAGTGGGTATTGCATGGCATATCAAAGTGCTGTGGTAGCCCTTTTTGTCCAGTGTTCCAGTCACCCTGTGCAAGTTGCCAACTCTGGATCTAGCAAAAAAAAAAAACCTATGCCATCACACTTCCTTCTCCATGTTTTATAGTTGGTGTCACAGACTCAGGTACCATCCTTTTACACACTTGATGGAAAAAAAAACCCTGTGTGATATACCAAAGATGTCAAATTTTGATTTATCATTCCATAAGACTTTCTTTCACTCTTCAGTAGTGTACTGGAGGTGTTGTTTGGCCCAAACGAGTCTTTTTTTTTCCTTTTACAATCTTAGCAGTGGTTTTCTTACTGATACTCTACCTGTCTAACCTGTAGATAAAAGTCTTCTTTACACAGTTGAAATGGAAACCTGCCTTTTGATAGTATTGGAAAATGTATTGACTGTCACCTTGGCTTTCTTGGCAATTTCTCTGTATGACAGATATGCACTTCTAAGGATTATAATTATCTATCTTCATTGGTTACTTTCTTTTTTTCTTGCAATTGTGATAGCAAAGTGCTCTGTCCTTTAGAGCAAAGCTATCCAAATTCTGCCCTAGAGAGTGTTGTAATGCAGTCTGTTCCAGCACTGGTTATGTAGAATCAGAGGGTATGAAGGTAATTATTGAGACACTTGTAGGAATAGTTTGCATCCAATTTCAAACCATAATTTACTTTCTGCGTCTTTGATGTCTTCTTTGAAAAAAAAACCTCTTTGGTTAAAATTAGAGATGAGCGAACGTGTTCGTCCGAGCTTGATATTCGTGCGAATATTAGGGTGTTCGGGATGTTTGTTATTCGTAACGAACACCATGCGGTGTTCGGGTTACTTTCACTTCCTTCCCTGAGACGTTAGCGCGCTTTTCTGGCCAATTGAAAGACAGGGAAGGCATTACAACTTCCCCCTGCGTCGTTCAAGCCCTATACCACCCCCCTGCTGTGAGTGGCTGGCGAGATCAGGTGTCCGCCGAATATAAAAGTCGGCCCCTCCCGCGGCTCGCCTCAGATGCCGTGTGAGTTAGATGAGGGACAGTGCTGTTTGTACCGGAACTGCTGTAGGGAAAGAATTGGTAGTTAGTGTAGGCTTCAAGACCCCCAAAGGTCCTTATTAGGGCCACTGATAGCTGTGTGTTGGCTGCTGTTAGCAGTGGCAATTTTTTTTTCTCTCAAAATCGCCTCTGCAGAGCGTTGCACCCGGCATTAGGGACAGAAGTGCTGCATAGGCAGGGAGAGTGTTAGGAGTGAGTGTAGCCTTCAAGAACCTCAACGGTCCTTTCTAAGGCCATATTTAACCGTGTGCAGTACTGTGCTGGCTGCTGTTAGCTGTGCTGCATTTTTTTTTTCTTCTCAAAATCGCCTCTGCAGAGCATTGCACCCTCCATTGATACTGCAGGGAAAGAATTGTGTAGGCAGGGCCACAACACAGTTATTATTCATTGAATATACGCAGTGCTGCCTTTTGGTGGAAAAAAACTGAAAATAATTGTATTTGTCCTGCCTCTGTCCGTCCTAAGGGCGGTGGACACGTGTCGGCTGCGTGTGCAACGTTTAAAAATCAGACGCACCCAGCTACGTTTTACTCCTGGCTTCGCCATTTGCTTTCCTTAATTGGGAAAAAAAATACCTGCTCTGCCAGAGTTAATAACTCTGCTACCCTCACGTTCTGTGCCACATTAGCAGGGACACAGCACAGTTATTAAACTTCTCATGTTCATTGAATATACGCAGTGCTGCCTTTTGGTGGAAAAAAACTGAAAATAATTGTATTTGTCCTGCCTCTGTCCGTCCTAAGGGCGGTGGACACGTGTCGGCAGCGTGTGCAACGTTTAAAAATCAGACGCACCCAGCTACGTTTTACTCCTGGCTTCGCCATTTGCTTTCCTTAATTGGGAAAAAAAATACCTGCTCTGCCAGAGTTAATAACTCTGCTACCCTCACGTTCTGTGCCACATTAGCAGGGACACAGCACAGTTATTAACCTTCTCATGTTCATTGAATATACGCAGTGCTGCCTTTTGGTGGAAAAAAACTGAAAATAATTGTATTTGTCCTGCCTCTGTCCGTCCTAAGGGCAGTGGACACGTGTCGGCTGCGTGTGCAACGTTTAAAAATCAGACGCACCCAGCTACGTTTTACTCCTGGCTTCGCCATTTGCTTTCCTTAATTGGGAAAAAAAATACCTGCTCTGCCAGAGTTAATAACTCTGCTACCCTCACGTTCTGTGCCACATTAGCAGGGACACAGCACAGTTATTAAACTTCTCATGTTCATTGAATATACGCAGTGCTGCCTTTTGGTGGAAAAAAACTGAAAATAATTGTATTTGTCCTGCCTCTGTCCGTCCTAAGGGCGGTGGACACGTGTCGGCTGCGTGTGCAACGTTTAAAAATCAGACACACCCAGCTACGTTTTACTCCTGGCTTCGCCATTTGCTTTCCTTAATTGGGAAAAAAAATACCTGCTCTGCCAGAGTTAATAACTCTGCTACCCTCACGTTCTGTGACACATTAGCAGGGACACAGCACAGTTATTAAACTTAGATTATTCATTCACTAGAGGCAGTGGGGCCTTTCGTTTTCAAAAAAGGGAAAAAATTATATTTGGCTGCAGTCTTGCGCCAATTTATTTCCTGCCTGTGAAATCAAATCACTGGTAATACAGCATGCTGAGGGGTAGGGGTAGGCCTAGAGGACGTGGACGCGGCCGAGGACGTGGAGGGCCAAGTCAGGGTGTGGGCACAGGCCGAGCTCCTGATCCAGGTGTGTCGCAGCCGACTGCTGCGCGATTAGGAGAGAGGCACGTTTCTGGCGTCCCCACATTCATCGCCCAATTAATGGGTCCACGCGGGAGACGGTTATTAGAAAATGAGCAGTGTGAGCAGGTCCTGTCCTGGATGGCAGAAAGTGCTTCGAGCAACCTATCGTCAACACGCAGTTCTGCGCCGTCCACTGCTGCAAATCCGAATCCTCTGCCTGCTGCTCCTCCTTCCTCCCAGCCTCCTCACTCCACTACAATGACACCTGCTCAGGAGCGGGAACACTCCCAGGAACTGTTCTCGGGCCCCTGCTTAGATTGGGCAGCAGCGGTTCCTCTCCCACCAGAGGGGTTTATCGTCACTGATGCCCAACCATTCGAAAGTTCCCGGGGTCTGGGGGAAGAGGCTGGGGACTTCCGCCAACTGTCTCAACAACTTTCTGTGGGTGAGGAGGACGATGACGATCAGACACAGTTGTCTTGCAGTGAGGTAGTAGTAAGGGCAGTAAGTCCGAGGGAGCAGCGCACAGAGGATTCGGAGGAAGAGCAGCAGGACGATGAGGTGACTGACCCCACCTGGTGTGCAACGCTTACTCAGGAGGACAGGTCTTCAGAGGGGGAGTCAAGGGCATCAGCTGGGCAGGTTGCAAGAGGCAGTGCCGTGGCCAGGGGTAGAGGCAGGGCCAGACCGAATAATCCACCAACTGTTTCCCAAAGCGCCCCCTCGCGCCATGCCACCCTGCAGAGGCCGAGGTGCTCAAAGGTCTGGCAGTTTTTCATAGAGACGCCTGACGACCGACGAACAGTGGTGTGCAACCTTTGTCGCGCAAAGCTCAGCCGGTGAGCCAACACCAACAGCCTCACCACCACCACCATGCGCAGACATATGATGTCGAAGCACCCCACAAGGTGGGACGAAGGCCGTTCAGCGCCTCCGGTTTGCACCCCTGCCTCTCCCCCTGTGCCCCAACCTGCCACTGAGATGCAACCCCCCTCTCAGGACACAGGCACTACCGCCTCATGGCCTGCACCCACACCCTCATCTCCGCTGTCCTCGGCCCCATCCAGCAGTGTAGTTCAGCGCACCGTCCAGCCGTCGCTTGCGCAACTGTTTGAGCGCAAGCGCAAGTACGCCGCCACGCACCCGCACGCTCAAACGTTAACCGTCCGCATAGCAAAATTCATCAGCCTTGAGATGCTGCCGTATAGGGTTGTGGAAACGGAGTCCTTCAAAAGTATCATGGAGGCGGCGGCCCCGCGCTACTCAGTTCCCAGTCGCCACTACTTTTCCCGATGTGCCGTCCCAGCCCTGCACGACCACGTCTCCCGCAACATTGTACGCGCCCTCACCAACGCGGTTACTGCCACGGTCCACTTAACAACGGACACGTGGACAAGCACAGGCGGGCAGGGCCACTACATCTCCCTGACGGCACATTGGGTGAATTTAGTGGAGGCTGGGACAGAGTCAGAGCCTGGGACCGCTCACGTCCTACCCACCCCCAGAATTGCGGGCCCCAGCTCGGTGGTGGTATCTGCGGAGGTGTATGCTTCCTCCACTAAAGCACCCTCCTCCTCCTCCTCCTCCTCTGTCTCGCAATCAAGATGTGTTAGCAGCAGCATGTCGCCAGCAGTCGGTGTCGCGCGGTGTGGCAGCACAGCGGTGGGCAAGCGTCAGCAGGCCGTGCTGAAACTACTCAGCTTAGGCGATAAGAGGCACATGGCCCACGAACTGCTGCAGGGTCTGACACAGCAGACCGACCGCTGGCTTGCGCCGCTGAGCCTCCAACCGGGCATGGTCGTGTGTGACAACGGCCGTAACCTGGTGGTGGCTCTGCAGCTCGGCAGCCTCACACACGTGCCATGCCTGGCCCACGTCTTTAATTTGGTGGTTCAGCGCTTTCTGAAAAGCTACCCACGCTTGTCAGACCTGCTCGTAAAGGAGCGCCGGCTCTGCGCACATTTCCGCAAGCCCCACACGGACGCTGCCACCCTGCGCACCCTGCAACATCACTTTAAGCTGCCAGTGCACCGACTGCTGTGCGCCGTGCCCACACGGTGGAAATCTACGCTCCACATGTTGGCCAGGCTCTATGAACAACGTAGAACTATAGTCGAATACCAACTCCAACATGGGCGGCGCAGTGGGAGTCAGCCTCCTGAATTCCTTTCAGAAGAGTGGGCCTGGTTGGCAGACATCTGCCATGTCCTTGGTAATTTTGAGGAGTCTACCCAGGTGGTGAGCGGCGATGCTACAATCATTAGCGTCACCATTCCTCTGCTATGCATCTTGAGAAATTCCCTGCAAACCATAAAGGCAGCTGCTTTGCGCTCGGAAACGGGGGCGGGGGAAGACAGTATGCCGCTGGATAGTCAGGGCACCCTCCTGTCTACTTCTGAGCGCGTACAGGAGGAGGAGGGGGAGCATGAGGAGGATGAGGAGGAGGGGGAAGAGACAGCTTGGGCCGCTGCTGACGGTACACCGGCTGATTGCCTGTCATCCTTTCAGCGTGTATAGCCTGAGGAGGAGGAGGAGGAGGAGGAGGAGGATCCTGAAAGTGATCTTCCTAGTGAAGACAGCCATGTGTTGCGTACTGGTACCCTGGCACACATGGCTGACTTCATGTTAGGATGCCTTTCTCGTGACCCTCGCGTTGCACGCATTCTGGCCACAACGGATTACTGGGTGTACACACTGCTCGACCCACGCTATAAGGAGAACCTGCCCACTCTCATTCCCGAAGAGGAAAGGGGTTCGAGAGTGTTGCTATACCACAGGACCCTTGCGGACAAGCTGATGGTAAAATTCCCAGCCGACAGCGCTAGTGGCAGAAGGCGCTGTACCGAGGGCAAGGTAGCAGGGGAGGTGCGGAGATCGAGCAGCATGTACATCCCAGGCAGTGCAACAGTCTTTAAGGGCCTGGCCAGCTTTATGGCTCCCCACCAAGACTGTGTCACCGCTCCCCAGTCAAGGCTGAGTCGGCGGGAGCACTGTAAAAGGATGGTGAGGGAGTACGTAGCCGATCGCACGACCATCCTCGGTGACGCCTCTGCCCCCTACAACTACTGGGTGTCGAAGCTGGACACGTGGCCTGAACTAGCGCTGTATGCCCTGGAGGTGCTTGCTTGTCCTGCGGCTAGCGTCTTGTCGGAGAGGGTGTTTAGTGCGGCTGGGGGAATCATCACAGATAAGCGTAGCCGCTTGTCAACCGACAGTGCCGACAGGCTAACACTCATCAAGATGAACAAAGGCTGGATTTCCCCAGACTTCTATTCTCCACCAACGGACAGCAGCGATACGTAAGCAATACGTAGGCTGCACCCGCGGATGGAAGCTACATTCTCTCTCACCATCCAAAACGGGGACATTTCTGCTTCATCAATCTGTGTCTAATATTCCTCCTCCTCCTCCTGCTCCTCCTCCTGAAACCTCACGTAATCACGCTGAACGGGCAATTTTTCTTAGGGCCACAAGGCTCACTCAAATAATTTTTCTGAACAATTTTTATAAGTTTCAATGCGCTTAAAAGCGTTGGAACTGTAACTTGAACCAATTTTTCGTTACACTGGGCTGCCTCCAGGCCTAGTTACCACTTAAGCCACATTAACCAAAGCGATTAATGGGTTTCACCTGCCCTCTTGGCTGGCCATGGCCAATTTTTGGGATGTACATTAGTACTGTTGATACAGCAATTTTTGTGGGCCCTCGCCTACAGTGTAATCAAATTAATTTTTAGCCCACCTGCATTCCAGCTGACGTTACCTCAGCTGTGTTGGGCAATGCAATGGGATATTTCTATGTACCGCCGGTGGCTTCCTGGCACCCACCCAGGCTGTAGGTGCACACGGAGTTTTTACTACATCTGTACACTTGAAAAGAACCCCAGTCTGACTGGGGCATGCAGTGTGGGCCGAAGCCCACCTGCATTAAGCACGACATTACTACCTCAGCTGTGTTGGGCAATGCAATGGGATATTTTTGTGTACCGCCGGTGGGTTCCAGGGAGCCACCCATGCTGTAGGTGCACACGGAGTGTAACCTACATGTGTCCACTTGTAAAGAACCCCAGTCTGACTGGGGCATGCAGTGTGGGCCGAAGCCCACCTGTATTACGCACAACATTACTACCTCAGCTGTGTTGGGCAATGCAATGTGATATTTCTATGTACCGCCGGTGGCTTCCTGGCACCCACCCAGGCAGTGGGTCCACAGGGAGTTAAACCTACATGTGTCCACTTCTAAAGAACCCCAGTCAGACTGGGGCATGCAGTGTGGGCCGAAGCCCACCTGTATTACGCACGACATTACTACCTCAGCTGTGTTGGGCAATGCAATGGGATATTTTTGTGTACCGCCGGTGGGTTCCAGGGAGCCACCCATGCTGTAGGTGCACACGGAGTGTAACCTACATGTGTCCACTTGTAAAGAACCCCAGTCTGACTGGGGCATGCAGTGTGGGCCGAAGCCCACCTGTATTACGCACGACATTACTACCTCAGCTGTGTTGGGCAATGCAATGGGATATTTCTATGTACCGCCGGTGGCTTCCTGGCACCCACCCAGGCAGTGGGTCCACAGGGAGTTAAACCTACATGTGTCCACTTCTAAAGAACCCCAGTCAGACTGGGGCATGCAGTGTGGGCCGAAGCCCACCTGTATTACGCACGACATTACTACCTCAGCTGTGTTGGGCAATGCAATGGGATATTTTTGTGTACCGCCGGTGGGTTCCAGGGAGCCACCCATGCTGTAGGTGCACACGGAGTGTAACCTACATGTGTCCACTTGTAAAGAACCCCAGTCTGACTGGGGCATGCAGTGTGGGCCGAAGCCCACCTGTATTACGCACGACATTACTACCTCAGCTGTGTTGGGCAATGCAATGGGATATTTTTGTGTACCGCCGGTGGGTTCCAGGGAGCCACCCATGCTGTAGGTGCACACGGAGTGTAACCTACATGTGTCCACTTCTAAAGAACCCCAGTCAGACTGGGGCATGCAGTGTGGGCCAAAGCCCACCTGTATTACGCACGACATTACTACCTCAGCTGTGTTGGGCAATGCAATGGGATATTTTTGTGTACCGCCGGTGGGTTCCAGGGAGCCACCCATGCTGTCGGTCGACAGGGACTTCACAATAGGGAGTTGTACCTGCCTGTGTCTATGAATTAAAAAGCCCGGTCTAACTGGGGCATGCAGACACCTTGACAGAATGAATAGTGTGTGGCACATAGGTTCCCCATTGCTATGCCCACGTGTGCAGCTCCTGATGGCGGTGGCACAGGATTCTATTTCTCATTGCTTCTGTACAGCATTGTGGGCTATCGCCCCGCCCCTTTTTAAGTGGGTCGCTGCCTAGCCGTGCCAACCCTGTGCAGTGTGTGCCTGCGGTCCCTCGTTATGGCAGACGCACTTCTAAATAGACATGAGGGTGGTGTGGCATGAGGGCAGCTGAAGGCTGCGCAGGGACACTTTGGTGTGCGCTGTGGGGGGGAGGAGGGGCGGTTGGGCAGCATGTAACCCAGGAGAAGTGGCAGTGGAGTGTCATGCAGGCGGTGATTGTGCTTTGTTGGAGGTAGTGTGGTGCTTAGCAAAGGTATGCCATGTTAATGATGGCTTTTCAGAAGTAAAAGTTGTTGGGAGGGGGGGGGGCACTCTTGCCGGTATTCTGCCTTAATAGTGGGACCTGTGAACTTGAGATGCAGCCCAACATGTAGCCCCTCGCCTGCCCTATCCGCTGCTGTGTCGTTCCCATCACTTTCTTGAATTGCCCAGATTTTCACACATGAAAACCTTAGCGAGCATCGGCGAAATACAAAAATGTTCTGGTCGCCCATTGACTTCAATGGGGTTCGTTATTCGAAACGAACCCTCGAACATCGCGGGAAGTTCGTTTCGAATAACGAACACCCGAACATTTTGGTGTTCGCTCATCTCTAGTTAAAATCTATTGTTGCATTTCAGATTAAAATTTCATAATATTCTTATGTTCTTAACTTACTTTTGAACCATTTTACATTATTTGCTGGACTTGAAATGTGTTAATGTCAAAAATAACTGGAAAAATGGTGGTGTTCCAAAACTTTTGACCGGTACTGTACATGTATCTGAATCCAATTCAGTAGTTTACCAGTTTAATCTAGGCTATCACTGAAGAGGTATTATATACAGTAGTTACAGTGTAAGGGCTCTGCTATTCTGGAAATGCAGACAATCCCAAATTCATATAATAGAAAAATTTCATAGAACTTATTTATAGTCCACTTGTGTTGACCCTTTCCTACTCTTATTTACCATCTAAAAGTGTCTCTTACAAGATAAAGATGTGAAATAACAAACACCACCTCATAAAACTATTTAATAACAAACTATCCTACATTTAACACACAGGTGCTAAATGAAATGTACCTCTATGTGCAGTAAGTCAGTTGAAGGGTTCATCTTTAGGGCAGCTATAATCTGTCAGTCCGCAATTTAATGGCTGTTCGAATGAGAACACATCAGTCACCTCTACTCATACACCTGCTACAAAATAGCATTCACAGAGGACTAAGAGCAAGAATATGTCAAGTTCCAATCACGATTAGGACTATACTCTTTTTCCTTGTACTTCTTCAACATTTGCAGAGAGCTAGGAGTAAGAATGTGTCAAGTTCCAGTTACAGTTAGGATTCTATTCTTTTTTTCCTTGTTCTTCTTCAAGTATGTACTGTATGTTATTCTGCAGCCACACAAACTCAAGACTCAAGTAGAAGAAAACCCAACTGATGTCTCAGAATTAGAGATGAGCGAGCATACTCGTCCGAGCTTGATGCTCGTTCGAGTATTAGGGTGCTCGAGATGCTCGTTACTCGAGACGAGCACCACGCGATACTTGTCTCGATTAAACGCGCACTGACCATTGAATTCAATGGAGCCGGCAATACAGCCGACTCCATTGAAAGCAATGGGCTGCCGGCGTACGCGGGATGAATTGTCGGGAAGGGCTTAAATATATAAGCCCTTCCCTGCAATTCATCTAGAAATGTGTAAAAATAAAAAATATATATATACTTACCTTGTCCCGGCAGAACGATGTTAGACCATTGAATTCAATGGAGCCGCAATACAGCCGGCTCCATTGAAAGCAATGGGCTGCCGGCGATCGCGGGATGAATTGTCGGGAAAGGGTTAAATATATAAGCCCTTCCCTGCAATTCATCCAGAAATGTGTAAAAATAAAAAATATATATATACTCACCTGGTGCCGGCAGACGGAGTTCAGCGCGGCAGGCTGCAGTTCTCCTGAACTGCTCTGAACAGCTGTGAGTAGTATTCAGCAGCCGGGGATTTAAAATCCCCGCCTGCTGAATAAGATGCCTCTGATTGGTCACAGCCTGAATTCATGAATGGGTGTGAGTGAGGGCTGGCCTCTGATTGGTCAGGCTGTGACCAATCAGAGGCATCTTATTCAGCAGGCGGGGATTTTAAATCCCCGGCTGCTGAATACTACTCACAGCTGTTCAGAGCAGTTCAGGAGAACTGCAGCCTGCCGCGCGCTGAACTCCGTCTGCCGGCACCAGGTGAGTATATATATATTTTTTATTTTTACACATTTCTGGATGAATTGCAGGGAAGGGCTTATATATTTAACCCTTTCCCGACAATTCATCCCGCGATCGCCGGCAGCCCATTGCTTTCAATGGAGTCGGCTGTATTGACGGCTCCATTGAATTCAATGGGCTAACATCGCTCTGCCGGGACCAGGTAAGTATATGTATATATTTTTTATTTTTACACATTTATGGATGAATTGCAGGGAAGGGCTTATATATTTAACCCCTTTCCGACAATTCATCCCGCGATCGCCGGCAGCCCATTGCTTTCAATGGAGTCGGCTGTATTGACGGCTCCATTGAATTCAATGGGCTAACATCATTCTTCTCTGCCACAGCTGTTACAGCTGTGGCAGAGGAGAACGATCGTTATGCTGACAGTGCGGGGGGGGGGGGGTCTCACTCTTGCCGCTATTGTGGCTTAATAGTGGGACCTGGGAACTTGAGATACAGCCCAAAATGTAGCTCCTCGCCTGCCCTATTCGTTTCTGTGTCGTTTTCATCACTTTCTTGTGTTTTGCAGATTTTCACAAATGAAAACCTTAGCGAGCATCGGCGATATACAAAAATGCTCGAGTCACCCATTGACTTCAATGGGGTTCGTTACTCGAAACGAACTCTCGAGCATCACTGAAAGTTCGACTCGAGTAACGAGCACCCGAGCATTTTGGTGCTCGCTCATCTCTACTCAGAATACATTTTTGATTCCATGAATTAGGTTGTGCTTTCAGTGATAGCTGAAGCTTGGATGCTACTCTCTTTGAGCATATCTTAAAAAATAGCTGAAAGCTAGAACTAGATCAATCTTAACATATCTTTTCATAAAATAGGTAAAAAAACAATCATTTTTTCTTCAATTGTTTTTTTTTATCATTTATACATTATAGCAACGAGTAATTCATAAAGGAGTTAATCTATCGATGATTTCTGAAAGAGCTAAATGTCTTAGTTGAAAAGGAACATTTATTAGATATGTTTTCAAATTCGAATGAGTTTTATTGGCAGAACCAAATAAACAATAGTTGTCACAGCACCCCACCGCTGTTACTCTGGCTCATTTGTCACTAGCGCTGTGATTGGGCATCTCCATCCTTCACATACTAGATACCATACTCTGTTCTCCTTTGCTTCCCTGGTTTTTGCCCATAGGGCTCGCACATGCTTCTGCTCCTTCTTAAGAAAAAGGAAGCAGTGTGGCTGAGTACTAATTATGCATGCTCCTGTTTTTGCTTCTTCCCTAACCCACACTCCCTAACCAAGTCCCCCACCATTCCCTGTGCATCCCTAGCTATATTATGCATGCTTCCCTCATGGAAGATGCTTAAGCAGTCAGTCATATTAGCCATTGTCACAAAGCCCCTATGTACAATAGCTTTTTTTCTGATTTGGACCTCCTGCCTGTGTTCCCATTTTGTCTAACTTCTGTGCCCCCTGACCTTGGCTCTGTTCCTGGACTTCAATATTTTTTTCTGCCTGCCCTGACCCTCTGCCTGAACCTTGTCATTGATACTTTGCCATCAGCCCTGATCATTTGTAAGTTCTTCAGTTACATACTTGTTCATCCCATCAGGTACCACATGTTGGTCCAGTGAAGCATCAGCAGCCACATTATGGAGAGTATCCTTGCAAGTAATGGCTTGGGAACCCTACGACAATGGCCATATCCCACTTAGAGGGGTCAAGGATGAAAACAGAAGATTCTTCAACAGAATATTTCAAGGAGTCTTCCTACCTTAGACATATATGACATATTTATGATATGCTATAAATGTCGAACAGGTGGGTGTCACACCTTGGGGTGGCATATCTATTTGGAAAACAGGATCCCCTGACTCCTGCTCCACCAGGCCAAGTGCACACTGAATGACGATACAGGTGTACATTCAAATCTATGGGAGTTATGGAAATACCCAAGCAAGCTTGCTTAACTCTTTTCATAACTTCTACTGACTTTTATGGGGAGAGCAAGGCAAAAGCACACTTACCTGTCCATCCAATCTGTAGTTGGATGTGGCCACTGCCAGCCCCCTTTGCTTGTGGAACATGAATCATGGGACCTCAGTTCTCCCAATCAGTGAAGGTCCTGTAAAAGGATCTATCTCTGTATGCGTTCAGTTAATATATTATGCTTCATGTTATATACACATATGAGCGGACATGTTACTGGAGGCAGTAGATGGAGTCAGTAGATGGGGCTAAAAATGGGCGATCAAAGTTTCTCTATATAACAGAGTTTTTATTTTCAATAAAACGTATCTAAGAAGTTTTCTAAAGTTCTTTCTGTTGTCTGTATGCTCTACTGCACTGACCGCTGCATTATGGAACCTTTTAAAGGTCCCCAAGCGTTATGGAATGTGAATTCCTCACCAAAGTCCGCACTCCAAACTTAAGATTTTGATGCAGAATTGCTGGCAGGATTCTGCTATTTTTAATTCCTCACCAAAATCCCCAAGTTAGCAGTGCAGATTTTGGGGCTGAATATTCTGTAGAAGGGCATATTCTACAATGCTTTCGTGTAATATTCCGTCTTGTGTGAGAAGTCCCCATTGGTTCACTGACAATACCTTCCTTACAAATGAAACACTATATTCACCTCCAATTTAGACAGTATTTAGCGATGAAGCTTTTCCAGTAAAGGAAGAGTCAACCCTAACACTGAGTAATGTCAGTTAAATAAAAATACCTCTAGGCTTCTAATCACTGGCAGACAGAAGCAGTTATCATGCAACCGCTGGGTTCAGAAGCATTAAATCAAACATACCTTCTGTTATTCTGCAGGTGCATGAAGATTTTTCATTCAAACCCATATACAACATTTTTTTTCTACCATCCCTGTCTATCTTTCTCTCCAGATTGACAAGAAGAGTTCTGTTTAAGGCACACCAGAAAGAAAATAATCACTCAGTATAACAGTAGATAGAACAGGCTGCAAAAAGAGATTATTAATTTTAAAGGCTTACACAGTTTAGCATGAACTTGCAAAACAATGCTTCATTTTTACAAAAAAAAAGCATATTGAGCATTGAAGATATGGAAGATTTGATGACTTCAGGAAACAATAAATATCCCTCAGCAATATTTCCATAATGACATAGTGCTTGCCCAGTAATACTTGGCATATACTGAATAGCCACTTTATTAGCAGCACATACCATTTCACGTTTGGAGTTTCGCTGTAAGGAAATTAGACACATGAACCCAGAGTGCAGCATAAAATCAAGTGAAAAAGTTTTTCGTTGATCAGCTTCAGTGTTAATACACACCTCACACAATAGAAAAATTGAGGAAAATGAGTGACTTCCACCAAGAAATGGTCATCGATGCTAAATTAGCCAAGGCCAGGATTTTACAAGCTGCCAACCTTCGGAGGTTTTCTTAAGCAATAGTATGGAGACTAAACCAAGAATGATGTTATGGAAGAGAGACATCCAGAGAGGGAATCCTGTAGATAAAAAAACGAAGGAGTCAAAGGAAGATGTCAAGAATCATTCTTATGAACAGGTGGTACACAGTCAAGTAAATTACAGTTAACTAAAAAATGGGTGTTTCAATTAACATGTCCAGACACACAGCTCATAGTTTTTTTAGCCATGGAGAAATTCTGTCCTGTTTGTCATTTTGGCCTTGTAGGCAGCCAGTAATGATTTGGTATTTTTATGTGGGTTATGTGACTGTCCTCCTCCAAGCAATGAATCATCAAAAGCACTTGTATGCCTCAAAGTGCTCAAGGGTGATGCCTTACATTCTTCAGGGTTAGGTTTCAAAGTGTCCTTCAGCTGGTCCTGCTGGTCCGGTCATTCATGGAGACTAGGTGCAGTTAGTGATGAATGAAAGGAAAATTGTTTAGCCCCCTTTCCTGCCTCTGGACCTCATGGCAGCATGGAGTGTATTGATCCATGCAGGGTGCAATTTGAGCTCCATCTTGCATTATTGCAGAATCCAGGGGGCAGGAAATAAGTCAACTCTGTGGATGGTAACTGTCGAACCGGTAAACCCTGTAACCGTGACAATATTTACAGACCATGTGCTATGTAGGCATATAAATATGATGTCGAAACATTCTCTCTTTCCCCTTTCTTTCTGGTATAAAAGCTTTCACACCCAGCAGCAATATATCCTCTGTAGAATATCTGTCCCTATTAACAACAGACCACATGTCAGACGCCAGGTAATGCGCACCAGACGCAGGAGCGAGGGAGCTAGCCTGGGGCAGGGGACACTGGAGCGGCACAGGAGGTGGCGCCGTCACTGCCAGACGTCTGAGGGAGCGGCCAATCAGCGGGCAGAAGCGGAGGAGCGTGTCCCGGAGTGGCAGGAGGACAGAGAGTGCGACCGTCAGGAGAGAGGTCCTGCCGGTGAGACTGCAGGAGCTGCAGAGGAGCTACCGACAGAGCCGATAAATATAATCTGTGTGTCTTAGTGTGTGTGTGCCTGTGGGTCTAAGCGTGTGTTTTAGTGTGTGTTCCTGTGAGTCTAGGTGTGTGTCTGTGACTAAGGGAGGGGGTATTAGAGTAGGAGTGTGTAAATGTCTGTGTGCGGGGTGTAATTGCAGCAGGATTAAGGGATTGAGTGAGAGTGGGAGTGTTAGATAAAAAAAAGCGTGTGAGCGGTTGCACATAGGCGGCAGCGTGTGAGCGGTTGCGCATAGGCGGCAGCGTGTGAGCGGTTGCACATAGGCGGAAGCGTGTGAGCGGTTGCGCATAGGCGGCAGAGTGTGAGCGGTTGCGCATAGGCAGCAGAGTGTGAGCGGTTGCGCATAGGCAGCAGAGTGTGAGCGGTTGCGCATAGGCAGCAGCGTGTGAGCGGTTGTGCCTAGGCGGCAGCGTGTGAGCGGAGTGTGAGCAAGTCTATCTTCACTACTTCTGTAATTTAATTGTAGATCCCCATTAGGATGAGCTCCATGCCTGGCAATGTCATCCAGTGTGCTACTTGTGCAATGTATGCGGTCCTTGATCAGCCAATTGAGGGTGCATACTGTTGTGCAAGGTGCATGCACTTCCCACATTTAGAAGGCAAAATCCTGAATCTAAATGAGCAACTGGCAATGCTGAGAGTCATTGACATCATTGAAAGGAGTTTGGTGCTTTCTGAGCAGACACTCACTCGGGTAGAGGCGGGAGCAGATGGTAGTACAGAAGAGCAGGGGGAGCCGGCAGTAAGCTGGGTGACAGATAGAAGGAGGGATAGAGCGAAGAGAACCAGGGAGGCTAGTCCTGAACTGGCACAACTCAACAAGCTTGCAAAGTTGGCAGATGAGGGGGATGCCATTACAGAGCCAGCACTGCTGCAGCACGACACGCCCTCTGAACGCCAGGGAGATGACTGCTCCAGTGAGATGGGGACGGGGAGCACAGGGCAGGCAAGACAGGTCCTAGTGGTGGTGGACTCAATTATAAGGGGGACAGATAGGGCAATCTGCCATAAAGACTGGGATCGTCGAACAGTGTGTTGTCTTACTGGCGTTCGAGTTTAACACATCGTGGATCGGATTGAGAGATTACTGGGAGGGGCTGGTGAGGATCCAGCAGTCATGGTGCACGTTGGCACCAGTGAACAAATTAGAGGTCAATGAAAGGCCCTCAAAAATTATTTCAGGGACTTAGGGTCTAAGCTTAGAGCAAGAACCTCCAGGGTAGTTTTTTCAGAAATACTACCTGCACCTAAAGCCACACTAGAAAGGCAGCAGAATTTTAGGGACTTAAACAAGTGGCTCCAGAGTTGGTGTAAGAAGGAGGGATTTGGGCTCCTGGAGAACTGGGCTGACTTTGCAGTCAGCTACAAGCTCTACCGTAGGGGCGGGCTGCATCTTAATGGGGAGGGTGCAGCTGTGCTGGGTGAGAAGATGGCTAGAAGGCTGGAGGAGTGTTTAAACTAGGGAATGGGGGGGAGGGAAAAAAGAGAAATAAGGGGGTAGTCAGCGTAGCTAGCAACCTGGGTCTAAGCAATGGAAATGGTGGTCGAGCAGGAGGAGGGGTTAGTACAGTTAGAACAGTCAGATCAGCCAATAGTACCATTAGTAACAACATGAATTTAAAGAACAAAAAAAAACTTTATAAATTGTGTGACCACAAATGCAAGAATTCTGATCGGTAAAGTAGTTGAGCTTGAAGCAAGAATAACTGAAAAATACTATGATATAGTCGGAATAACGGAAACATGGCTTGATGATAAGTGTGATTGGGTAGTGAATTTACAGGGTTACAACCTCTTCAGAAGAGACCGTGGAAACCAGAAAGGGGGAGGGGTATGTATGTACGTTAAATCGTACTTATTGCCGAGGCTATGGGAAGATATAGGTGTAGGAAAGGAACACATGGAACCTCTTTGGGTAGAAATACAAGGAGAAAAAAAATAACAAAATCCTGATAGGGGGTTTTCTATAGACCACCAAATCAACAGAAGAAACTGAAATCTTACTATTAAGGCAGATAGAAGAGGTGTCAATCCGCAACAAAGTATTTATCATGGGAGACTTTAATTATCTGGATATAACATGGGAAAACGAAACCTGCAATTCTCATAGGGGTGATAAATTTTTGAGAACAATTAAAGATAAACTACCTTATCAAACTTGTACAGGAGCCAACTAGAGCAAGGGCCACTCTGGACTGAGTATTAACAAACAAACCGGACCGAATAATGGGGGTACAGGTTGAGGGGTACTTGGGGAACAGTGACCACAATATAATCAACTTCCAGCTGCCATTCAATAAGAAGCCTTATCAGGGAGCGATGAATAAACTAAACTTTAGTAAAGCAAAATTTGATCAGCTTGGAACTGCTATTGGTAACATGAATTGGGACAACATCCTCAAAAATATCAGTACAAACGACAAATGGGAAAATGTTAAAATGATCCTAATCACCTCATGTGAGCAGTTCATACCCTTTAAAAATAAAAGAACTTCAAGTAAAAGGAAACCATTGTGGCTTTCATTGTGAAAAACCGATCACCAAAGAAACAACCCGAAACTATTTTTTAACTATATTAACAGCCAAAAGATTTGCACCGAGAGCAATGGCCCTTTAGCAAATAATGCAGGAGAAATCATTGAAGATGATGGAGAGAAGGCAAATCTATTAAATAGTTTCTTTTCAAGCGTATTCACGAACGAAAAGGAAATGCCACATGAGATGTAGGGGACCAAAATGAATTCCTCACAAAACATTTCATACCTAACGCTGGAGGAAGTGCGGAACCGGTTAAAATCGAAAAATTAAAATCGAAAAATCACCAGGCCCATATGTAATACACCCAAGGGTACTAAGGGAACTAAGTGATGTGATAGCTAGGCCGCTATATCTGATATTTATGGATACTATCAAGACCGGGGTTGTACCACTAGATTGGCGCATTGCCAACGCGGTTCCAATTTACAAAAAGGGGTCCAGAAGTGAGCCTGGAAACTACAGACCGGTAAGTCTCACTTCAGTAACTGGAAAAATATTCGAGGTGTTTCTGAGAGATGCCATCAAAGAATACCTCAAAGAGAAAAACGGAATAACACCTCACCAGCATGGGTTCATGAAGGGTCGATCATGTCAGACCAATCTGATCAGCTTCTATGATGAAGTAAGCTCTAGGCTGGACCTGGGAGAGTCTATTGATCTCGTATATCTGGACTTCTCTAAAGCATTTGACACTGTGCCGCATAATAGGCTGATATATAAAATGAGACAGCTCAGATTAGGTGAAAACTTGTGTATCTGGGTAAAGAATTGGCTCAATAATAGAAAGCAGAGGGTGATAATGAATTGTTCATACTCTGATTGGGCCACTGTCACTAGCGGGGTGCCACAGGGTTCAGTATTGGGCCCCATTCTGTTCAATATATTTATCAACGACCTGAGAGAGGGACTACACAGTAAAATATCAATATTTGCAGATTGAGTAACCAATGCCAGTCAGCTGCTGCAAAAGCTAATAAAGTCTTGGGGTGCATTAAAAGAGGTATAGGGGCAAGGGACGAGAACATTAGTCTCCCATTATATAAGGCACTTGTCAGGCCCCACATGGAATATTGCATACAGTTTTGGTCACCGGTGCTCAGGGAAGATGTTACAGTGCTTGAGGGGGTTCAAAGAAGGGCAACTGAACTAATACATGGAATGAAGGGAATGGAATACCCAGAGAGGCTATCAAAATTGGGATTATTTACCCTGGAAAAAAGATGGTTAAGGAGTGACCAAATAACTATGTATAAATATATGAGGGGACAATACAAGGATCTCTCCCATGATCTGTTTATACCCAGGCTGCGACTGTAACAAGAGGGCATCTGCAACGTCTAGAAGAAAGCAGGTTTTATCGCCGACACAGGAAAGGGTTCTTTACTGTAAGAGCAGTGAGACTGTGGAACTTTCTGCCTGAGGATGTGGTGATGTCAAAATCCATAGAGGAGTTTAAAAGGGGTCTTGATGTCTTTCTAGAGCGGAAGGATATTACAGGATATAAATATTGGTTAATTGTTAATCCGGTTATACAGGCAGGTAGGAACTATTAGAGGTTGATCCAGGGATTAGTCTGTTTTGCCATTAGGGAGTCAGGAAGGAATTTTCCCCCAAATGGGCTAATTGGCTCCTGCCTCTTGGTTTTTTTTGCCTTCCTCTGGATCAACAACATAGGAGGATAAACAGGTTGAATTAGATGGACATTGTCTTCATTCGGCCTTACATATTATGTTACTATGTTACATGTTATATAGGCATATAAACATGATGCAGCTTCTCTGTCCTGTGCTAAATTGTAAAATGGCTGCTGGTTAGACTGTACCTTTGTTATATATGGATAGGTCATACGATGAAGTTGTCCAATAAAATTGATGCCTGAATGCAAGCTGGAGGACACATTTTGTGACATGAGCAAGGTGCCCTGCAGTAGGCATTATGGGAGATTGGATTTTCTCCAAAAATCAGTTTAGACTTACCAAATTCTCTGGATCACTGAGCCTTCTGAAGTAATTAGTGACTATAACATGTATTACTGTTACACTCAAAAAAGTTGTTCAGGCTCCTCTTGAGCTCTTTCAGTGAGTTCATCATCACCACGTCCTCAGACAGTGAGTTCCATAGTCTCACTGCTCTTACAATAAAGAATCATCTTCTGTGTTGGTGTAGAAACCTTCTTTTATTTAGAAGTAGAGGATGCTTATTACAGTCACAGTCCTGGGTGTAACTAGATGATGGGAGAGATCCTTGTATTGACCCCTGATATATTTATACCTAGTTATTAGGTCGCCCATTAGTCATCTTTTTTCTAAACTAAATAACCCCAGTTTTCATAACCTCTCTGGATGTTATAGTCTGCCCATTCCATTAGTTAACTTAGTTGCCTGCCTTTGAACCCACCCAAGCTGAGATATATTCTTATTGATTACCGGTGCCACTGAGCGATCAAAGGCAACTAGGGAGTGTGTTCAACAGGAAAAGGGTACATTGACACCTGCGTTAGGCTTCCAGTCACAATTTTATTTCTTTGTTCCTTTTTTGGAGCAAAAAAACTGAATTAAAACTGAAACATAGAAGTCAATGTGGGGTGTACAAATGCGCTCAATGCGCAAGGAGATCCGTAATATGCTGTGTACTTCAGCTGGAAAAAGAAAGCACCTGGAACTCATTAGACTAATTAGCCATTTTAATTGGGTGCATCTTTGTTTGCCGCGTGCAAATGAACATGCCATGCAGATGGAAAAAGTGCAGTGAAATACACCGATACGCGTGCAAAACAAGCCTCATTCAATGCAATCATGTAAAGGGAGGCTTCTACAGTTTGGTCTATGGAAACAAAAAATACTATGTTTTTGGAATGTGGTGACCCATAACGTCATTTTATAGAAAAAATAAGTATTTATATTTTTCAAAAGCATCAAAATATAATAAAGTTTGTAAAGATTTTATAAGTGCACAAACCTGAAAGAGCTCATAGGTAGCTAAGGAGCAACATTTGTTCATATGGAGCTCGCGAGATATAATTTTACGGGATCCATGATATATATGATAGTGTCATTTTGAAACCAATGAAATCGACTTATGATGCCGAAATGAAGCCACATAATATGGAACTTATACGTTTACCATGGTATTATCTTCTTCGACTGCTATGATATGTTGGTGTTCTACATTGTGGTAGGATAGAGCAGTGTTTCTAAACTTTAGTCCTCAGGGACCCCCCACAGGTCATGTTTCCAGGATATCCTATAGTAAGAACATCTGTGGCAAAGCCTGAGGCACCGGAAATAAGACCTCTTTCACATAGGTGACAGCGGTATTTGTGTTCGGTGCGATAGCGAAGCGTTTTCTCACGGAGATATTGCGATTTTGTGTCACTACAAAGTTGCGCGACTTTACAGCACTCTTTTGCTGGGATTTTCAGGGAGGCTTGAAATATAAGCCCTACACAAAAATAAACCCCTAGCTACATTAAAACAAAAACAAAAAAAACAGTATCCATCACCTAATAGGCACTGTTAGCTCCACCACACATCTCCTTCTGAAGCTCCAGCAGACTTGTCTGTAGTTTTCAGCCAGTGCTTTCAGGTTTGGCGGTTCAAAATCCCCGCCTCCAGGAAGCGCTGGCTCTGAATGGTTGTCGAGCGTCACGGTTCAGCCAATCACTGCAGTGCTTGATCAACCAATCACAGCCATTCAATGCGGTTCCTGAGTTGAGAAACACTGTAAAAAAAAAAATCATTATGTTCCAAATACAGATTTTTTATTGGAGAAGGTGAGCTGATTCGGGGCCTTGGGTACAATATTTGTGATGCTTCTGGTGGAAGGTATAATATAATGTAATGTTGTATATTCATCAAGTGGTTAATTTGTTTTCCACTGCTTGTTTTGAGCATTCATTACTAGTCAATTAATTATTGAAAAATCAGGCTGAACTAATGATTTCTGTGAAACACTGGCAATTTGCGACTGCATGCCAGTTACCACCTGGAACGGGTCAATTATGAAAATAATAACTTCTTGCTTTTCTTCATTATCTGTTATTTCCACGTTGTCCTATTTTTCCAGATGTAACTATGGATTCCCAAAGTCAATCTAAAATCAATTACAGATCTAGGTCATTTCAAGGGTAACTTCAGGCAAGAATGTATAAATAGGTTAACATTCAAGACCCCGCAATATGGTTATCTTAATTAATCTAATGCTCCTTTTACACGGGACAATTCTCATGCACATGAGACGTCACCGCTAGTTGTTTGCGCTCATGCAGAACATTTAAACAGGCAGATCCTCGCTGAGAATTGTTCTCTTCTCATTCACTTCTTGCTCAGTGCTTCACGTTGTATGCAAAACACTGAACGGAAAGTGCTTAGATGTAACGAGGAGCGAGTGAACCAGCGATGATTTTTATGCCAGCTGAAAATGAGCGACAAATAAAAAGCGAATGAAAGCTGCATGATGGCTTGTGTTTAGATCTAACGATTGTTGCACTCTTTTGTTGGTTGGAGCAAATCTTCAGCAACAATCGTTATGTCTAAATGGGCCTTAACACAAAAATCTACTATTTACTAGAAAGTCCATTGAGAGGGGAAGATACTAGGAACAGGTATCAAGACACATACTGTTGTTGTTGCTAGCCATTTAGTCATTCACGACCCTTGGCAGCCCCAAAGGCGAGCTCCCTCCATGTTTTTCGATTTTGCGCTGCTTCTTTCAGTTGTGTGATCTCCATGCCCGTATCCACTCTGACAGTATCAGCCTTCATATCCTTTGGTGGCCAAACCTTCTTTTGCCACTGATCTGTCCAAGCATTATAGATTTTTCTAGTGCCTCTGCTCATATTACATGGCCAAAATACGTGAACCTGAGGCGGGCCATCTTTTCCTCCAGTGATATACACGATCTTATACGATTCAGGACTTCTTTGCTTGTAACTCTTGCCATCCAGGACATACACAGCATCTTTCTCCAGCACCACAGCTCAAACGCACCAATCCTCCTTCTATCAGCTTTTTTCGCAGTCTAGCTTTCATGGCTATGGGGAAAACAATGGTTTGCACTACCCTGTGTTTAGTTGCTGTACCGATATCCCTGCATTCCAGTTTTAATCTTACATATAAGCTGCTTCAGACCTGCTTCTGTTTCTGCAATCAGAGTTGTGTCATCCGCATAATGGAGATTGTTGATGCTTCTTCCACCTATTTTCACCACGATTTCCAATTTGTCTAGGTCCATTTTCCACATGATCACTTCCGCATATAGGTTAAACAAGAAGTGTGAGAGGATGCAGCCCTGTTGGACGCCTTTGCCAACCCCAAACCAATCTGTGTCCCCATACTATGTTCTTACATTGGCTTCTTGAATAGTATAAAGTGATTTTATTATCTTGACTAGATAAGCCGATATGCCCAGCTCTTGTAGGGCCTGCCATAGCTTGTCATGGTCAACGCAGTCAACGGCCTTGATGTAGTCGATTTGATGAAGCACATGTAAATATTCTTTTGGTATTCTTGAGTTTTTTCCATGGTCCATCGCAGGTTTGCAATGAGGTCACGGGTGCCACGTCCTCGCCTTCCTGCGCATCAGGAAGTGCCACTTCAACTTCTGATCTCAGTCTTTCCTGTATAATTTTGAGAAAGATCGTGCTTGCCTGCGGAATGAGGGCTATTTAGTTGGAGCAATTCTGAGAGTCGCCCTTTGGTAGAGGAATGAAAATAGATCTTTTCCAGTCTTGTGGCCATTGTGTGGTTACTGTAAATACACGCAGCACACACACAAACACACAACACTAAGGGCTCTTGCACACTTGCTTTTTTCTTGCACATTTTTTTTCACTCGATATTGCAGAATTTTTTTTACGCAAATGTCAAGGGGATTTTCTAATGTTAATAACGCATTGCACAAAAATCGCTTAGGCCAATAGTCACACAAATTACAGGCAAAATTGTTATGGCAACCACACCATAGACATTGTTTGTTAGTATACAGCCAACTGCACTGGGTATTTCTACTGTGAGGGATTAGCGTTTAGGGTCGGTAGAAACCTGGGCATAAGCAGTCAGAGACAGTGACACATGGGATAAAGTCTTTAGTCCAGGCGTCGTCTGGGTTTATTTCCAAGCAAACAAAACAAAATACAGGCCTTAACTTCAGGCCAACACAAAGTAAATCCTGCTCGTCTGAGCACTTACTAGACATGTAGCGTTCCTGTCTACACACGGGTAACCAAAAGGTATCTGCGCACAGCCAGCCAGGACTCTCAGACCTGCAAAGGTCTCAGCTCTCTCAGCCCACACGCTGGGCTAGCCGGGCTCCTTGCTCCACAGAGCCCTCTCTCTGGCTCTCAGCCAGATGCTCTCTCTCTAGGCCCTGTAGGCCCAGGCTTTTTATAGCCTGGTACCAGCCCCACCTGGTACGTGGGAGTGACCATCCCACCCTTCGCTTTGGTCACTCCAGGAAAAGCCGGCCCGGATTATGTGGCTTGGAGCCACCTACTCACTACAACGTGTCAGTAACTTAATGTTACTGACACCATACTGCCGGCTTCCTCCACCGAGCCCAGGCTGCTCGGTGGCACGTATGTGCCCAAGCGCTCCCCAAAGCCTCATAGGAGAGCATCCTGGGCGAAATATATATGCCCTCCAGCACTTTGCCGGTCACTTTCTCACATACCCTCCCCCTCTGTTCGAGCCTGTGGGGTCGGACACCTTTAGCCGCCTTACAATACGTCCTTGACAAGGCATCGGCATTGTCCTGTAGCTCTCCTGCCCTGTGTTTTATGACACCAGTACGCCCTGGTATATCGGAGAATACATCTGAATTACGTCGTATACATTCCCTAGACTCTTGCTGTTGGGATTTGGACAGGGACCCTGATACACACACCTCTGGGACCTCACCATGGGGGGTGCTCACTGCAGTCAGGGCTTCTCTGTCCTTCCATGGCTTAATTAGGTTTACATGGTACAACTGTTCTGGTTTCCGCTTACCTGGCTTGTATACCTTATAATTTACCTCTCCGACTTTCTCAATTATTTCATAGGGCCCTTGCCATTTTGCTAGGAATTTACTTTCTAGGGTGGGCACCAACACTAGTACCCGATCCCCAGGGTTGAAGGTTCTCACCTTGGCGGACCGGTTATATACCCGGCTTTGGGCTTCTTGAGCCTGCTGTAAATGTTCTCTAACAATGGGCATGACCGCCGCAATTCGATCTTGCATGTGGGAGATGTGTTCAATAACACTCCTGTAGGGGGTGGACTCATGCTCCCAGGTCTCCTTAGCTACATCAAGGAGCCCTCGGGGATGTCTACCATAAACTAATTCAAAGGGAGAGAACCCAGTGGAGGATTGTGGGACTTCACGGATTGAGAACATTAAATATGGCAGCAGACAGTCCCAGTCCTTCCCATCCTTATTGACTACCTTTTTTAGCATGCTTTTTAGGGTCTTATTAAATCTCTCAACCAGACCATCCGTCTGTGGGTGGTACACAGACGTCCGTAAGTGCTTAATATTCAGCAGCTTACACAATTCCTTCATGACCTTTGACATAAAGGGGGTTCCTTGGTCCATCAGGATCTGTTTTGGTATGCCTGTGCGGGAGAACATGTGAAGTAGTTCCTTTGCAATACCCTTGGATGACGTATTGCGTAAAGGAACAGCTTCGGGGTAACGGGTGGCATAGTCTACAACCACTAATATGTGTTGGTGACCCCGGGCAGACTTTACCAAGGGCCCAACTAGGTCCATAGCGATCCGCTCAAACGGCACCTCTATGATGGGCAAGGGCACTAAGGGGCTCCGGTAATGGGGCATAGGAGCTGTTATTTGACACTCCGGGCACGACTCACAGTAACGTTTTACATCACCATGTACCCCAGGCCAGAAAAAACGCTGAAGGATGCGTTCCTTAGTCTTTTCGCTCCCGAGATGACCTCCCAGCACATGCTTGTGCTCCAGGTCTAAGACCATCCTATGATAGGACTGAGGTACCACCAGCTGTTCCACAACCTCCCCACGGACCTTGTCAACCTGATACAACAATTCTTGGTTGACTGCAAGGTGTGGAAACACAGTATCAGCCCCTGGGAATTGAGGCTCCCCATTTATCACTTTAACATTTTCCCTGGCTTTTACTAAGGTGGGGTCTCGGAGCTGCACAGTTCCGAAATTGGCACGTGAGACCTCTAAGTCAGGCATAGCAACTACTTCATCCTGTACCTCCGTCTCACCTGCCAATACTGTTAAGGGAAAGTTATCCTCATTCTCTTGGGTCACCCCTACTGCTGGAACCGTACCCTCAGGGTCAAACGGTTCTGGACACACATCATACACATTTGCATTATCATGAACCTTATTTGCAGACGACCCTTGGTGTTGCCACAAGTCCCAAATTAGGGGAAAGTCTCTCCCAAGGATCACGGTGTGCATTAAGGATTTTACGACACCCACCTCATGGGTGGCAAGTCCACACGGAGTATCAAGTCTTACAAGGGCAATAGGATACTCCTTGGTGTCCCCATGCACACAAACAACCCCCATGCGACGGCCGGTGACGGTTGTGGGATCGACCAAGCTGGAATGCACCAGCGTAACCAAGCTCCCTGAGTCCAGTAGAGCTGTCACCGCAAAGTCATTCACCTTTATGTGACATAATGGTCGATCAGTCTCTGACGCAGTCTCTGCAGAACATACTGGCCGTGCGAACATCGACCTCCGCCGGGCAGAGTCACAGTCCATGGGTTCCACGGTAAGTGGACAGTTGGCAGCAAGATGCCCGGGCTGACGACAGCGCCAACCTAGTATGGGGCCCTGGTCCCCTTGGGGTTCTACCCGGGACCGGACTGTCCAGTTGGGACTCCTCTTCTGTCCCACATGATCCCCCTCTGAGCCGCCTCCCTTTGGGACACTTTTGACCCCCCTTGCATACGGAACAGTCTTACCAGGGGCTCCAGCCGACTTGCTGTTCCCGGGGTTGGAACGTCCAGGAGGCACGGCTCGCAGTAAGTCCTCCTTGGCTTTATACCTCTCGATGAGGCTCACGAGTTGAGCATTAGTCTCGGCCTGAGCTCTCATGGCCTCCTCATGGACCTTTTGCTGGGTCGCCGTCACTTGTTGCTGCTGAGCAAACGCTTGCTGTTGCTGAGCAAACGCTTGTTGTTGTAGCACGTTAATTTGCACCAGCTGCTTTATCAGTTCCTTCATCTTGGCAGTATCTGATGGCTGTGCTGCTGCAGCTTTCACCCAGGACCTGGGGGTTACAGCACTGCACTAACCCTTTCTCAATCTACACAATAGTTACATCTTATTGTTACCCCAGTTCTGTGCCTGTTGCTGATCCATCTGCCTCCATTGCCATGTGGCACATTGTCCTCAAATACAGTGCTTCAGAAATAATTTTGGCATAATTGTCCTACAAAACTATTGCACAGACAGTATCCCCAAAAACTATAGTGTCCCCTAAAATAATAGTGCCAATATAGTGCCCCATATTATGCCCAAGATGGTAATAATGGGAGGGGGCGTGGCCAGCGACCAACATGGAGAGTCGCATGTAAGGAGAGCTCCCCAGGGGGGACATCAAAATCCGCACAAAACCCTGCTCTTACCAGAACCTGAACACCCAAAAGAACACCAACGGGTCCCTAAACCCTAATGGACAAGCTGGACCGTAATTGAAGAAGATTATAACCTCCTGAAATACATAATTGGGCCGCAGACTGAGACGGAAGAGAAACGGCGCCAACGCCCTGCCACCTTCCTGCGCTCAGTTTCCCGCCTAACCTGCCGACCCACCTTGCTGACTGCCTGGAGCTTTGCCGACCTGCTACCTCTCCTTAACCACCCAGTGAAAAGACCCTGCTGGCGCCCGTAGCTGACCCCATCACCCTACTTACATCGGGGCTCCCCCCTTGCTGTCTCCGGGGGTCCGCGTCTGACCGGGACCCAGGCGGAGACGATCCCCCTCACCGAAGCCGCTGACCTCGTCCCTGGGAGGAGGGACGCTCCACTTCCTTCACCTCCGGAGCTGGACTGCCGTTGCGAGAGTGGGACGAGAGCGGCGATTCACCTGCTGACTCCGGCCGTCCTGCTGCCGCTTACCCGTAACTTCCTGCCGCCCGCTCCGCGCTGAGGGGTGCGCGGTCCCAGCTGAGCCCGCGGTGGGCCTGGGCGCTTCTTCTGCTCTGCCTGGAGGCCGCTGCCGAGCGCCCATCTCCCCTGCAGTGAGACGCGGAGCGCCTCTGTGTCGGCGCCGCTGCCGCGAAGATCCGGCGGTGGGCGCGGCTCGCCGGTCCTGCCGCTCTACAGCCTCCGCTGTCATCCAGCTGCCGAGCGCCCATCTCCCCTGCAGTGAGACGCGGAGCGCCTCTGTGTCGGCGCCGCTGCCGCGAAGACCCGGCGATGGGCACGGCTCGCCGGTCCTGCCGCTCCGCAGCCCCCGCTGTCATCCAGCTGCGGCACCCGGCGTTCCACGACGCGCAGACTGCGGAGCTGTGTGCCGACTCGGCCTCGGCGCTGCAACCGGAGGACCTCTCTCCCTGCCTCCGACGCGGCTGACTCGACCACCTCCCGGCGGTTCACCTCCGGGGCGCCTTGCCACCGCCGAGCCGCGACACCCGAGACCCCTCAAGACTCCGCATCTGAAAGAGCCTCCTTCTCGGACCCAGCCCTGCGGAGCCGGCAACAAATTGTAAGTCACCCGTGGGGGACTGGGGGACAATCCCCGGGACTGTTAGCGCGGACCTCCCGCGATCACGCATCCTGGCCAAACGGTCCGCTACAAGGGCATTCTACACCCTGAGATAGCCAGGGGACTGACTACCCCAACATATAAGAGGGCAAGGACTGAGCTAGACTGACCTGATAAACAAAGGGCCCTACAGTGAACACCGTCATATCTCCAAACCCATACTACATCGACGGGGACTGGCTGTTGTGTCTGGCAGCCGGCAGGCCGCCACGCTTTACTTGGGTGGTCCCTCTCCCCCTTTACCGCGGCCAGTCCAAGACCAAAAGATAATCCGGTGCCACCACAGTCCGAATTGCCGAACAATCGCCTCCCAACGGCCATCGTAACAAGCACCAATATACGGACCTTTGATCCTTATCTGACAAGGAAAATATTGACACTGCCTACTTCACGACGCTAACCTTCATAACCCGCTACATTAACCCAACGAAATCTATCATGAGTACACGTGCAAAGAGCGGCACTGCCGCCGAAAAATTAAAAGAATTCTCCCGCATTGAAACCTCTGATCACACCCCGCGCGCAACGCGACCTGCCCAGATGAGAGAGTCTGAACACGAAATGGGGCAAACCCCAGAACCCACCATGCGTCAACTTTTAGACGCAATCAATACTTGCAAATCCTCTCTCACCAACAAAATAGAGGAGATAAAATCTGACGTCTCCTTGCTAAGGCAAGACTTGCAGAACATGCGTGGCAGAATGCAGGAAATGGAAGACCGCGTTTCCAATGCAGAGGACTCCCTACGCCCACTCACCACGGCGGTCAAGAAAGCGACAAGAGCAATAGAATTTTGTCAGTCCAAAACAGACGACTTAGAAAATCGCTCGCGCCGCAACAATTTACGCATAATAGGCTTACCCAAAAAATCAGAGGGCTCCCACCCGGAAGTATTCGCTGAGACTTGGTTAAAATCACTATTGGGAGACGACACCTTCTCTACCCATTTCACAGTAGAAAGAGCCCATCGAGTCCCTGCAAAACCGCCACAACCAGGAGCCCCCCCGCGCCCCTTCCTGGCAAGGATCCTAAATTGCAGGGACCGAGACGCCGCATTACGACAAGCCAGGTTAAAGGGCCCACTAAAGTACAATAACACAGCGATTTCTATATTTCCCGACTTCTCTGCTGAGCTACAAAAACAAAGAGCCACCTTCATAGAAGTGAAACGAAAATTCAAAGAAAGAAATATTCTTTACTCAATGGCATATCCAGCTCGCCTACGAATAGTAACCCAAGGAAAGGCGCTCTTTCTTCATTCTCCTACAGAAGCCCTGGAGTGGCTAGACATGCACCCCGAAACACCAAAGGACGACTGATCCTACTACAGCTATAGCAGAACTTTAAGCGTGGCTATGACTCATTCCTCAACACCCCTCGACTCATAGGCGGTGTGCAGGGTGACCGTGGCACCTTCAAGTTATTAACGGGACCCGGCGGGTAATCCCAAACTTCTAAGAGTTCATCAAGAGACTCCCCCCCCCCCCAACAGTACAACATCTGCTACTTCTAGCTAGATCGTAGCTAAAATGTTTTTTTTTGTTTCTTTCTTTCTCTTCCCTTTCCCTTTTCCTATTGTTTTCTGTTCTGTTGCTCTTTGGCATCTACGCCATAATTTAAGCGGGATGCCAGAGACTAATAGTTTAAATTGCTGTAATTTGTTCTCCATTAATGTTCTTTACAGGTATGCGCTGTCACTATCTCTCCCCCCATACCCATCAACCCCCTTCCCTCTCCCCCACTCCATGGACATAAGTACAATAGCTAAATCCCATACCCACATAGGCAGTAATGTCCCTAAAATGTCTTAGCTGGAATGTCCGGGGACTCGGTACAACCCTCAAGTGAAGGACAGTATTTTCATATATTAAACAAATAAACCCACATATTATTAGTTTGCAAGAGACCCACCTTATTAGGGACAAGGCAGACGCCCTTTCAAAGCCATGGATTCAGTGGACTGCCCACTCCTTCCATACCTCCTCCTCTAGAGGTGTCTCCGTGCTTATCCACAAGTCGCTGCGCTGGAACCCTATTACTACCCGCAGAGACCCCGAAGGAAGATTTATATTCATCTTCGGAGAAATAGACGCCAAACCCTATGTCATTCTATCCATCTACAACCCACCCCACAATAATCTCCATCTTCTGCAGTCTGCTATAACGTTTGCACACCAATACCCACTGGCAGGAGTGATCTGCTTAGGCGACTTTAACATGGTAATGGACCCCACTAAAGACAAATTTCATGTACCCCTCAGTGCCACTTCCACCTTAAACTCCCCTTTGAGACAGCTAATCGAAAGTGTGGGATGGGTCGATCTTTGGCGACTCCATCACCCCGAAACACGGGAATATACCTGTCACTCACCGGGTTACAACGCACTGACAAGAATTGACTACATATTTAGCTCCATAGAACTGGCAGTATATCTCTCAAACATAACACACTGCCCGAGAGGCATATCCGACCACAGCCCAATACTGCTAACCTTCAAATTTCCCCAACACAACATAAGGCCCACTTGGAAGCTTCACCCATTCTGGCTCAAGCTTATTGGGTCAGACGATCAAATGCCCTTCCACATCTCCCTATTCTTAGATGCTCATAATGACAACACCCACCCCGCTCTGAAGTGGGACACACTTAAGGCCTATATCAGAGGGTTCCTCAAGTCCGCCATCTCGCATATTAAGAAATCGACATCCCAGGCGGACAAAGAGATTGAAAATCAAACCGTAGAAGCCGAGAAAATGTACATATCTGCCCCCACAGACGCTAATAAAATAGCTTGGCTCAGTCTATCCCGCCTTCACAGACACCAAATACATGCCAAAGCCAAACGCAAATTATTCTTTGCTAAGCAGCACTACTTCGAATTGGGAAACCAATCCAGCCAGTTACTCGCCAGTCTTATCAAACGCGAAAACTACGCTAATACGATCCTCAAGATTAAGAATCAATGCGGAATAGAGATGACTGATGCCCCATCCATCACAAACTGCTTCAAAGAATTCTACACCAATTTATATAACTCCTCCTCTCAAAACACGGTGGCGGACAATCTGGATTATCTAAATGACCTAAATTTCCCGACCCTCTCTGGGGAGCAGGTTGATCTCCTGGAAGGTCCCATCACTCTAGAGGAAATCCAACTAATAATTCAAAATATGGCCCTCAACAAATCACCAGGCCCCGATGGTCTCCCAATAGAGGTATATCGCAAATATTGCGAACAATTAGCCCCACAACTCCTTGAGACACTAAACCGAGCCCAGACAGATAAAACACTCCCACCCTCATTCTATAAAGCCTCCATAGTAGTAATCCTGAAACCCGGGAAGGACCCCACAGACTGCAGTTCTTATCGGCCAATCTCACTGGTAAACACAGATTACAAGATCCTAACCAAAATCCTGGCCACGAGACTGAATCAGGTGATCCTATCCATTATACACCCGGACCAGACGGGATTTATGCCAGGAAAATCCACGACCATAAATATCCGCAGAGTCCAAACAGCCATCCAACTAGGCAAGCAATATAATATGCCCTGGGCACTGGTTTCACTCGACATGGCAAAAGCTTTCGATTCCCTGGAGTGGGCCTTTCTGGAGGCCTGTCTGGTCCGTTTTGGGTTCGGACCCAATTTTATACAATGGGTCAAAACCATATATAAGTCCCCAAGTGCAAATGTAATCGTAAATGGCATCCCATCAACGGAATTTCAACTGACAAGAGGCACCCGGCAGGGATGCCCCTTGTCTCCGGCCCTATTTGCCATAGCCATCGAGGCATTGGCGATCCGGCTGAGAAGCGCCCCCAATGTGACTGGTATTAAATGGACAGACCTTGAAAGTAAATTAGGACTATATGCAGACGACACAATTCTATTTCTGTCGAACCCATCAAACTCCTTTGCCCAAGCTATGACACATATAGATAGATTTTCCAACTTCTCCGGGCTATATGTTAACTGGTCCAAATCAACAATTCTTTACACAGAAACTGGCCCAAAAAATGACCCCTGTGTCGCAAGATATGGACTAAAACCAGTTTCAACATTTAAATACCTGGGGGTGATTATGTCACATGACCACAACAACACAATAGCAGATAATATAAACCCACTATTAGAGAACATAAAATATAAACTGAAGCGATGGGCTAAGTTACCGCTCTCCATAGCTGGGCGTATAAATCTCATCAAAATGGCCATCCAACCTAAATGTCTGTATATACTACAACACATGCCAGTGAGCGTCCCTAAACACTTCTTCAAGTCTTTAAACTCCCTAATTATAACATTCATATGGAACTCCTCCCGCTCCAAATTGAGCCTAGCAACTTTACAAAGACCCAAGGAACAAGCTGGAATGGCCCTTCCGGACCTCCGGCTCTATTACCTGGCAGGGCAACTGAGAAACATCCGATCCTGGGTCTTAGATAAAGAACTGCCTATAGCAGATAAACAACTTGCGAAACAAGTAACAGGAAACAGCCTACTGGGCTTTTTGGAATTCCCAGAATGTACCAAAATCTCCGACCTAATCCCGCTCCATAAACTAGCTCTCAGCGTATGGAAGGAAGTAAAGATGCTGCAGAGATACCAAGATGTAGTGCCAGAACTCCCCCTTTGGAACAACCCTGGTCTCACCGCACTACAGTCTATTCCAGACCCACAGTACTGGACCGCCCTGGGGGTATTTACACTAAAAGACATATATACAGACGAAACACTCCCCACATTCACGCAACTACGCGACAGGTTACAGGCCCCGCACCTCCAACTATTTAGATTCTTCCAACTAAGACACGCACTGAACTCTCAATTCCCACCCACCTCGACCCGCATATCCAGGTTCCCCACAATCGGCGTCCTTAAGTCCCAGGGGCCTAAAGGATTAATATCAGCCCTGCACACACACCTCCTTTCAGCCAAAATAAGTCTCAATCCACTCCCAACATACGATAAATGGAAACTTGCCATCCCATCTCTTACACCTGAGGAATGGCAAGATATCTCCGAATCCCACCTGTCGGTTTCACCGGCCGTAAACAATAAACTCATCCAGCTATATATTATACATCAAGCCTACCTCACTCCCAACCGTCTACATAAAATGCGCAATACCTCCTCAGATTCCTGTCAGAGATGCCGCCAACTGAAGGCGGATTTCTGGCATTTAATATGGGAATGCCCTCTTGTCAACGAGTTCTGGTCAAAAGTGATAGACCTCGTAAACTTACTTTTGCGGCCCCCATTATCTATTGACCTGGACCCTAAGGTGGCGCTCTTCGGCCTGCTGGAGGAGGAGGTGTGGCCATACTATACTCGCTTCTTTCTGGAAAAGACGCTATTCCTGGCTCGCAAAGTGATAGCCGTGAATTGGATGGCGATAGAACCCCCCTCAGTCCCACACTGGATCCAAACTGTAAACACTGTAGCCTCATATGAAAAAATCATATATCAAAATAGAGGCTGCCCGACTAAAATTCAAAAAGTATGGGGAGCTTGGATGGACTCCCATTCAACTTTGCCTACGGTATGAACCCTAAGCCTGAACCACACTAACCCCCTCCTCTCCCCCCCCCACCACCCCCCCCCCCCCCCCCATGGACAAGCGCTTAGAACTTGTAATTTTTTTTCTTACCAGAACCAAGAATAAGGAAGAACAGCATTGCATTGTTTTAAAAGTTTAAAAGTTTATTGTTATAAATGATTAACCAAGAAATTTAAGAAATACAGTAGCATAAAAAATGTGTCAACTAACTACAACTATGACTATACCCATATTACTATGTGCCAAGCAAACTTCTTTTCTTTTATTCTGTATTTTATGACCTGATTATTAATAAAAAAAACGAATTTAAAAAAAGATGGTAATAATGCACTACATAGTAAAAGTGCTATGGTTAAAACTGTACTAGACTTCCTTTTAGTCTCCTACACTAATATTGTCCCCTTTGTGCTACCACACAGTAATAATACCCTTTACGTGCTCTCACATAGTCAAAATGTCTACTGTTGTGCATCCAGCCAAATAACAGTGCCCCAAATACCCCCTTAATAATAGCACCCTCAAAAGTGCTCATTATAAAATAATAATACCCCAAAATATCCTCTTAAAGGCATTTTCTCACAACTTCAAATTATTTTTCAACTAGTCTGTCCTTCCTGAGTGCTGCTGACCAGAACCTATGACTGCTGCAGCCAATCATTGGCCAAAACAGTGACATCCTAAGGCCAGTGATTGGCTGCAGGAATCACATGTCCTGGTCAGCAACAATCAGGAAAGACCAAGTGGTTGTGAGGCAATTTTAAGTCATGGGGTAACTTCTTTAATAATAGTGACCTCAGATGCCATAATAATCTTAGTGCGATTGTTCTCAGTAAGAGAAACCAAGTGATCTTGTAGATATGATACCTTTTATGGCTAACAAAAATACATCATGTTATAGCAAGCTTTCCAACCTACTCAGGGCTTTTAATAATGATCGTAAGCACCAGCTTAGTCGTAACAGTGCTCTCAAAATAGTAAACATGCCTCCAAGTTCCCCTCTATTATTAATTGTGACCTCTTAATAGTAATAGCGACCAAAAGTGCCCCTTTCATAGTAATAGTGTCCCCAAGTGCCTCATTGATAGTAATGAGAGGCTAAAAAATGGCTTGCTTAGCTTGGAAAAGAGACTTCTTAGAGGTGGTTTCATTTACATGTATGAATATATTGTTACATCTGTGCACTGCTTATTCTACAAGGCCTATACAGGTGCAAATATATTATCCAAACAGGATGAATATATACACAAACTTCTAACAGGGAACAAAATATATCAATAACAGAACCAAAAAGTGGGAAGAGAAAGAGACTGACCCTAAGGCCGGCTGCACACGGCCGTGACGGGCTCTGCCGCGGAATTCCGCGGAGGAGCCCGTCACGGTGCCCCCCAGAGCCCCCAATACTTACCTGCGGATCTGGCGTCCTATGTCCCGCATGCCGCTTCGGCATGATGTGCTGCAGCGTCATGTGACATGCCCACAGCGTCATATGACGCGGCGGCGGTAGGCAGGGAAGCAGTTTCACGCTATCTTCCGCTGTGCTACAGCGAAAGATAGTGTGACGGACGGCTTCCATTGACTGCAATGGAAGCTATTCGCGCGTACACCCGCGGCAAATAGAGCATGCCGCAGGTGAGGTCGGGTGATTTCACGGTGGGGAATTCCGCACCGTGAGCATTGAGTTATTAGGTTCAATAGAACCTAATAGCTGCAGGCAACGCAGCGAATTTTCGCCGCGTATTATGCGGCGGAAATCCGTCCGTGGGAAGGAGCCCTAAACCACATATATAAGGGATCCCTGCCTAATAGGGGAGTACTTGCCTTGATGACGGTGACTCCACATCAGGAACTTGGGGAGACCCTAACTTTTCCTATAATGAATGGGAGATGTGGCAAACGATAGACAGTATAGTATATAAATGACCACAAGCACACAAGGCAGCAAGGTGTTAAACAGCTTCACAGGCATTAAAGTGGTATTCACATCTCGACTTTTCATGGCATAGATGGGAAAACTCGGAAGCTCTTTTTCTGCCATCTGTTAGAAAGAGGTGAGTGCTTAGCGTAGTGTTCTTTCTGTAGCTATGATTGAAGTGAATGGGAGCTATGGAAACACAGTAGCACAGTGTGACACTGTTTACGTAACTGGTTGACTTATGGAAATAGTGTAGCGCACTGTGCTACGCTATTTCCATAGCTCCTATCCACTTCAAAGAGAGCTTTAGAAACATCACAGCACTAAGTGCTCAACTCTTTTCATAGGCTCTGGCCAGTAGCCATGGCAGTAGTTTCCCATCTCAGCTATGAAAATCTGAGATGGGAATACTCCTTTCGGCCTCGTTTAGACTAGCGTGCTTTTTGAGCAGATTAGGCGCGCAAAAAGATTGCTTCTATGCTGCTCTAAGGATTATGTGAACGGGTGAATTCAAGCTATGTGATGTAGCCCGGTCACATGATCAGAAGTGCGTGGTGCGTGTTTTCAAGCTCCCATAGGAGTCTATGGAAAACACGCACCAAAGATATGTCAGGTTTTATCTTTTCATGCAGCAAATACCTTTAGATGCACATTTCACTCACATGTCCTGTCTTTGGCAGGTGCGAGTATTTTGCGTATCTAAAAATCGTCTTATAGAAGCAATCTTTTTGCACGCCTATTTTGCACTAAAAACACGCTCGTCTGGATGAGGCCTTAAAGTGAAATGTGCAGCAAACTTAGCTTGACTGGAGACTCAAGTCAGATAGGGAACCACAGACACTAAAACACCATCAGATAGAATTCCACAGACCAGACCACGAATACCATCAGACGTGTCCACAGAGACTAGATCAAAAGTATAACCAGTGCCCTTCAAAAGGAGGAGCCGGAATAAATGTGCAGAAACCAATGCTGACTAACTGGGCTGAAAAACCTCCCAGCCAACTAATCCACCATACACTGAGCGAGATATGCACTTGTCAGCACCCTTTGCCAGAATAACAGTAGGCATGCACGAACATGAGGATCATGTGCCCCGGAGCCATGACATTGCCCCTGTTCCTCTTCCAGAGTTGTGTGGCAACACAAAGTACTAGCATAGGATTTTGATTTCCCAGTCATTGTGCAAAGGCCCAGGGAACATTTATGATTTATGGAGGAAAGGCGATTTAGATGTCGATATATACTCTTTGTCAAAAAAAATCAGGCGCGTAGAAGGAGTTGTTGTTTTGCTGCAAAACTAGGCATGTAGTTACATATCAGACAGATATGCAAATGATTAGAGTTGTGGGGTGATTAGATGAACAGTTTTACCACCTTAGGCAATAAAAGTAGCTCCCCCTTGGCCTATAAAAAGCTCTCATAGGCTCCTTGTGTGTAGTGAACATTTTTTTCCACTTGTAAAGAGCTTGTTTATCCCTAGATACACCTTTGCAATGCAATTGAAGAGATTTTGCACAGTTAACATAGTGTAAGAGGGGGGAGCATTATTTAAATGTGAGAAGCTGGATAGTCATATTGAAGAACTGCCCTCCACATAGGCTATTCTGTCCGGCCTGTTGGGTGGTTTTGGAACCAGTGGATAAGTGAGAGCACACAAGGTGACTGGCCTCAGGACACCCTTGACAGATCACCAGTAAAGAGGATTGTCTGATCGTCCGACAAATACGAGTAGCCAATCCAAATGTTTTGTTGTCCTCCATCCAGAGACTGAAGGACATTTGGTCATTTGGTCTCATGGCCCTGTCACTTCTGTTTGCAGTGGTGTCATGAACAGTGAAGCTAGACTGATACGAAGTGGAATTGGGTTATCTCCAGCGACAAATGCGGGTTTAGTTTGGGAACTGACAATGGCTGTGTTAGTTTCTGAAGACCTCAGGGTGAGAGCCTTAATCCTGCTTTTGCTGTGAGTAGCACACTGCCCCCATTGCTGGTGTGATGGTCTGGATGGGCCATGCATACGACAGTCGGTCACTCCTAGTAGTGGAGGAACAATGACAGCTCAGCGATATGTTCAGGACATCCTGCAGCCACATATGTTCCTCTCATGGAGGGGCTTTCAAGAGGCATTTTCCAGCTGGATAATGCTCAGCCGCACATAGCAAGGGGGAGGGGACAAGAATGCTTTCACAAGATTTCCATACTTCTGTGGCCTAGCCAATTGCCAGATTTGTCACCAATAGAACATGTATGGGATCATCTGGGATGCCAACTTTGACAGCCTATGAGTTTTCAGATCTAGAGGCTCAGTTACAGTAAGAGTGGACTGATATGCTGCAGTAAACCATATGGCACCTGTATACCTCCATGCCCGCCGGTATCACATCCTGCATCCAAGCTAGAGATGTCACAACAGGGTAGTAGAGCCTTGATGCCTGCCCGTATCACATCTTGTATACAAGCTAGAGGCAGTACAATAGGGTACTAGAGCCTCCATGCCTTCCCATATCACATCTTGTATCCAAGCTAGAGGTGGTACAATAGGGTACTAGAGCCTCCATGCCTGCCTGTATCCCATCTTGTATCCAAGAAGCCAAAAAGGAGGAGGTAAACTGGACATTGTCTCTTGTAGATGTTAGTGGAAGGTATAACCTGGGATTTTTTACAATCGAGAGCACATAGGGAAGTGCAAAGGGATAGTGGTAGTCAACGGTAGAGGAAAACCCAGTCCCCAAGGAAGGACATCAAGAGAGAGCATGCATGGAGAAGCATCTGAGGAGTAAAGCCCCCAGGGACAGTGACAAATGAAAGAGAAAAAGTAACTCCTGCGCTCAGGGTGATCCGTGCGGTACCAACTGTGACTGCTTAAGAGGAACACGTGTGGGTATATGGACTAGTAGAGTCTGTACGGCCTAAAAGAAGATGACAGAGCTCTATGTGGTAAAGTAAACACAAATTTATTTATACAGAGTTTAAGACGTCAGTGCAACGCGTTTTGGAGCCGAAACGTTCCTTTCCAAAGCACAAGGTAGCAGGGTCCATGTCGCTCCAGTGTCCTGACACTCATTTTAGGTGCTTGGTTTATTTTGACAATGGGTGTATTAAAGAGTCCCATTGAGTTAATATCAAAAAGCTCATATTTAAAGAAAAAAAAGTCCATGACCATGTTACCCAGTGTTTTACCTTGTTTTGTTATTATGATGGAGAAAGGGAGGTGCCAAAATAACATTTTACAAAGGGTTACATCTATCTCACCTGCGGCCATACACTCCCACTCTTTCAACACATTGGCTCGTGAGCCTGTATTGCAGGCAAACACATACCACTTTACCATGCATGTCTGTTCCCTACGGAGTTCCCATTCTAAACTAATTTATTATGTCCGATATTTTTTTCTGTAAGTTATAGCCAGTCTGGTATGTGGTATTTTAGTGTAACTATGCTGAGCGATAACGACAATGACTCTTTTGTCTACTCGCCTGACATTAACACAGGCGGAGGCACAAATGAGTTATTAGCGCTATCTCCTCTGTTTGCTTTTAATTCTTTGAAGGTAATTCATTTTGTTTACCTTGCTAAAAAGAACAGAAAACCATAATTTATGTGCGCCAAAGATAAAAGACCATATTCTGCACGTTGTATTCTTTTATATAATCTTTCTGGCTTAATGCAACAGCTGCACAAGTCTGAAAGGCGAGGATAAGTAATAGCGCTTCTCTTGCAGAGGGTTTAGAAATGCTAGGAATTGCTCTCTTCTAATTATGGTATATGTATTTCATGTATTACCTTACAATTGCAGTCCACAAAGTACAGAACTGCGGAGAGAAAGCGAATAACAGATAAATAGCCAGCCAAAATGATGAAACAGACATGTTATTCTTTGTAGATTTAGCTGGAATAATGTGTATAATAGGTGCGTGTCCATCATTTCTTTTGTGAATTGCTAAATGCGAAATATGTGTGATTTAATGGGTTGCTTGACTGGTTTATTAATGTAACACCTTCAATACTACAATGCAATATGTGGTTTATATAATGTAGTTTGTCTGTCTGTCCGTATCATATTACATAGTGTTTATTGGGCTTGGAAGTACTCTTCACACAATATTAGGGGTTTGCATTATCAGCAACTTCCTATTAGGTCATTAACCCTATAATGTAAGTCTGTCATAAGGAGTTAACACCCTAAACCAATCCCTCAAGTATTGACGGGCAATATGATAGCCAGAATAAACATAACTCATTTAGTATTTAAAGCACTCCTGTGCTCCTGAAATCACCATTTTTCCCTGGTATAGCAACATGAAAATTAGGTCTGAATCATCCACTGGGCGGTCTGCTGGCTTGTACTGGTCCGAGTAAAATGACAAACATCTCACGATCCCACTTGCACAACATACCCGGGAATACATGCATGTGCAGTGACATCAGAGAGGCCAATGCCCACAGCTGGACAAGACAGTGCACATGCGCCTAGTCCTAAATGCGTGGCACAAGCAGAAGCTAAAGATGTTAGTCATTCCGCAAGGGTTAGGGTTTCGGAGGACCATGGGGAGAGAGTCTAAATGGTTCAAGGCTGTCAGGTTGTGCTGTTGGGATTTGTTGTTCTACAGGGTTCCAGGAGCACAACTCTACAGGTGTGGGATAATTAGGATGGCTGGTGTTCTATCACTCTAGAGTTTGGTTTTCTGCAGGCCTGCATATGTGTTCTGTGTTTGAACAGGGACTTGTTCTGTATGTCTGTGCAGGTGGCCAGACATTTGGTGTGGACAGTTCTGTTCTGTGTGTTTTCTGTCCAGCATGCTAGCCCTAGAATTTTGGTGTGAACTGTGTCCTGTCCTGATGGATCGTTTGTAGAGATGAGCGAGCACCAAAATGCTCGAGTGCTCGTTACTCGAGTCGAACTTTCAGTGATGCTCGAGAGTTCGTTTCGAGTAACGAACCCCATTGAAGTCAATGGGCGACTCGAACATTTTTGTATATGACTGGTGCTCCGCTAAGGTTTTCATTTGTGAAAATCTTAGCAAATCACCAAAGCCATGTAAAAAACACAGAAATGGATAGGGCAGGCGAGGAGCAACATGCAGGGCTGCATTTCGGGCTCCGAGGTCTCACTATTAAGCCACAATAGTGGCAAGAGTGAGACCCCCCCCCCACTGTCAGCATAACGATTGTTCTCCTCTGCCACAGCTGTAACAGCTGTGGCAGAGAAGAACGATGTTAGCCCATTGAATTCAATGGAGCCGGCAATACAGCCGGCTCCATTGAAAGCAATGGGTTGCCGGCGAGCGCTGGATTAATTTTCGGGAAGGGCTTTAAAATATAAGCCCTTACCTGAAAAAGAAAGATTTTAGTGTAAAAAAGAATAAAAATGCAGGCATTCTCTTCAATGGAGCCGCTGCTGCTGCCGGCGACTCCATTGAAGACAATGGTCCACTGGCACACCTGAATTCTTTTTCAGGGAAGGGCTTTACATGTAAGCCGTTCCCTGGAAATGAATTAAAAGTGATTTAAAAAAAAAAAAATAGATACTCACCTCCCTTCAGCTGCCGGGGCACAGCGGCGTCTTCTCCTGCTGTCCCCTGCACTGTGGTGCTGAACTGCTGTCATTCAGCTGAGAGCTGCGCTGAGCCAATCAGAGGCAGCATTCACTCACCCATTCATGAATTCATGAATGGGTGTGAGTGAGATCTGCCTCTGATTGGCCAGGCTGTGACCAATCAGAGGCAGCTCATTCAGCAGGCGGGGATTTTAAATCCCTGGCTGCTGAATACTACAGAGAGCAGTTCAGGAGAACTGCCAGCTGGCCGCAGCTGAACTACGTCTGCCGGGACCAGGTGAGTATATATATATTTTTTATTTTTACACATTTCTGGATGAATTGCAGGGAAGGGCTTATATATTTAAGCCCTTCCGGAAAATTCATTGTGCGATCGCCGGCAGCCCATTGCTTTCAATGGAGCCGGCTGTATTGCCGGCTCCATTGAATTCAATGGGCTAACATTGTTCTGCCGGGACAAGGTGAGTATATTTTTTTTTTTACTTTTTACACATTTTAGGATGATTTTCAGGTAAGGGCTTATATTTTTAAGCCCTTCCCGAAAATTCACCCCGCACTAGCTGGCAGCCCATTGCTTTCAATGGAGCCGGCTGTATTGCCGGCTCCATTGAATTCAATGGTCAGTGCTCGTTTAATCGAGACGAGCACCGCGTGGTGCTCGTCTCGAGTAAAGAGCATCTCGAGCACCCTAATACTCGAACGAGCATCAAGCTCGGACGAGTATGCTCGCTCATCTCTAATCGTTTGCCATCTCTAGTCTAGTATGGCCCTTAGGTTCCAGTGCGGGCCGTCCCTATCGGGGCGATCACCCTGCTTGCAGGCTGGGTTCTGATGGAAGTTGTCTCATTAGAGTAGACACCCGCAAGACAATGAGGAGCCTTGAAGTGGCTTGCCGGCCTAAGTGACTGGGCCAATTCATGAATCAATACCTCGTACTTTCATAACAATACCATCTGCTTATGCGTGTGGGGATGCTTGGTGAGTGTGTTGGTCGTTTGTCAGTTCTATATTATGTCTCTTTATGTGTCCAGTTCCTAGTATGCAGTTCACTGTCCCTTTGGTGTTCCCGTCAATGCGTCCGGTTTGAAAGCGATACCACTTCCGCATCCATGCTGCGGTGAGGTGCGCCCAGCGGACGTAACATAGGCTTTGCATTTACCTGGATTTCTGTATTGATTACCAATAAAATGTGGTCTACTTATTATCTAAGTCGCAATTATAGACAAACACAGCGTACTTAATAACACACAAATAGTTGACAATTTATGTCTTCTTTAGTGCATTAAGTAAACATCTACCTGGTTACTGACAAATCTGTTCTTCTCAAGAGAGATTGATTAGTGTGAGCCATGCTTCAAAGCAAACAACTGACTGCTGTTACAAGCCAATCTACAGGTTGTTAAATTCAAGCTTTCACTTGCTTTTTCTCCCTGCGCTTTGGATAATTGTGCTCAATAAAAGACACGAATGGTACAACTGTTTGTGTGTTAGACATTTGGTTAGATTGTTGGGTCTACACTTGTATCTTAGATAACAATCAGACTACATTTATTAGTAAGCAATGCAGAAAGTTTGGAATACTGTATATTCATGTTTTGACCACTAAGCCCCTAACATACTCTATAGTGTCTTGATACTATATTGACCTCACCCTGCTGTAATGTCACTCCAGTGCTGACATGTTTTATTGGACGCTCCACTGCCTAAATCAAGAAACTTTCTGTGTGATATGTACTCAATAGACCCCATTATCCATTGCCTAAACTCGACTTCTGGTTCATTAATTGCAACCTGCAGACAAAGATTGCTGTCTACTTTCTGCTTTTCAACTTTAATCTTCCAATTTCCCCCTAGTACGTTCTCTGTCCCTGATGGCTATTGTTCTCCTGGTGTTAGTGCAATTAGAGATATTGTATTATCTTTGGGTCCAAGTTTTGCTTTCGGCTAAACACTAACGAACAAATAATGTTGCTCAGTGTCCTCATATTCCAATAGCAAAAGGACTGTCTATGAACACTATTCATAGATGAAATTAACAAAATATGATACAATTTGAATTTTAGGAAGAAATTAGGATTCTGACATTTTCTGCAGTTTTCTTCCAACTATTTCTTGAATACTGACAACTATTACAATGCATGTTAAGTTTACATAATCTAGGCTGGAGAACTTTTAACCACAGAAGCAATATGCTGCATTTGTAACTATGGAGTTGTACGTCATTTCTTTCTACTTTTTCCTTGACAGATAATTTAACATCTGTCAGTTTGTTCTGTAGCAAATTGACACACTATGGAGGGTTCTAAAAATACGAGCTGAAAGATATTTGCAGGAAAGACAAAAACTGAAGTTGTAATATCCATTTGCATCTCAGTATATCCCACTGTGTACATTTTCCAAAATGTGATTGTGGTAGTCATCATTTTTCATTCTCTTGGATGGAAATGTTCTCACAATTCCTTTCATATTGGCATATTATTCAAGAAAATGGCACTTTTCTTAGCATCATTATATTTTGTGCTTAGTATGACCTAAAAGCTTATGATGTTTTTGTCAAAGATGTTTTTTGCTAATTTACATGACATTCTTTATGATATTTCTCTAAGTAAGAGAAGTCAAATAATCTTGTAGGTGTGATACATTTTACTGAAACGATGTAAACAGTGCAAGCTTTTGAGACTACTTGGTTTTTTTTATTAAGTATAGTATGACAAACTATCTGAAGAAACACATATACCAATAACAGAATGAGCGTGGAGAGTAAGCCTCTGCTTTTTTGTGTATATATGTGTTTCTCAGATCATTTATAATACCAGCCTGTTGATAAGACTTAGGCCGGGCTCACGCGAGCGGTTTAGTATTGCCGATTCTGGTAAAAGTGGCATTGAAAGGCATGCATTTTAGATTTTTCCTTTACACTTGCAGATACAAATTGCATATTCTACAAGTGTAAGAAAAATCGCAAGCATGCTATATTTGGCCGCAGAATCTACGCAGACAGCCTCCATTGATGCGTGACCCGCAGCCTACACATAATTAAAATTGTGTAGGGGCTGCTGGTACCCACGTCATCGCTAAGTGACTACGTGGGAAATACAAACAAAAAACTACTGTACTGCGCATGACCGCCTGCAAGCCCCCGCGGTCATCAGCAGTACAGTTAAGGGAGGTCACTGGCCAGGCTCATATAATTTGTTTTTGTTAGCAATTAAAAGGTATCATATTTGCAAGATTATTTTGGTTCTCTTAGGCCTCATGCAGATGGCTGGGTCTGATCCTGCTGCGACAATTCCTACAGGGGAATGCGAGCTGTGACCCTGCAGTGACCTGACGCTCACCTCCTCCCGGCGTCTCACTCTGCTCTATGCCGGCTGTCGCACAGCCGCACATGTGCAGAACTGAGTTGACTCGTCACCAGTGACATCTCTGTGCAAGCCTCTGGGAGGCTCGCATAGTAATAGGACATGCTGCGATTTGTTTACCGCGTGAGTTTTCACGCGGTCAAATCGTGGCTGTCTGCATAGGATTGCATTATCTAATGCAATCCCATGGCAGCGGGCATGGGCGGAAATTCTGCGGGAAATCCCGCTGCGGAATATCCAGCCATATGCATTTACCCTTAGGGTGACTACTAGAGATGAGCGAGCGTACTCGGATAAGCACTACTTGCTCGAGTAATTGGCTTTATCCGAGTATCGCTGTGTTCGTCCCTGAAGATTCGGGTGCCGCTGCGGCTGACATGTGAGTCGCAGCGGGGAGCAGGGGAGAGCGGGCGGGAGAGAAGGAGAGAAAGATCTTACCTCCATTCCTCCCCGCTCTCCCCTGCAGCTCCCCGCTCCGTGCCGGCACCCGAATCTTTAGCCCCGAGCACAGCGATACTCGGATAAAGCCAATTACTCGAGCGAGTAGTGCTTATCCGAGTACGCTCGCTCATCTCTAGTGACTACCCACTACAGTTTTTTTTCACTGCGAAATTTGCAGCGTTTTTTTTTTTCTGCAGGGATCTATGGGACTTGTAATGTTAAAATCGCGATCGCGGTAAATTGCGATTTTGCGCGGTTTTGCAGGTTTTCTTCCCTTTTGCATATAGTTAATGGGAAGTATTAACATTTTTGTCAGCAATCATTTTATCGTAAATTACATGGCATATACAGCATTGGCTCCCATAGCTCCCCAGGATACTCTGTCTGATAGTGCATAGATATGAGCATGGACCTCAGTTGGTTCATGCTGCTATTTTGACACAGAATGTGTATGCAAGTTTATAGAAAAACTGTTATTGTGCCCACTGCTGCACTCAGAATCCTTAGGAAAAAGCTCAAGCAGAAACACATATAACTTTTTACACATAGTGACATAGTATGCAGCCGTGGTCACCCCCACCCCCCAAGTTGATCCAGAGGAAGGCAATGCACTTACTTCAGAAAATACTGTAGATTGAAAGATTTGCCACACAACCGCTTTCAGGGCCTACAGGACACTCCATAACGTGAATGACATGTAATAAGAGAGAAATCAAGGGGAACATAATGTGTTTGGTATGGTGCAGCAGAGAGCTGTCACAAGCTGTTAACCGGCAGTTATTGGTCTGATTGGTGTAAATGATTATAGATTTCCTCCCCTAATTACCTATTCAGCTCTGCTAGAGCATCTATGTTACCATACCCAGGGTTTAAGATTTTAAGGGATTCATTTTGCTCATTACTTTCAGTTACTCCACTGCATACCCTATACTAATCTACCCCAGCTTTACTGTTCCAGACCTCTGGTGCCAGTTAACGTTCTTCTATCTGTCCACCTGTATTTCTGACCTGCTTGGTTTGGGATTTCGGTTGTCCCGTATGTTCTTGACTTAAGCATCTTCCTCTGACTACTCACTACTGACCTCTGGCTTGTTCTCTGTCATCCTCCTGGTTCTGATTGATGTAACATCACTTCCGGTTATCACTTCTGGTATAGCTTACAACTTCCAGGGACCCAATGACCCTGGAGGTCCCTTCCAACTTTACAATTCTATGCTCCATCCTATTCCCATCTCTGCCGAGTGGTTGGTGGTCTTCTGTAACTTAGTATGTAAGGCCGACAAAAGACATATGTCCATCAAGTTCAGTCTATTACCCCCCAATGTTGATCCACAGAAAGGCAAGAAAAATCCAATGAGGTAGAAGCCAATTTAACCCATTTAACCCCTAATGGTTAATTTTGGAAATCTGACATGTGTAACTTTAAAACAGAATAACTCTGTTAGGGTTTTGCATATCCAGGTAATTCTGACATTGTTTTTTCGCCACATATTGTACTTCATTTAGGTAGTAAAAACAGACCAATAGAATTTGTATATATTTATTAAAAGTGCTAAAATTGGGAAAATTTTGAAAAAATTGTCATTTTTTCACATTTTCAATTGCAATATCTCAAATATGTGTGAAAATACTGTACAAATTTTTGCCATGATATATATTCCCATCTGTTTACTTTATTTTGGATGCATATTTGAAAAACGTTAGTTTTTTTTAACCATTTAGGAGACGTACAAATTTAACATTACTTATCAACATTTTGAGGAACACTTTGGTTTCCTACACCAAGCCAAGATTGCAAAGGCTCATAGGTGTCAGAATGATAGATACCCCCAGAAATGACCCATTTTAAAAACTACACCCCTTTAATGTATTCACTGAGGCGTGTAATGAGTATTTTGAGCCCACGGGTTTTTTTTCACGAGTTAATGCAATTTAGAGGAAAAAAAATAACATTTCATATTTTTGCAAATCTGTAATTTTAAAGGCAATTTTTTCCTATAGTGCACATGGAAGTGAGAATTTACATCCCAAATTGCATACCTCAGTTTGTCCTGTGTTCAGATACATACCCATTCTGGCCCTAATCTTATGCATGTATGCACAACGGGGCCAAAAATGAAAGGAGCAGCCAGTGGGTTTCAGAACAGAAATTTTGCTTGAAGGCGTTTTAGGCTCCATAGTGTCCAAAACGATAGAAAACCCCCACAAATGACCCCATTTTGAAAACTAGACCCCTTAACAAATTCAGCTAGGGGTGTACTGTGTATTTTGTCGCACTGTTTTTGAATAAATCTAGACGAAGCAGAAAAAAACATTTACAATTTTCATTTTTTTGCCAATTGTGTCAATTTAAAAACTGTTTTTTTGTACAGCACACACATGAATGAAGACTTTCACCCCACAGTGGATACAGCTATTTGTCCTGTGTTCAGAAACATACCAATTGCAGCCCCAATCTACTTATAGGATACATGGCTAGGCCTATAATGGAGGGAACACCCAATGGATTTTAGGGCACAACTGAATACATTCCAGGTCCCATTGCTCACTTGTGTGGAAAAAAAATTGACTTCCTAAAAATAATCCCCCCCCCCCGCCCCTTTTGGATTTCCCTGAATCATTAGATAATGTAAACTGTGGGGTATGTCAGAAGACAGGAGTAACTACGGGGGCCTGGTTGAGATGGGCACATGGGGCAATAAAACCGGGTAGCCCTCCTCCTCTCATGCTTTTTTGGGGGTATTTCTTGACCTCAGTGGCAGGGATGGGGTGTAAAAAGTGGCTCTCTGTGAGGCTTTGTAAACTTGCTGAGGTGCAGTGGTCTCACACAGAAGACGCTTAACAAGCTGCTCCTGGAACTGAAGGAAGGCGAGCGTTCCCGGGGACTTCTTGTAAATTACATATTACAGGTGGAGATCTGAATAATGCCGGGCTCATGCAGCGGATCCCAGCTGTGAGCGGATCCCAGCTGAGAACCAGTCCATGACCCTTCTACGGCCGTGTTATGTACTGCGCAAAACTGCATACTCACACAGGTGGTCATGCGCAGTACACCTTTTTTTGTTTATATTTACCGCACCATCTCTTAGTGATGATGCAGGTACCCGCAGCACATACAAAATGTGGTTGCATATGGGCTCTGGTCACAATGGGCTCTATGTTGTGGATATCCACGATAAAATAGAACCTGCTGCACTCTGTTTTCTGCGAGTAGATTACGAAATTTCGACCTGCTAATGTGAGCGGAATTGTGTAATGCAGTGCATTTGATTGATCTGCATATTACCGATCAAACTTTTGGGGAATCCACAATTCCTATCCGCTCCTGTGAGATTGGCCTAAGGTAGATCGTTACCTTTTTATCACACTCAACGAGGCCACCGGTCACTGCTCCAGGCTCTGAGCTACCATTAATAGCCAGGAGCAATGAAATTTAAAATTTCCTGTGCCCTCTCCAGCTCCTGCGCATGTGTCTGGCATTTTGCAAGCGGGCACATGCGCAGAAGCCGAGGAAGGTCTGTGGATGAGCATCGCGTCAGGGTTCAAATGCGGAGGCCTCCGGTAAGAAGTTTCACCGCCTCTCACTGATCGCATTGGTGAGGGAAGATGAAATTTACCTTTTTTTAAACTTTTACGTGATCGCCATTATCTATTGGATAACGGCGATCATGTGACTGGGGACCACTCACTGCAGCCCCCCTGTAAAATCTCCAGTCTCTCAACTGCTTTTGATAGCCAGGAGCAGGAAGACTTAATTTCTTGAGCATTTCTCGTATATGTGTCTGCCATTTTGCTGACATGCACATGCGCAGAAGCCGGTGTAAGGCTCGCGGACAGAGATCCCATCCAGGGACCTTAGGTATGTAATTTTTTCCCCCTCAAGGATACAATCCATAAGGGGAGATTAAATTTTAACTTTTTAAAAACTTTTTTAACTTTATATGTTTGCTGTTATCCGATGGATAACAGTGATCATGTGACTGGAAACTGCATACAAAGATACCCGGTTACACCTCTCTGCCCTCGGCTATCTTTGACAGATTCATGAGGGGAGCTGAAACTTTACCTTTTTTCACTTTTTTTTTTCCACTTTTCTGTGATCACCATTATCCATTGAATTATGGCAATCATGTGACTGGGGACTACTCACCGTGGCCCCCGTGAAATCTCCAGGCTACCTTTGATAGCCAGGAGCAAGGAGATTTAAAATTTCCTGGGAGATCCTCGACTTTTGCGCATGCGCACGCCACTTTCCTGATGGCGCATATGCAGAAGGCGGGGTAAGGTCCGCGGATAAAGATCCCATCTGGGGACCTAAGGTATAAAATTTCATCTCCCCTTACTGATCATAAGGGAAGATGAAACTTTAACTTTTTAAACATTTTTTTTTAAACTTTTTTTAACGTTATATGATCGCTGTTACCCGATGGACAACAGTGACCATGTGACAGGGAACGGCATACAGCGATCCCAGGTCACATCTCCCTGTACTTGACTATCTTTGACAGCAAGGCGCAGGGAGATTTTAAATCTGCGGCCTTCTGCGCATGTCGTGCCACGGCAGCGAATATGCAGAAGCCCATGGCAGGTCCGGCAACTGACAGCATGGAGCTGTCATGTCCACAGCCTGCAAGGCTTTAGTCCCCAGAGGAAGCATGTTTTTACAGCCCTGGGTATTAAAGCCCAGCAAAGTAGGATGTAAAAAGTCTATGGGGTGGTCAATAAGGGAAAAAATTCATTCCTGGCTCCAATCTGAATAGTCCTCGGATCAACAACCCCTTTGAAGTTATTAATGATGATTATAACATATAATATTCTATTGCTCTAGAAAGGCGTCCAGTCTCCTCTTAAACCTTTTTACACAGTGGGCTACTTGCAGCCAAATTCAACAACCTGTGAGGGAGGCAAGGGAGAAGACCAGGAGCCCCAAAGCATATACTAACACAGAGTCAGACTGTGGCCTATTTCAACATTTTTAAGGGAGCTTGGACAAAAATTTGCTTTTAGACCCAAAGTACTCCTGTTATACCACTCTTGCTGTCCAATGTATTCTCAAAAGTCTTTGCTATCAATGAGGTATTAGTCACCAATACTTTTCCTGTTCTACTTCCTTATTTTCTAGCTTTCACATCCATAAAATCGAATTAATTAGATTACACGTACACAATGTAGGCCTAAAATGTGCTGCTTGTATTAGCAATGAGCATATACCACAGCAAAAGGCCACTAGAAGTATTTTAATTAGCATGGGTAATACGTTATTCCATTCATCGTCCATAGGGTATAGTGTTAATTAAGTCCCGAAGAAGAATGCCTTGTAAATAAACTGGCACATTCAGGGCAACTAGTGACTTGCTTCATCCATTATTTAACCTATTATAGCCAGAGGCTATTTCTTCCTTAGGGATTTGTCTAATGCATATTGTAAAGTGAGAACGGACTGTAATTTTCAACATGATGCTACGCAATGTATACTGAAACTGACCTCTTAATTTACATTCAGTTTCCACAGTTGGACGTTGCTTAAAGTATTTAATATCTTCCTAATTAACACACTGGTAAACAATTAGCACTGTTCTAATTAACTGGGAGGCAGTTAGACTCAATTAGCGTTTTATCGAAAGTTGTTCCATTTGCAAGTTTTTCAAAACACGCTTCAATATCAGCAATGTTAAGTAATGTGTTGACGTTGATATGAGCATTATTACGGAGTGTTTTATTTAGTACAATACAAGTTTGCTAATATAAGCATTATGTCCATAATGCCTTGAAGAACTTGATGTCAAACGCCAAATTCAGAAATTCCTCAAAGCCCTCCTATAAGTATAATTACACCTACAATTCTAGTGGACTACTATACTGTGTCACCTGTGTCCGGACGTTTAAGACCAAGTTTGGTTTTGAATCACACATTTAAGCGTATGCCATGGACACGACGTGGAGGACATCATCATGATGTGCATATATGTAAGCAGGACAGTTGATCATGTTCACTGTTATTTACATGGATTAACACATAGACAGAACTATCGGGGACTGACCTAAGCGTTGTATAATAATTGGGGGGCCCAGATTTTGCATTGGAGCCATTGTACTTTAAGTTATGGCTATGGATTAAAGAGGTTACCTGAGGAAATAAACTTAATGGGGTTTTCCCCAAATCTAATAATTCCCTGCTTACAGGACAAGGGATAACTTTATGATCAGTGGGGGTCTCACAACTAAGACTACCCATTGATCCCGAGAATGGTGGTCCCATGTCTCTCTCTTCTTTTTACTGTGCGGTTTCTTCTCCTGCCAACAATGATGTCCAACTGATTGGAGGACTGGCCATGCATATGCAGCCACCGCTCAATTTGTTTCAATGGGGCTAATGGAAATAGCAAAATACATTCATTCAGCTATCTCCAGCAAATTAATGGAGAGGCACAACGCATATGTGACCACTGCTCCCTTCAATCTCCTCCTCACTGTTGGGAGTGCAGTAAGCCTGCAGTGATGAGGAAGGCAGCCCCCATTCTTGGAATCGGTGATGGTTGCAGCAGTTAGACCCCCACTGATCATAAGGTTATCACTTATTCCATAGATTTTGGGATAACCTCTTTAAACAAATCAAGCTTTGCTCCAGCAATACTGGTTCTTTCTCTTACAGTTGATGCAGAGACAGAGACGAGTGCTGGCATAGTTATTGCAATGAGCCAATAAGCCCTTCCCCTGCAAGCATACTAACAACACTGGGAAAGGTGGATCTAGGCTATATTACATGGTGTTGGAGCAAAAAATAGGCCAGAAAGTGGAGAACGTAGACCAGATTCAGGTATGTTTCTCTGAGTGACTCCCTTAACTTAACAGTTCATGAGTTTAGGATCTATTATACAGCACCCATATAATTATTTAGGCCTATACTGTATCTCAGGGTGACTCCAATTTCATATGAAAACAAGAAGATTTTTTTACTTATGGATTCCAATACCACATTTCAGAGATACCAGGATATGGTACACACATGTAATATGGAATCATTCAGAGTCAGTGCATTTAACCTGCCCTGTCTATTTATTGAAACCAGACCATTTTCTTGTTGTCATCTATTCTGGTATTTATTCATACTCACACATCTGTAGTGTAGTAATCACTCAGGTCAGCAGCGGTGATTGCACCATCATTGGCGAGCTCAACTATTAAAGGGCATCTATCATTATCTTTGAGCCTTATAAACTACATTATAGAGCTTAAAGCTGAGGGTCAGGGGGGATCTGAGGAGTTGTTTTTTTTTATACTCACTGGGTCCCCAGTTTCAGTGCTGTACCCAGAAGAAATCAGCGTGCGCATACAGCGAGACGTTTATCACAAAGCTGTGTGCGTGTGCTCTCCTATAGAGCTAAATGGGAGAATACACTCACATAGCCTTGTCAAAAGAGTCAAACTGTGTGCATGCACTGATTTCTCAGGGGCACACCGCTGGAACGGGGGACTTAGGGAGTATAAGACACAGCTCTCCGGGTGCTCCGTTCCTTCACCTTTGAACTCCATAATTTAGTTTATGGGGCTCAAAAGTGATGACAGATGCCCTTTAAGTCTACCACCACTGCACTATAGGCAGATAACCCACTTTGGTGTTCAGCCTTTCAGCATCTATATTTTAGAGGTATTCTTTCTTTGAATCAAAGAAAAAAATGTGGGGTCTTATGTACACATATGTATCATGTCCATTTACTTCAATGGGAAAATGATTGTGTGAAACTAACATGTATACTAGGTAAATTGGAAGTGTACAGGGGTGGCTGCAGAGAAGTTACTTGAAGTTCCTCAGCTCTAAGGCCTCCTGCACACAGGCAACACAGCATTCCCCCGAGAAAATTGCAGCGATATCGCATCGCTGGTCCGTGCGATATTGCTGCGTCTTCTCGCGGCAATAATGTGATTTTGTAGCGCAACAAAGTCACGCGACTTTGTATCACTACATGCAAAGATTTTTTTTCTTTTTGTGTGTGTGTGGGGGGGAGGGGCTTAAAATATAAGCCCTACTATGAAAATAAGCCCTAACTGCAGAATTATTATTTTTTTTTTAAAAGCATACTTTACCTAGAAGCACTGTCAGGAGCTCTGCTGTAGCTTCTCTCCAGTCCCCAGCACTGGTCTTTTTCTTTTCTGGCCTTGAAAAAGCTCCGCTTCCTGGAAGTGCTGGCTGTAATTGGCTGACGCTTAACCAATCAAAGCCAGCGCTCAATGAATGGCTGTGATTGGTTTATCGAGTGCTGGATGTGATTAGCTAAGTGTCAGCTAATAAGAGGCAGGTCTTCCAGGAGGCAGAGATTTTTGCAATCCCCGGCCAGAAGAGATGAAGGAGAATAGTGCCGGCGACCCGAGGAGAAGATGCGGCTGGGCTGACAGTGCTTCTAAGGTGATGTATACTGTTTTTTTTTTTTTTTAATTTCTGCAGCCAGGGCTTAGATTAGGGCTTTGACAGTAGGATTTCCTACTGTCAAAGCTGCATCGCACCGAATGAAAATCAGGTTTTCGTGTGATGCAATGCAACAGAGAGGAAGGCTCCATAGGGAAACATGGGCTACAAAACCTCACGAGTTGTGGGCATATTGTGGGACCCACAAAGTTTTCGTGTCGGGATGTTGCATGCTACAAAACATTGCATGTGTGAATTAACCCATAGGAAAGCATGGGCTTCACATACATGCGATTTGTAGCATCGTAGTAATGCGACAAAATCACGCGACTTTGTCACCCGTGTAAAGGAAACCTAATGCTAGAACTGTAATGGGCCGCAACTTACTATGTGGCATTTAAAATACTGGTATCTTCATTAGTGGCAAAGTTGGGCCTCATCAGTCACCAAGGCCTGGGTATAACTACTGTTTCTGTCCCGCCTACAGCTTCACTACCCGAAGACTGTGGAGGCCATTATCACATTGCAACAACCCTTCTGCTCTTTGCCTTTTTGCTTTTATAGAAGAGCAAGGAAAGTAGCTGTGGTGAATTTCCATTACTGATTCAAGTAAGGTTGAGTTTACAAACTGAGACCAACTGTAATTGAGATGAACTTGTGATGTAGGCAAAATAGTCCTGAAATTCAGATTGATGCAGTTTTCAAACTGCCTGCAGTTAAAAGCACTTTTAGGGCGAGCACCCACTGGCGTTTGCGTTTTCCGCGGGAAAAAAACGCAGCGTTTTCGCGGCTTTTCCATTAATTTCCATGGAGAAAAATAAGGACACATATGCAACTGACAGCTCCTATGTTAAAAACGCAAACGCAACGCAAAAAAAACGCCAGTGGACAGGAACACATGTTATCTCTATGCCTGTGCAGGAAAAACGCAAAACGTAAAACGCAGGTAAAAAAACGCCAGTGGGTGCTCGCCCTTAGGGTGCGTTCACATGTGGTGGATTTTGTCAAAGATTTTGATGCAGATCTGCAGTTCTGATGCAGGTCCACACCAAAATCTCTGACAAAATCTGCAGCAAGTCAGCGACATGTGAATACACTCTTATTGTCAGGGACGGATTGGAAAAACATTAAAGTGGCCCCAAATTGGTGGCAAGCAGGGCGATTACAAACATCACCACCACCACCTCTGACTAAAGGCTGGTTTAGATACAATGATTATCACTCAAAAAATCTTTTGAGCAATTTTTGAGCGATAATCGTTGTTTTTTTTTTACAGGTGATCAGGCAAATGATGAGCGATCACCTTGCGCACTGAGCGGAAGGTGCAGAAATCAAGCGGGGTGTCCCCGCTTGTCTTCTGCATCCAGCCGATCCCCGCTCGCAGCGCCCAGCTGTTACACAGCCGAGCGCTCTATGCCAGGTATGGAGAACAGAGCTGGACTGCTCTGTTCTTCATACCCTGCCTGTCATAAGGGAGCAGGATACAGCTGAAACAATAGTATCAGCTGTATCCCGCTGTGAATCCCTGATAACTGATCGCTGATCTTTCAGCATGCTGAAAGATCAGCGATCAGCGATGCCTTAACGAAAACTGCACAATCGCTCAAAAGACGGCTTTGAGCGATAATCATTGTGTCTAAAAGGGCCTTAACTAAAGACTGCATTTTGAGCAGTATTTTGCATTAGTAATTTTTAGCCAAAAGCAAGACTTGAGTTAAATGAAAATTCTCTCTATTTTTTGTAAACACAGTTAACAGATGCTATTATAATACGCTACTATGGGCTGACACTTGTTTTATATCACTATTCTCTTTTACTATATGTCAGCATTTCTCGAATTAATGATTCTGTATGAAGTGTATTTCAATAGACGTTAGACAATTAGCAATGTATATGGAAGGTCTATTCTTCTCTAACTACAGGACTGTTTGTAATGTGCATTTCGTTATTTCAAAGATTCTGCTACTTTTATCTACATTTAATAGAAAATATTAGCAGTTTGTCTTTTATGTAGGACAAACATTCACTTCAAACAAGCAGAGGAAATAAAATTAAAACCAACAGCGCATTACATTAAAATGATATTACATTAATTTAAGGTTCATTATTCTTTATATTAGATTTGTTCACAAGAATGCAAATGATGTCTTTAAAACAACAAGTCTGTAAGTCAGACATTAAACAGACAGTAAGCCTCATAAACATTACCCCCGGAAAGGATGCCGCAAATCTCAAAGTAAAATGAAAACTCTGCATGGGTTTGTTTTAAACAAAGTGCTATTAGGACAATCCCAGAACTTCAAGGCCTGTGTGTAATATTGAGACAATATAGTAGCTTTGTAACATAAGCTTCTTTTTAGTGTCTCAATAAACCCGGAATGGAATTCATAAAACTATACGAGTAAAAAATCACCAAGGATCATATTTTTTTTAGACTTTGCAGCATAGTTCTTCCCGATGCAGAGCAATGTACACACTGCAGATGTGGTCTCCTCTATGACAAGATCATGATGCATACGTTCTATAAATGGAGAATGTTTGCACCCAGTTGTCAATGTATTTATACAGTTCCAGGAGAAATGAAAGAGAATCAGTACAATGTAAAACTCTAAAAAAAAAAGATTCCATGATGCCAATGTTGATTGTTCCTATTCGCAGATAGATGTCACTAAATGTCCAAACTGTGGGGGCATTTCCACAAATGGACATACAATTACATCCAGGCTTCTACTCCTTACTGCACACTCACTCCCCACCGGACTCCATGCACTGCTAGGGTCTCAGTGTTTTGGGCTGTGACATACCATACATACATATTGTGAAAAAGTAGTAAGACATAAACAAATAAAACGTAAATATTTGATACCACCGTAATCATACTGACTAGAGATGAGCGAGCACCAAAATGCTCGGGTGCTCGTTACTCAAGACGAACTTTTCGCGATGCTCGAGGGTTCGTTTCGAATAACGAACCCCATTGAAGTCAATGGGCGACTCGAGCATTTTTGTATATCGCCGATGCTCGTTAAGGTTTTCATTTATGAAAATCTGAAAAACCCAAGAAAGTGATGGAAACGACACAGCAACGGATAGGGCAGGCGAGGGGCTACATGTTGGGCTGCATCTCAAGCTCACACGTCCCACTATTAAGCCACAATAGCGGCAAGAGTGCCCCCCCCAACAACTTTTGCTTCTGAAAAGCCCTCATTAGCAAGGCATACCTTAGCTAACCACCACACTACCTCCAACAAAGCACAATCACTGCCTGCATGACACTCCGCTGCCACTTCTCCTGGGTTACATGCTGCCCAACCCCCCCCCCCCTGCACGACCCATTGTCCACAGCGCACACCAAACTGTCCCTGCCCAGCCTTCAGCTGCCCTCATGCCACGCCACCCTCATGTCTATTTATAAGTGCGTCTGCCAGAGGAAAAGCAGGCACACACTGCAGAGGGTTGGCACGGCTAGGCAGCGACCCTCTTTAAAAGGGGCGGGGCGATAGTCCACAATGCTGTACAGAAGCAATGAGAAATCCAATCCTGTGCCACCTCCATCTGGAGCTGCACACGTGGGCATAGCAATGGGGAACCTATGTGCCACACACTATTCATTCTGTCAAGGTGTCTGCATGCCCCAGTCAGACCGCGTTTTTTTTATAAATAGTCACAGACAGGTACAACTCCGCAATGGGAATTCCGTGTGCACCCACAGCATGGGTGGCTCCCTGGAACCCACCGGCTGTACATAAATATATCCCATTGCATTGCCCATCACAGCTGAGGTAATAATGTCATGTTTAATGCAGGTGGGCTTCGGACCACACTGCATGCCCCAGTCAGACCGGGGTTCTTTAGGAGTGGACACATGCAGTTACAACTCCCTGTGGACCCACAGCATGGGTGGCTCCCTGGAACCCACCGGCGGTACATAAATATATCCCATTGCAGTGCCCAATACAGCAGATGTTACGTCAGCTGTAATGCAGGTGGGCAAAAAATTAATTGGATTACACTGTAGGCGAGGGCCCCCAAAAATTGGTGTACCAACAGTACTAATGTACCTGAGAAAAATTGCCCATGCCCAACCAAGAGGGCAGGTGAAACCCATTAATCGCTTTGGTTAATGTGGCTTAATTGGTAACTAGGCCTGGAGGCAGCCCAGTAAAAATAAAAATTGGTTGAGGTGAAAGTTTCAACGCTTTAATGAGCATTGAAACGTATAAAAATTGTTTAGAAAAATTATATGACTGAGCCTTGTGGGCCTAAGAAAAATTGCCCGTTCGGCGTGATTATGTGAGGTTTCAGGAGGAGGAGCAAGCGGAGGAGGAGGAATATTATACACAGATAGATGAAGCAAAAAGGTCCCCGTTTTGGATGGTGATAGAGAACGATGCTTCCATCCGCAGGTGCAGCCTATGTATTGTTTAGGTATCGCTGCTGTCCGCTGGTGGAGAAGAGAAGTCTGGGGAAATCCAGGCTTTGTTCATCTTGATGAGTGTAAGCCTGTCGGCACTGTCGGTTGACAGGTGGGTACGCTTATCCGTGATGATTCCCCCAGCCACACTAAACACACTCTCTGACAAGACGCTAGCTGCAGGACAAGGAAACACCTCCAGGGCATACAGCGCGAGTTCAGGCCACGTGTCCAGCTTCGACACCCAGTAGTTGTAGGGGGCAGAGGCGCCACCGAGGATGGTCGTGCGATCGGCTACGTACTCCCTCAGCATCCTTTTACAGTGCTCCCGCCAACTCAGCCTTGACTGGGGACCGGTGACACAGTCTTGCTGGGGAGCCATAAAGCTGGCAAAGGCCTTGGATAATGTTCCCCTGCCTGCGCTGTACATGCTGCCTGATCTCTGCGCCTCCCCTGCTACCTGGGCCGCGGAAATGCGCCTTCGGCCACTAGCGCTGTCGGATGGGAAGTTTACCATCAGTTTGTCCACCAGCGCCCTGTGGTATAGCATCATTCTCGAACCCCTTTCCTCTTCGGGAATGAGAGTGGAAAGGCTCTCCTTATACCATGGGTCGAGCAGTGTGTACACCCAGTAATCCGTAGTGGCCAGAATGCGTGTAACGCGAGGGTCACGAGAAAGGCATCCTAACATGAAGTCAGCCATATGTGCCAGGGTACTGTACGCAACACATGGCTGTCCTCACTCGGAAGATCACTTTCAGGATCCTCCTCCTCCTCCTCTGGCCATACACGCTGAAAGGATGACAGGCAAGCTGCATCTGTACCCTCAGCAGTGGGCCAAGTTGTCTCTTTCCCCTCCTCCTCATGCTCCTCCCCCTCCTCCTCCTCCTCTGGCCATACACGCTGAAAGGATGACAGGCAAGCAGCATCTGTCCCCTCAGCAGTGGGCCAAGCTGTCTCTTCCCCCTCCTCCTCATGCTCCTTCCCCTCCTCCTCAACGCGCTGAGATATAGACATGAGGTTGCTCTGACTATCCAGCAACATACTGTCTTCCCCCGCCTCCGTTTCTGATTCCAAAGCGTCTGCCTTTATGCTTTGCAGGGAACTTCTCAAGAGGCATAGCAGAGGAATGGTGACGCTAATGATTGCAGCATCCCCGCTCAGCATCTGGGTAGACTCCTCAAAGTTTCCAAGGACCTGGCAGATGTCTGCCAACCAGGCCCACTCTTCTGTAAATAATTGAGGAGGGTGACTCCCACTACATTGCCCATGTTGGAGTTGGTATTCCGCAATAGCTCTACGCTGCTCATAGAGCCTGGCCAACATGTGCAGCGTAGAGTTCCACTGTGTGGGCACGTCGCGCAGCAATCGGTGCACTGGCAGATGAAACCGATGTTGCAGTGTCCGCAGGGTGGCAGCGTGCGTGCGAGACTTGCAGAAATGTGCGCAGAGCTGGCGCACCTTTCCGAGCAGGTATGACAAGCGTGGGTAGCTTTTCAGAAAGCGCTGAACCACCAAATTAAAGACATGGGCCAGGCATGGCACGTGCGTGAGGCTGCCGAGCTGCAGAGCCGCCACCAGGTTACGGCCGTTGTCACACACGACCATGCCCGGTTGGACGCTCAGCGGCGCAAGGCAGCGGTCGGTCTGCTCTGTCAGACCCTGCAGCACTTCATGGGCCATGTGCCTCTTCTCTCCTAAGCTGAGTAGTTTCAGCACGGCCTGCTGACGCTTGCCCACCGCTGTGCTGCCACGCCGCGTGACACCGACTGCTGGCGACGTGCTGCTGCTGACACATCTTGATTGCGAGACAGAGGTTGCGTAGGAGGAGGAGGGTGGTTTAGTGGAGGAAGCATACACCGCCGCAGATACCACCACCGAGCTGGGGCACGCAATTCGGGGGGTGGGTAGGACGTGAGCGGTCCCAGGCTGTGACTCTGTCCCAGCCTCCACTAAATTCACCCAATGTGCCGTCAGGGAGATATAGTGGCCCTGCCCGCCTGTGCTTGTCCACGTGTCAGTTGTTAAGTGGACCTTGGCAGTAACCGCGTTGGTGAGGGCGCGTACAATGTTGCGGGAGACGTGGTCGTGCAGGCCTGGGACGGCACATCGGGAAAAGTAGTGGCGACTGGGAACCGAGTAGCGCGGGGCCGCCGCCGCCATCATGCTTTTGAAAGCCTCCGTTTCCACAAGCCTATACGGCAGCATCTCCAGGCTGATCAATTTGGCAATGCGCACGTTTAACGCTTGAGCGTGCGGGTGCGTGGCGGCGTACTTGTGCTTGCGCTCAAACAGTGGTGCTAGCGACGTCTGGACGCTGCGCTGAGAGATATTGCTGGATGGGGCCAAGGACAGCGGAGGTGAGGGTGTGGGTGCAGGCCAGGAGACGGTAGTGCCTGTGTCCTCAGAGGTGGGTTGGATCTCAGTGGCAGGTTGGGGCACAGGGGGAGAGGCAGTGGTGCAAACCGGAGGCGGTAAACGGGCATCGTCCCACCTTGTGGGGTGCTTGGCCATCATATGCCTGCGCATGCTGGTGGTGGTGCCTCCCCAGCTGATCTGGGCGCGACAAAGGTTGCACACCACTGTTTGTCGGTCGTCAGGCGTCTCTGTGAAAAACTGCCACACCGTAGAGCACCTTGACCTCTGCAGGGTGGCATGGCGCGAGGGGGCGCTTTGGGAAACAGTTGGTGGATTATTCGGTCTGGCCCTGCCTCTACCCCTGGCCACCGCACTGGCTCGGCCTGTGCCCACACCCTGACTTGGGCCTCCGCGTCCTCGCCCGCGTCCACGTCCTATAGGCCTACCCCTACCCCTTAGTATGGTGTATTACCAGTAGTGCAGAAACAGAACGCTGTAATTAAATGTGCCGCTTATTGGCCTGTGGTTGGAGGCTGACTTCGTTTACGGAACGCCAGGAAATAATTTGGCGCAAGCCTGCTGTAACACTTAGCTGGCTGCGTATGATTTTGTGAACTACTACACCCAGCACACACAGACCCAGAACATTGAGCACAGTGACAGGCAGGCCAAATAGATTTTTTGCCCAAATTTTTTTTAGCAAAGGCCCACTGCCTATATTCAATGAATATGTCTTCTGTCCCTGCCTCCACACTTCTGTCCCTGGAGTATGTCACAGAAATGCAGAGTGTTGCACTGTCAACTGCAACACAGCGCTGATTTCAGAGCCCAGACAGAGCCAGGAAATAATTTGGCGCAAGCCTGCTGTAACACTTAGCTGGCTGCGTATGATTTTGTAGAACTACTACACCCAGCACACACAGACCCAGAACACTGAGCACAGTGACAGGCAGGCCAAATAGATTTTTTGCCCAAATTTTTTTTAGCAAAGGCCCACTGCCTATATTCAATGAATATGTCTTCTGTCCCTGCCTCCACACTTCTGTCCCTGGAGTATGTCACAGAAATGCAGAGTGTTGCACTGTCAACTGCAACACAGCGCTGATTTCAGAGCCCAGACAGAGCCAGGAAATAATTTGGCGCAAGCCTGCTGTAACACTTAGCTGGCTGCGTATGATTTTGTAGAACTACTACACCCAGCACACACAGACCCAGAACACTGAGCACAGTGACAGGCAGGCCAAATAGATTTCTTGCCCAAATTTTTTTAGCAAAGGCCCACTGCCTATATTCAATCAATAATATTAATATGTCTTGTGTCCCTGCCTACGCACTTCTGTCCCTGGAGTATGTCACAGAACTGCAGAGTGTTGCACTGTCAACTGCAACACAGCGGTGATTTCAGAGCCCAGACAGAGCCAGGAAATAATTTGGCGCAAGCCTGCTGTAACACTTAGCTGGCTGCGTATGATTTTGTAGAACTACTACACCCAGCACACACAGACCCAGAACACTGAGCACAGTGACAGGCAGGCCAAATAGATTTTTTGCCCAAATTTTTTTAGCAAAGGCCCACTGCCTATATTCAATGAATATGTCTTCTGTCCCTGCCTCCACACTTCTGTCCCTGGAGTATGTCACAGAACTGCAGAGTGTTGTACTGTCAACTGCAACACAGCGCTGATTTCAGAGCCCAGACAGAGCCAGGAAATAATTTGGCGCAAGCCTGCTGTAACACTTAGCTGGCTGCGTATGATTTTGTAGAACTACTACACCCAGCACACACAGACCCAGAACACTGAGCACAGTGACAGGCAGGCCAAATAGATTTTTTGCCCAAATTTTTTTAGCAAAGGCCCACTGCCTATATTCAATCAATAATATTAGTATGTCTTCTGTCCCTGCCTACGCACTTCTGTCCCTGGAGTATTACTGCAGGGCGCAATGCTCTGCACGGCCGATATACCAAAAAAAAAAAATGTGCAACACTGCAAAAAGCAGCCTCCACAGTACTGCACACGGTTAGATGTGGCCCTAAGAAGGACCGTTGGGGTTCTTGAAGCCTACAATAACTCCTAACACTCTCCCTATAGCAGCTCCAACACGATAGCACTTTCCCTCAGCTATGTCAGAACGCATCTGTGGCGAGCCGCGGGAGGGGCCGATTTTTATACTCGGGTGACACCTGATCGCCCCAGCCACTCACTGCAGGGGGGTGGTATAGGGCTTGAACGTCGCAGGGGGAAGTTGTAATGCCTTCCCTGTCTTTCAATTGGCCAGAAAAGCGCACTAACGTCTCAGAGATGAAAGTGAAAGTAACCCGAACATCGCGTGGTACTCGTTACAAGTAACGAGCATCTCGAACACGCTAATACTCGAACGAGTATCAAGCTCGGACGAGTACGTTCGCTCATCTCTAATACTGACCCAAAAGGATGCCCTTACATGTTATTTATGCCAACTCGGTAGGAAAGAGAATATCTACATTTAAGATAAACACATGAATATACAAAAAAACATTGAAAAGGTAGTAATAATAAACGTAGTGGTATTGTCCACCATCACTAAGTGCCACTTAATACAAAGAGAGACAAGGTCAAACAAAAAAAGGTAATGTAACAGATTATTTCCTTATATTTTATTATATAGATAGTATATACTTTATATAGAATTTTTAGCCAAATATTATTTCCAAGGTGCCCAGAAAAGAAAATGAAGAGGTTTTAGTAACATGTCTATAAGAATATAGTTCCTTCAAATGAGACGTAAGGTTAATGGAGTTAATAACTAGAGATGAGCGAGCATACTCGTCCAAGCTTGATACTCGTTCAAGTATTAGCGTGTTCGAGATGCTCGTTACTCGAGACGAGTACCACGCGATGTTCGAGTCACTTTCATTTTCTTCCCTGAGAAATTTGCGCGCTTTTCTGGCCAATAGAAAGACAGGGAAGGCATTACAACTTCCCCCTGCAACGTTCAAGCCCTATACCACCCCCCTGCAGTGAGTGGCTGGCGAGATTAGGTGTTACCCGAGTATTAAAATCTGCCCTCCCGCGGCTCGCCACAGATGCCTTCTGACATAAATCAGGGAAAGTGCTGCTGCTGGTGCTGCTGCTATAGGGAGAGCGTTAGGAGTTATTTTAGGCTTCAAGAACCCCAACGGCCCTTCTTAGGCCATAGAAATCGCAGATCGCACCTATGTGCGATCTGCGATTCCTGTTCTCTTCTCTATATGCGCTCAATGGGGCCGGCGGCAGCAGCGCCGACCCCATTGAGAACATATAGAAGACAAATCATTCTTCTCTGCCACAGCTGTAACAGCTGTGGAAGAGAAGAACGATGTTTGCCCATTGAATTCAATGGAGCCGGCAATACAGCAGGTTCCACTGAAAGCAGTGGGCTGCTGGCGATCGCGTGATGAATTGTCGGGAAGGGCTTAAATATATAAGCCCTTCCCTGCAATTCATCCAGAAATGTGTTACAATAAAAATATATACCGTAAATACCGGCGTATAAGGCGACGGGGCGTATAAGACGATCCCAACTGTCACCTTATATGCCGGGAATACAGCGGAGCAAAGAATAAAAATCATTACTCACTTCTCCTGGCGTTCTGCGGCGCTGCTGCAGGCTGTCGCTTCCTCCTGGTCCCCGGCAGAGCATTGCTTTCTGGACACAGGGCTTGAAATCCCCGCCTCCAGAAAACACACGTGCCTTCAGCCAATCACAGCCAATGACAATGATGTCATTGAATGGCATATGATGGCCAAGCACCCCACAAGGTGGGACGAAGGCCGTTCACCGCCTCCGGTTTGCACCACAGCCTCTGCCCCTGTGCCCCAACCTGCCACTGAGATCCAACCCCCCTCTGAGGACACAGGCACTACCGTCTCCTGGCCTGCACCCACACCCTCACCTCCGCTGTCCTCGGCCCCATCCAGCAATGTCTCTCAGCGCAGCGTCCAGACGTCGCTAGCACCACTGTTTGAGCGCAAGCGCAAGTATGCCGCCATGCACCCGCACGCTCAAGCGTTAAACGTGCACATTGCCAAATTGATCAGCCTGGAGATGCTGCCGTATAGGCTTGTGGAAATGGAGGCTTTCAAAAGCATGATGGCGGCGACGGCCCCACGCTACTCGGTTCCCAGTCGCCACTACTTTTCCCGATGTGCCGTCCCAGCCCTGCACGACCACGTCTCCCGCAACATTGTACGCGCCCTCACCAACGCGGTTACTGCCAAGGTCCACTTAACAACAGACACGTGGACAAGCACAGACGGGCAGGCGCACTATATCTCCCTGATGGCACATTGGGTGAATTTAGTGCAGGCTGGGACAGAGTCAGAGCCTGGGACCGCTCACGTCCTACCCACCCCCGGAATTGCGTGCCCCAGCTCGGTGGTGGTATCTGCGGCGGTGTATGCTTCCTCCACTAAACCACCCTCCTCCTCCTCCTACGCAACCTCTGTCTCGCAATCAAGATGTGTCGCCAGCAGTCGGTGTCGCGCGGCATGGCAGCACAGCGGTGGGCAAGCGTCAGCAGGCCGTGCTGAAACTACTCAGCTTAGGAGAGAAGAGTCAGACGGCCCACGAACTGCTGCAGGGTCTTACAGGGCAGACCAACCGCTTGCTTGCGCCGCTGAGCCTCCAACCGGGCATGGTCGTGTGTGACAACGGCCGTAACCTGGTGGCGGCTCTGCAGCTCGGCAGCCTCACACACGTGCCATGCCTGGCCCATGTCTTTAATTTGGTGGTTCAGCGCTTTCTGAAAAGCTACCCACACTTGTCATACCTGCTCGGAAAGGTGCGCCAGCTCTGCGCACATTTCCGCAACTCCAAGACGGACGCTGCCACCCTGCGGACCCTGCAACATCGCTTTCATCTGCCAGTGCACCGATTGCTCTGCGACGTGCCCACACAGTGGAACTCTACGCTCCACATGTTGGCCAGGCTCTATGATCAGCGTAGCGCTATTGCGGAATACCAACTCCAACATGGGCGGCATAGTTGGAGTCAGCCTCCTCAATTATTTACAGAAGAGTGGGCCTGGTTGGCAGCCATCTGCCAGGTCCTTGGAAACTTTGAGGAATCTACCCAGATGCTGAGCGGGGATGCTGTAATCATTAGCGTCACCATTCCTCTGCTATGCCTCTTGAGAAGTTCCCTGCAAAGCATAAAGGCAGACGCTTTGCAATCGGAAACGGAGGCGGGGGAAGACAGTATGTCGCTGGATAGTCAGAGCACCCCCATGTCTATATCTCAGCGCGTTGAGGAGGAGGGGGAGGAGCATGAGGAGGAGGGGGAAGAGACAGCTTGGCCCAGTGCTGAGGGTTAAGATGCTGCTTGCCTGTCACCCTTTCAGCGTGTATGGCCAGAGGAGGAGGAGGAGGAGGGGGAGGAGCATGAGGAGGAGGGGGAAGAGACAGCTTGGCCCACTGCTGAGGGTACAGATGCTGCTTGCCTGTCATCCTTTCAGCGTGTATGGCCAGAGGAGGAGGAGGAGGAAGATCCTGAAAGTGATCTTCCGAGTGAGGACAGCCATGTGTTGCGTACAGTACCCTGGCACACATGGCTGACTTCATGTTGGGATGCCTTTCTCGTGACCCTCGCGTTACACGCATTCTGGCCACTACGGATTACTGGGTGTACACAATGCTCGATCCACGGTATAAGGAGAGCCTTTCCACTCTCATTCCCGAAGAGGAAAGGGGTTCGAGAATGATGCTATACCACAGGGCGCTGGTGGACAAACTGATGGTAAACTTCCCATCCGACAGCGCTAGTGGCCGAAGGCGCATTTCCGCGGCCCAGGTAGCAGGGGAGGCGCACAGATCAGGCAGCATGTACAGCGCAGGCAGGGGAACATTATCCAAGGCCTTTGCCAGCTTTATGGCTCCCCAGCAAGACTGTGTCACCGGTGCCCAGTCAAGGCTGAGTTGGCGGGAGCACTGTAAAAGGATGGTGAGGGAGTACGTAGCCGATTGCACGAACGTCCTCGGTGACGCCTCTGCCCCCTACAACTACTGGGTGTCGAAGCTGGACACGTGGCCTGAAGTCACGCTGTATGCCCTGGAGGTGCTTGCTTCTCCTGCGGCTAGCGTCTTGTCAGAGAGTGTGTTTAGTGTGGCTGGGGGAATCATCACGGATAAGCGTACCCGCCTGTCAACCGACAGTGCCGACAGGCTTACACTCATCAAGATGAACAAAACCTGGATTTCCCCAGACTTCTATTCTCCACCAGCGGACAGCAGCGATACCTAAACAATACGTAGGCTGCACCCGCGGATGGAAGCATTGTTCTCTATCACCATCAAAAACGAGGACCTTTTAGCTTCATCAATCTGTGTATAATATTCATCCTCCAATTAATTTTTAGCCCACCTGCATTACAGCTGACGTTACATCAGCTGTGTCAGGCACTGCAATGGGATATATTTATGTACCGCCGGTGGCTTCCTGGCACCCACCCATGCTGTGGGTCCACAGGGAGTTGTAACTGCATGTGTCCACTTCTAAAGAACCCCAGTCTGACTGGGGCATGCAGTGTAGGTCGAAGCCCACCTGCATTAAACATGACATTATTACCTCAGCTGTGATGGGCAATGCAATGGGATATATTTATGTACCGCCGGTGGGTTCCAGGGAGCCACCCATGCTGTGGGTCCACAGGGAGTTGTAACTGCACGTGTCCACTTCTAAAGAACCCCAGTCTGACTGGGGCATGCAGTGTGGGCCGAAGCCCACCTGCATTAAACAGGACATTATTACCTCAGCTGTGATGGGCAATGCAATGGGATATATTTATGTACCGCCGGTGGGTTCCAGGGAGCCACCCATGCTGTGGGTCCACAGGGAGTTGTAACTGCATCTGTCCACTTCTAAAGAACCCCAGTCTGACTGGGGCATGCAGTGTGGGCCGAAGCCCACCTGCATTAAACATGACATTATTACCTCAGCTGTGATGGGCAATGCAATGGGATATATTTATGTACCGCCGGTGGCTTCCTGGCACCCACCCATGATGTGGGTCCACAGGGAGTTGTAACTGCATCTGTCCACTTCTAAAGAACCCCAGTCTGACTGGGGCATGCAGTGTGGGCCGAAGCCCAGCTGCATTTAATCTGACGTTAGCTCTGCTGTTCAGGGCACTGCAATGGGATACATTTATGTACAGCCGGTGGGTTCCAGGGAGCCACCCATGCTGTGGGTGCACGCGGAATTCCCATTGCGGAGTTGTACCTGCCTGTGACTATTTATAAAAAACCGTGGTCTGACTGGGGCATGCAGACACCTTGACAGAATGAATAGTGTGTGGCACATAGGTTCCCCATTGCTATGCCCACATGTGCAGCTCCAGATGGAGGTGGCACAGGATTGGATTTCTCATTGCTTCTGTACAGCATTGTGGACTATCACCCCACCCCTTTTAAAGAGGGTCGCTGCCTAGCCGTGCCAACCCTCTGCAGTGTGTGCCTGCGGTTACTCTGGCAGACGCACTTATAAATAGACATGAGGGTGGCGTGGCATGAGGGCAGCTGAAGGCTGGGCAGGGACAGTTTGGCGTGCGCTGTGGACACTGGGTCGTGGGGGGGGGATTAGTCAGCATGTAACCCAGGAGAAGTGGCAGTGCAGTGTCATTCAGGCAGTGATTGTGCTTTGTTGGAGGTAGTGTGGTGCTTAGCTAAGGTATGCCTTGCTAATGAGGGCTTTTCAGAAGTAAAAATTGTTGGGAGGGGGGGCCCACTCTTGCCGCTATTGTGGCTTAATAGTGGGACCTGGGAACTTGAGATGCAGCCCAACATGTAGCCCCTCGCCTGCCCTATCTGTTGCTGTGTCGTTCCCTGCACTTTCTTTAATTGCCCAGATTTTCAGAAACGAAAACTTTAGCGAGCATCGGCGATATACAAAAATGCTCGGGTCGCCCATTGATTTCAATGGGGTTCGTTATTCGAAATGAACCCTCGAGCATCGCGAAAAGTTCATCTCGAGTAACGAGTGTTACCATACAGTGCGGCATGGGGTCCCGCGGTGGGCGCGCGTCGCTCCGGCGTCGGCTCCAGCAGCCTGGAGCCCTGTGTCGAGGTCATCCCAGCAGCTTGGGTTGGCCAGTGGGCGGCGGCGTGGGCGTGCCCGCCCGTAGGGTGCCGCCCGCACTCCTCTGTGCTTCTTATACAGCAGTGGGTGGAGTTGCCTCCTCCCACTCTCCGCCCCTGGGCGGAACCTTGTGGATAAAAGACTGGCAGTGAACTGAGCTCATTGCCAGTTATTGGTTCTGCATGCACCTAGCCAGTCTGTCTGCGGTTCTCCTCAGTCAGTCCCTAGTGTTCGGTCAGCTCCCTCTGGTCCCCTTTCACTCAGTCTGTTTTTGTTGGTTTGGTTTGCCTCTAATCTAGTCTGGCCCAGGCAGCACTAGTTGCTATCCAGCACTCTGCCAGTTTGCCTGTGAGTTCCATCTCCAGCCTTGTCAGTTTTGTTTGGTCTGTTACACCTGCCCCCTCTGTCGGCACTCTGTTCCCCCCATTAGGTAGTTTCCTGCTTGTCAGCCGCCAGGTCCCTAGCCAGTGCAGGGACCGCCGTCCAGTTGTCCGCCTGGGATTAGCCAGGGCCGAGGCAAGTAGGCTGGGACAGTGGGGTGCGGGAAGATCAGGGCATCCCACTTGGCGCTCGGGGGGCAGAGTGCCGTAACAACGAGCACCCGAGCATTTTGGTGCTCGCTCATCTCTACGTGAAACCTTTTTAGTTTCAGATAAAGCTTTTCTCTTATCTTTCAGGAGAAACTAACGCTTGAAATCCTGTTCCCATAGTTGCATATAAGGAGATTCACTTTGAGATGCTAGGGAAAAAAAGTCATCAGAAAAGATTGAGATGAGACAAAAAAATAAAAGCAGACCTGGGGAATGTAGGATTATGAACATCTGGGGATCAAAGGGCATGTTGTAGTTTAAAAAGGCAAAACATGCTACCAGGCACTTGATATGTCTGACATAGTGCAGGAAAGTTAAATATAGAGTTACTCTCATATAAATCACCAATTTTTCTTCTGCTCAGGGAATCCTAAGCTCCAAATTCAAAATCTCTGGGGATAGAGAACAGGAAACGTAAAGGAAGAACTGAGATTGGAACCAAGGCTGCTGATCGTGATGAGAAAACATAATGTTGGCAGACATGGCCCAGGACTTGCAAGTTCGGTAAAGAGTGAGATGGTAGGGAGGTGCGTTTAACCCATAAAATAGAAATTAGAGGGGCTCCTAAGGCGCTGGATTTATTCAACATCCATTTTCTATTTAAAGAGACTATCCACTAATGTTTAATTTGGTCCAGAATTTCTACATGGAAATAGCATTTATTGTCAGGGGTCTTCATTCCTCTTATTTCCTAGGGATAAGCTAAAGTAGAAAATTTGATTCTAGCCTGAGTGCTGCCCCAAATATAATTATTGAGTATAGTCTGGATTTTAGTGAAGAGGGAGTTTGGAATGGAAATTGCAACAGTTCTAAAAATATAAAGGATTTGTGGTACATCATTTTACTGGATGTTTTTGTGTCCGGCATCATCTAAAAAGTATCTAATCCTTAAGACTCTTAGGTTGCTTGGTGAGATTATCATGGACATAACATTAATGCTCATTTTTTGAAAAACTATATCATGTTTTACCGTTCAGAGACTAGTATGCAGTTTTTCATGCAATTTAAATATCTCTTCAGTTCTATGAGGTATAGGATTAGGGAGTCAATACCGTATATACCGGCGTATAAGACGACTTTTGAACCCCGAAAAATCTGCTCTGCAGTCGGGGGTCGTCTTATGCGCCGGTAAAACAAAAAAAAAAAAGTGTAAAAAAAAAAAATTTTATTACTCACCTCCCACGGCGTTCTGTCGCGCTCCGGCAGGATGTCGCTCGCTCCGGCAGGCTGTCGCTCGCTCCTCGTCCCCGCCGCAGCATAGCTTTCTGAATGCGGGGCTTGAAATCCCCGCTTCCAGAAAGCTAATACACACGCCGGCAGCCATGACAGCATTGAATGGCTGTGATTGGCTAAAGCACACGTGGCTTCAGCCAATCACACTATTCAATGACATCATTGAATGGCTGTGATTGGCTGAAGGCGCACGTGTTAGCAATCACACCCATTCAATGATGTCATTGAATAGTGTGATTGGCTGAAGCCACGTGTGCTTTAGCCAATCACAGCCATTCAATGATGTCATGGCTGCCGGCGTGTGTATTAGCTTTCTGGAAGCGGGGATTTCAAGCCCCACATTCAGAAAGCTATGCTGCGCCGGGGACGAGGAGCGAGCGACAGCCTGCCGGAGCGAGCGACGTCCTGCCGGAGCGCGACAGAACGCCGTGGGAGGTGAGTAATAAAATTTTTTTTTTTTTCTCCACTGAATACCGGCGTATAAGGTGACAGTTGGGGGGTCGTCTTATACGCCCCGTCGCCTTATACGCCGGTATATACGGTAGTTTTAATTTGAACAGTTAGGAAAGTTAACTATTTCTCTTTCTTCTTTTTAGTCCTGGAACAAAGTTTTATAAATAAATATGTCATATAGACTTTGTGTGCATTCCACACTGAAAACACAGTTAGAAACTGACAGAGTTAATGCAGAAAATCATTTCTAATTCGGATTTCAGATGAGATTTATATTCTGGGTGGGAAAGGATATATTCTTTAAGTCACTACGTGAAGTAAGGAGGATAGGGAAGCCTTTCGGGTATTGATAAAGATGGTGGGTAATGATCTGACCAAATGATGGTTCCGATCTTGGTCCATATAACCTACACCAATCCCGTGACATCCAACAGAAACAAATCAATTCTTGAGTAAGAAAGATGTGGTGAAGACAAAAAGGTCAATGAAACATTAAGGCAGGTCAGAGCTATGAAGGCAGCGCCAAGCGTCATATAGTTCTTTGCTTTGCAAAAGCTGGACTATGGGGGAAGATAATCTAGATTTAGAAGAGGAATCCAGAAATGGATCCATCACTGAATTAAAATCGCCCCCAATAATCTAAGTTCCCCTTTGTATTCTTGTGGTTTTTCCCAGAACATGTGAGAAAAATCTAGCTTGTTGCTTATGTGGGAAATATACATTCACTAAAGTGAAAGAGGTATTATTGATTTCACAAAAAAAGATTATTAAGCGACCAAAAGGGTCTAGATATAAGCCCTACTCAGAAAATGCTACGGAGTTATTGATTGCAATTAAAACTCCTTGGTTTTTTTTATTGGGATTTGAGGCAAAAAAAGATGTGAGAATTTAGGATGAGTGCACTTAGGGTGCCTATATTTTATAAAATGTGTTTCTTGGGCGAAAAATACACAAGCGTGCAGCTTGAGAGCCAGAATAAACTGTTTAATAGACATGGCATATAATAACAAAGAAAAGCTGTGCTGCCTTCATGGCGGACGGAGCATGGTGTATGGGTAGTATGATGAAAAACTTCTCATCAAGATAACAAAAACAAAAATAACAAGGGAACAAATTTAAAAAAAACTGAAATGCAATGTAATAGGATTCCCCTAGTGCTCATTGCACAAAGTGGGAATAGTAATTTGGGAGTGTTAATATATCTAATTGTGAATAGCTCTATAATGGCAACAAGTATTAATGTGAATGAAGAATGAAAAAAAAAATATTTGAAAAGTGAACAAAAATACCATTATCATTAAAGTAGTGATGAGGTTTGATGACCACTCTTAAAACTGTAGACCACTATTGCGTAATCTGCAGTGGGGGCCTGCTTTTTGGGGAAGGTTCTGCATGGTGAACAGTAATGTCCAACCTTTCCAGGGAAAACAGTCCACCTGTCACAGATGACGCTACATAGAATGCACTATTCCTTGATATGAGAAGCTTAGTAGATCAGCCCCATCTATATTTAATATTGGCACCACAAAGAGCCGAGGTGACTGGTGAAAATTGCCAATGGAGTTGCAAAGTGGCTGGAGAGAGATCAGGGAAAATTTGTATAGCATTGTATGGGCCTAGAAATGATCCCAATCATCTTCCTTCCCTTAAAACCTATTTTTTTTTGGTTTAGTAAAAATGGATTTGAGCTAGAACGTTCCATGGTGCAGCCTTTGATACAGAGTGTGCTTTAGGGATTCTGTGAGCTCTGTCAATAGTATATTCCAATGGGGTTAGAGATGGGAGTAAAGTCTAAAAGAACTGAAGTATAATAGAATAGAATTTATTGTGCTCAATAAATAATGTAATATTTTACAATATGGGTTCTTATGGATTTGGCAATGCCGATTATGTGTAGTTTTTTTGTTGATCTTTCTATTTTCTCAATATTTAAACTTGTGAAAGTAGAAAAAGGTTTTCTATTTTTTTTTCTTGCAATATAAATGCCACAATCAGCAATAACTACAGCATCTATATGGTTAAACGGGGAAGAGGAGTGATTAAATGAGCAAGTCATCATTTCACTCCTTTTCTGGAAAAAAAGATCCCTGTATGTGACAATCAGAGAGCAAATATACTTTCTGATTGATGGAGACGGAAGGGGGGGTAACATGAACAAAAATACATGCTATCCCTCCCCTTGGACAGGGAAATATACAGGAGAATCATAGATCTGCTCTGCTGCTGTCTTGTTCTCCCTCCACCTCCTTCTCTCCTCTGAACACACTGATTGAAAAGTGACAGCTGTAAATTCAATATTCCTGATCTCACTTCAAAAGGCTGTAACTCTGATTCTGTAACAGCTACTGACAAGAATTATGACTTTAAAATTATACCAAAAGCACTGATAGAACCAAAGCTACAGCTGTAGAACAAGCTCTATTTCTCAAAGACTGTAATGTCCTTTTCCTAAACTTTTGGGGGACTAAAGTACATAGATCTTGGAGCAAACAATTGTTTCCCTCAGTTCCCACTTCAGTACCCTTTGCAAACAACAAAATTTAGCAAAGAAAACTGTGGCAAGTCAGGCATATCTCCTGCAGTAGCCTTTGAGGAAATGTATTACATGAGAACTCAAAATCCATCACAACAGGACCTGCTCTTACAAAATCTCTCTTAGTCCCAGCTCCTCAAAGAAAGTTCCAAGCTGGGAATTGCTGAGATTTTTCATCCACGAGCGGAAACCACAATTGGTTTCCGCTCATGTGTCTGAAAAATCACTTTTGCATTGTATGCTATGGAAGGTATTTGCTGTGGAAATCAGAAGTGGTCGCCCGCTCCGGATTCTGCAATTCAAACCTGCCTGTTGACATTCACCCTTATGTGAAATAGAATGGCTATTTGAAGCCTAATAATGGCCAGCATTCTCCACAGTGTCACACCCTTCACCTTGCTTTTTTCAACTTGCCATAGATTTCTATGGTAGCTTTCCACATAAAACACAGAAAAATAGGGCAAGTCATATCTTTTCTCGCGTGCAAGAAATGCTCGTGGGAAGCACAGTCATGAGAATGAACCCATTGAAATCAATGGGTTTGCTTTGTCACATTTTGTGGGTATGCGTTTCACTCGCACAAAAGCGTTTGTTAACACGTTCGTCTGTTAAAGCCCTGAGGCCTTAGTCAGACGGGCGTTTTTTCGCGCGATTTGCGGATCGCATGACGGATGCGCATCCGCAAATCGCGTGACCGGTGCGCGCAAGTCGCCCGCAAATCGCCCAAAAATCTGCTCCTAGCCGCGTTTCATTAGAAACGGGCCGGAGCTGTCCAGCGCATTGCATTCAATGGAGACGGCCATAGAGCCGCCTCCATTGAAAGCAATGCGCTGCGGGCGAGCCCGGGATGAATTGTCGGTAAAGGCTTAAATATATAAGCCCTTCCCTGCAATTCATCCTAAAATGTGTTAAAATAAAAAAAAATTGTATACTCACCTTCTCCCGGCAGCCGGAGCTCCGTGCGGCCGTCCTGCAGTGGGTGTGAAGGGGGTGTGAGTCAGACCTGCCCCCTGATTGGCTCAGCGCTGAGCCAATCAGAGGCATGCCTCACTCACACCCATTCATGAATTCATGAATGGATGTGAGTCAGACCTGCCCCTGATTGGCTCAGCGCTGAGAGGCAGCAGTCACTCACCCATTCATGAATTCATGAATGGGTGTGTGAGTGAAACCGGCCTCTGATTGGTCAGGGCTGTGACCAATCAGAGGCAGATCATTCAGCAGGCGGGGATTTTAAAGCCCCGCCGGCTGAATAGTGCCGAGAAGCAGTTCAGGAGAACTGACAGCGGCCGCGGCTGGACTCCGGCTGCAGCGGAAAGGTGAGTATACAATTTTTTTTTATTTTAACACATTTTAGGATGAATTGCAGGGAAGGGCTTATATATTTAACCCCTTCCCGACAATTCACCCCGCGCACGCCGCCAGCCCATTGCTTTCAATGGAGCGGCTGTATTGCCGCTCCATTGAATTCAATGGGCAAACATCGTTCTTCTCTGCCACAGCTGTTACAGCTGTGGCAGAGAAGAATGATTTGTCTTCTATATGTTCTCAATGGGGTCGGCGCTGCTGCCGCCGGTCCCATTGAGCGCATATACAGAAGAGAACAGGAATCGCAGATCGCAGATAGGTGCGATCTGCGATTTTTTGTTCTATAATTTATCGGACGAGCGCATAAAAAGCGCTCATGTGTCCGATACCATTGCAAAGCAATGGTTTTATAAAATCGCCGGACGCATGCGCATGCGCAAATCGCGGCTAAAAACGCCCATCTGACTAAGGCCTTAGTATGATATCTCCTCATAAAATGTAATGTCTACATGCCACCAACATTAACATGAATATTGACATTCTACATTTTGCCGTCTATGACATACCAACCATTTACACAGAAATGGATATACCACTGGTTTGCCGACTATGTACAAGCAATTACACCACATGATGGGTATAATTTTAATGGCACATTCAATGCAGAACAAAGTTTCATCATGTTTCGTAGTTATGTTTTCTATTTAAGCTGATAATCATTTCTCGGTTCGTTGAATGATTTGCTATAAATGGCAAATCACGTAAATCAAATCATCTCTAGATAGGGGTTGATAATCATAAAAAAGATCAGTTAATACCATAATTGAAGCAGCAAAAATAACAAGAACAAACTTGGCAGCTTTTTAAGTTATTTAACTGAAAATAGGAGGTAATTGCAATGATACAGTAAAGCAGATGTATGAATACAAATGAACGAAATATGGTATTTATAATATAATGTTTCAACATTAAAATCCTCAAAATGACACATTTAAAAGGAATGGAGATGCAAAGAAAAAAATAGCTTTTTAGGTTTTGAAAACTGATAGAAAATCAATTTCAAAGGTAAAAGAAAATCTACTGCTTTAGAGGTTCTGCCAAGATGGAAAGTTCTTCATTATCAACCGAATAGGGGATAAGTTTATGATGTACTGAGGACCAACTGCTGGGACCCTACCAATCTTGAGAATGGAGGTCCTGAAAGTCCCCACATGAAGAGAGCAGCGGTTGTGTATATGCACTGCTGCTCCATTTATTTCAATGGAAATGCCAGAGATAGAGGAGTTCAAGTGCTTGGCATCCTCCAGCATTCTCATTGAAATGAATGGAGTGGTGTGCCCGTTCTCAGGATCAGTGGGGGTCTAGGGGTCAGCTGTATCAGGGTGACTACCCACTACAGTTCTTTTTCACAGCGAAATTCACAGCGCCTTTTTCCTCCAGGGGTCTATGGGATGCGTTTTTTAACATTAGAAAGCCCCATAGACACCTAGAAAAAAAACGCAGCAAATTCGCAAATGCTAGTGGGTAGTCACCCCCAATCAGAAATGTATCCATTGAATAGAGAATAACTTTCTGTCTTGGCGTATTATAGCTCTGATTTGTACATAATAGGATGTCATAGAGATATAATGTCTGTATGCTCCCGATTTCATAGACTTCATAGGTTTTACTGTGATTAAATTTATGCTTCATTGCCCAAAATATTAAAAATGATGAATATTTGCAATTGTAGCAAATTTCTAAAATAAGGGAGTAACAAGGTTTTATTCCACCAGATATACCATCCGTGTTTGTTTTTTCATTATTGCTCATGGAGACATGCGGCAGCGCTTCTCAGCCATGCACCTGCTTATAACACATAGCACATTTCTTGTTCTCTCCCTGAAGTGAACAGATGGAATCCCACAGCATAGTGAAAAACACTGTGGGAACGCTCCCTTACTTCCATTCAAGCAGTGTTAAGGTGCTGAAGCTGTATTTTCCAAATTAAAGACACTCTATACCTCCACTTCTATCTTGGTTCATCTCAATCCAAATTTACAATTAGTCGTTGAAATGGATGCTTTGAATTAAGCAGCGGGGCAATGTTGTCCCAAAGTATTGGTGATAAACAGCTACTTCATCCATGTGGCTTTTTCTTCTTCCCAATTTCACACTATGAAAAAAAAAACTATGACATTGAATATAAGAAGTTATGAAAAAGAAGACTGTTATGGAATATAGATATGTTCTTGAAGGTGTTTCTTGCTTTGTGGAAGTTCTTTTTGACCATTGAAATCTTGAGCTTATTAGATCACCCAAGTGACTTTCCGGCAACAGGCATACTGGGCTTTATTTTTGGCAAAATTTAGTTTTATTATTTCTTACAGACCTGGATCTTGTGCCAGAAACAAAGATAAAAAGGAGGGTGGAGCAAGATCCAGTGAGAGTAGTGAAATAGTTCTGGAGTAAAAAGTGTTTTGAATGATGGAGGTGCTGCCAAGGTGCTGTCAACCAAGGTGGGCATGAGTATAGCGAAAGAGAATGTTGTGTTCCTGGGTACCACAGGAGGTGGTGAGTTCTCCTTCAATGGAAGTGATCAAACAAAGGCTGGACAAATATCTGTCTGGGATGATTTAGTGAATCCTGCACTGAGCAGGGCGTTGGACCCGATGACCCTGGAGGTCGCTTCCAACGCTACCATTCTATGAGTCTATAAGAATGTGGTAAAATACTGGTGATGAAGGTACAACACTCTAAGCTAGTTGAAAGCTAAAGGTCCAAAATGCGACAGTGAAAGCAATTTTTAAAAAAGAACATAAAGAATCAGCAAGTGAATACGCGTTTCGGGGTCGAGACACTTTGTCAGTTCTGCTGGATTAAACACAACAAGATGCATGGGGGTGACACAATTTCAAAGGTTGCTGGATGTGCCAGTAGACCTTTATGTGGCAGGGAGACAGGGAGGAAAGAGGTGCTTCACTACATCAGATACTTATCACTTATCCTGTTGATAGGGGATAGCTTTCTATTTAGGCAGCACCTAAAAACATACATTTATCTCTCAAATATGGAGTTTGTCCTTAGACGTAAACCTCCAGTCAAGCAATCTTAGGAGCATAAGGACAATGACCTATCTCATGACTACAGATCTGCAGGTCACATGAGAGTACATAAAACAAAGGAATTGTTATCTTATTCTTTTTGGTGGTCAAGATACCAAATTGATTGTTATTGACTTTGGTTGTTTCACAGTTCTTGATCCCGGCAGATTCATGTTTCTATTTCCCAATTTTTGTAATTTTGGCTTCCTACTCTCCTATTTTGTTGTCCTAGCTCTGCCATATCATATCTCAGTCAACCTTTTTGGACTCCACCTATAAGCAGCTTTCACCAGCTATGTTAGGCATCTTTCCCCTATAGAGGATGCCCAAGCAATTGGTCTCATTCAGCCATTGTGCAAATCCCCAGTAAGTTGTGTGTTCCTGGGTTTGAACCTTGCCTGCTTATTGACTATTCTGACTTCTGTGATCCCTGACCTCAGATCTGTATATTGGTCTTTGCTTTTGTCTGCTGCTTGCCCTGCCCTAACCTACCGGCTGGACTTCATTTACACACTGGTGTTGCCAGTCCTAACTCAAACATGCATTTTCATTATGTGCCTATTTAGACCATCAGGTACCGCATGTCAGCCAACTTTAGCATCATTACTGGGACTGGTTTGTAACAGTTTCGGGACCTCGCAGCAAATCCAGTTTCCCACCTGGATGGGTCAAGCATGAAAACCAGGGTTCCTCAGGTGCTGCCATCTCAGATAGTCCAAAACCAAACTGGTGCATGGCAAGGTGTATTCATATTGATCTGCTTGAGATTAATGAGATTTTTTCTTTTTGCCAAACATATGCTAGAAAGAAGACACATAAAGCCTAACCCTTGGGGCTACTTCACCCTCTTCCTGTTCCTTCTCATGCTTGGGGTTATATGTCTATGGACTTTATTAGAACTATCTTCAAAGGACACAAAAACTATCTTAGCCCTAGATCCCCAGGAAAAATGCAGTAGCAGTTAAAACAAGTTGAGCACTTTGAAACACGAAGCTGATGTTTTGTATCTGAAATTCTTGTGATTCCTCCTTTTTTGTAAGTACAAATAAATCTGTGTGCAATTTTGACCTTGGTTGTAATACATTTTTGGCAATTTCTGGTTTCTTCTGGTAGCGTTAATTAAATAAAAGATTACCTCCATCAGTGAGTCACTCCAAGTCACTTAAAGGACTGATGAATATCATGTCAAAGATAAATATCTCATAAAAGACTTGATAATGAAGAATAGTACATTGTACAAAGAACTCTGGATTTTAGGATTCTTCACAATCAAATTCAGTACTTGATTCAGTAGCAAGGCTATTATTCTGAAGGCAATTCATGGGAACCAGTGAAGAATATTCATGTTCCACTGCTAATAAAAAAACTTTGTTGTTGATACCTAGACAAGCCTAGTTCATTACTAGAGATGAGCGAACGTACTCGGTAGGGGCGATTTCGCAATCGAGCACCGCGATTTTCGAGTATTTCACTACTCGGGTGAAAAGTACTCGGGTGCGCTGTGGGTGAGCGGGGGGTTGCAGCGGGGAGTGGGGGGGAGAGGGAGAGAGAGAGGGCTCCCCCCTGTTCCCCGCTGCTACCCCCCACTCCCCTCTGCAACCCCCCGCCCCATAGCGCACCCGAGTACTTTTCACCCGAGTAGTGAAGTACTCGAAAATCGCGGTGCTCGATTGCGAAATCGCCCTTACCGAGTACATTCGCTCATCTCTATTCATTACCATACAGAGGACCTTCCTTGAGAGGGGGAAGTAGTGTCAGGAACTAAACATGGCTTTACCCCTGGTTTCTTTATTGTAATTTGCAGCCTTGACCATTATGCTAGCCAACATCTTGCTGTTCCCTACCTTGTTTAGCTATGTGCTATTTGCATCCATCTGCTCTGTGGCCAATAATAGTGGTTGTTGCTCAAGTTAAACTCTCAGCCGAAAACGTACCAAATCCTGCTATATATGACTATGGCTGCTATCTAATCCCTGTTCATCACATCCTGCTGATATCTGAGTATGGCTGCCATTCCCATTGCATTCCAGCTCCAACAACCAACAATGTTACAGATATATTTGACACATTTAGAAGCAAAGATTAAAATATTCCTCCATTATTATGTCAGGTTTTGCTGCTAAGAACAGAAGGCTTAAGGCCACCCTCACACAGGCGCTTTTTTCCTCGATTAACGTAGCATTGTCAGCACCACGCTAATTGCAATATACTGCTCCCATTGTTTTCAATGGAGCCTCTCAGACAGCTGCTTTCAAGCGGAATCTGTTCTATTTTTGAAATTTAGCGCACCTCATGCATAATAAGGTCTGCTAAACTCTGCTGTGAAAGTGAAAGTAAAATAGAGGCAAAGCGGCTTAATTGAAATTGCGCCTATGTGAGGGAGGCCTAAGTGTTTGATTATACCCCACCCCATGACATTTCTATAACTTGGTTTTCTGTTACTTTTTTAAGTACAACTGTCAAATTGACTATGAAAGAAAAAAGAGATTGTGATTTTTTTTTAGGTGTAACTAAACTTTCAGAAAACTTCTAACTTCTCATAGTGACATGTCAGAAGTTTTGATGAGTGAAATCCCACTGATCACTAAAATTAAAGGGCAGAAGTGCTTGGCTGAGTGCTATGACCAATTGGCTGCTTTTGGCATAGCTTGGAGCCATGTATGCATTAAGTAAAAGCTATAAGTCAGTACAGTTCTTGCCAATCACAACCAAAGAGTCACAGTGCTCAGTTGAGTGCTTATGCCCCTTCATTTCAGCGAGAAGTGGAAGGGTCAGTACCTGGACCCCCACAAATCAAAACTGTTCTAAAGTTTTCTAAAAGTTTTTTAGTTATTCTTTAAATGTAAGCAGATATAGTGGCTATTAAATGGCATACACAGAAGCGAAGGACCCCATAGCAAAAATTAAATACGACTGTTTTATGTAATCCTGCAATTTCTGAGCAGTATAGTCCCAGGCAGTTGGTTCATAGGGTGCGATCTTCAAGTTTTATATAATTGATGACAGCAAATATTTGCATTCAGCCTATTAAGTCACATTAAATAGGATCAGCTTTGATTTCTTTAACAGTATAACTGATGTTCGATGCTAATCAAAAACTGTAGCACCTTTAACCTTTCGTAGCTGTCAAGTCAATGTTGCATTAGATGGCAAAGACTAAATTGCACACATGCATTCCTATGGTTTATCATTGCACTGCAAAAATAGAATGTTTTATAGTTTAGTCAAGGATGATCAGATCGAAACAGTTTACAGAGTAATTGAAACTTGGTTACAGGAGCAATAATGGAATACTGTGAAATATGCCTGATAACACCCGCATCAAACATCTAGTAATATAACTCAGAATGACAGTGGTATGATGAATATTTAGGGTTATTGCCGGCATATTAAAATTAAAAGCTGAAGTTTTTCTTTCCTTTAGACGCATATGTATGTGGAACTGCCTAACTGATCCTAAAATAATCTGTGTCTTGGGAGTCGTGAAAGCAGAATATTCTTTCTATAGAAGATTTGAAAATGCATGTCAGACAGCATCAGTAAACGGGAGTTAAATCAAGTTCTATGGCAGTGGTACATTTGGTTCACAGACTTATCATTTCCTCTCAGTTACCATGGAAACAGGTTCTTTAAAAAATCAAACTCCAGTGCCCTCACCTGTTCGCAGAGAGTTTGTCACGTTGCTAATCTTTTCTTACTATTATTATTATTTTTCTATTTATTTGCCTTTTCTCCCATTAGTCCTGACCATTTGTACAAGGTTGGGATTAAATCTAGATGGAATAGCTGTATGTTTGTGCCTCTGGCAAAAGAAGAAATCTTAAATTGACTTTCTTTTTTGAGAAGGCAAGGGTTGAAGTTAGAAATAGCTTTATGTCCTTAAGCAGAAATGCAGCATTAACCCCTGGAGGAAACAGTTGCTGTTTTTTATTCTGTATTTTAGGGTTTGATAAATGTTTATTTTCTTATCTTCCTATGCAAAAGTGCCCAAATCTACCTAGTTAGGCTGTCTAAGAGTTTAATATATATGAAATTGTTACTTTAAGGAATTTATCAAAGGGCTACTCCAGTAAAAACATATTTTTCCATCTCTGCCCCCTCATCGGATTGTATATTGCACTCGGGAAGTCTTCTTTGTGTATTGCAGCCACTTTTATGCAGTACAGCCCCATGCCTGATGCTTATCAGGCACCATTCGAAGAGTGAGATTGTTTTTACTTTTACTTTCAAATCAATCTTATGATGCATCAGCACCGCATTAGCTAGAGTCTGTACCACTTCTGCCTGCTGTGGGGACAGTTTAATTATGATTACTTTTTATATTCAACTACAGGGTCCCCCTGCGATGAGGCTACCTGAGCCTGTCGCCTTAGGCAGCAGTTTGAAGGGCTTGAGAGGAATGGTGCTATGGTTGCCATTCAGCCGGTATTTATTTTGTACAGATAAAAATTATTGCCAGCTGCAAGCCACCTGGGCAACAACCCTACAAGCAATTCACTCACTCTGTCCACAGCTCAGTTCAGGCAGCCGCACATTGTACTCAGTCTGTGACCTCGACACTCGGGGTCAGCACTGCATACAGGCTGATGTCTGCGTGCAAAAACACAGACACCAGGGGGAGAAGCCTGACCTAATTACATCCTGACCATATCGGCAGACAGAGTGAATGCAATGCTTGTGGGGTTTCTGCCCAGCTGGAGGTCCAGTACGGAGGTCACTATTAATAATGAGCCAACTATGGGTATAACTGCTAATACTGTAGCCACTGTGGTGGTTACTATTAATATTGGAGCCCCCTATGCAGTCACTATTACTAGTGGGAGAATGAACGGGGTCATTATTACTATTGGAGCCATTAAGGGTGTCACTTATAGTATTGGAGCCACTATTGGACTGTCACTTCAGAGAAGTGTCAATGCTTCAGATATCTGTTAGGTGTCTGCTGCATTGGTGCTTTCAATGTCTGTATAAGTATTTTTTTTACAGCGGGCACCATTTCACGCTTTGCTTCAGGTAACATAAAGACTTGTAGTATGCCTGTTCACCTAAATAAGCTACAGAGCGTAAATATACAGCCAGGCGGATGAGCTGTGATCTCCTCTATTATAACTATGTGACAGGAGCTGTGTTATCATCAGTAAGTGTGATAGAAGTGTCTATGTCCCCTTCTAGGCAGTTTCTGTGCTAGGAGTTATGAAACAGCATAACACAGACTGGGAAATTGACGAGTTTCACACAGCCTAAACCCAAGTAGATCCCAACTGGTCAGAATTGAGATCACGCGGCCATCTGAGGGAAAAGAAGTCAGGACTTTTAGATAGGAATAGCTAACCAAGATATCACTAGCTCGCTTGTATATACTGGGGGAATAGCTATGTAATGAATGAATAAAAAAACTCACTAGAGTGGCCCTTTAAAAGAAGGCAACTATATCTAACTGTTGATTCCAATCTGTGGCATTTTCTGTTTCCTTCCAGAACTTTAGTCCTCCACTTGTTCTTAGCCAGGACTGCTGCTGACCTTACAAGAGTACACCATTTTAACCTTTCACTCCTTTGCAAGAGAAGTTTCTATAACGTTATATTTTTTTCCATTTAAAGCTAAAAATGGTTCTCCCCATCTTGAGCTAGCAAGATTTGAACAGTGTTGTTGTTAGGCCAAGTACCATCTCATTCTTATACCCCAGCCACCCCTATTCCAGTCCTGATGTCAGCTGTCATATGTCTGTAAGTGGGAGGGAGTTATCCGAAGTTTGGTGGTCATAAATATATTCTCTAATACTAGGCAGCTGCTAAATACTTTGATTAATGTTAAGTCATTCACAGGGTATTTGACCCCTGCCTGTATTAGCAGGGTGGTCCAGGGATACCCCTCAAAATGCTTTTGAGTGTGATCACTACTGAGGGACAAGTTCCATATATAGTAGCTCTGCTTTCAAACACATAGACTTTGTGTACATTTGTTAGCCCTCAACAGATTTGGATTTTGGGTCAGCAGGAGTAACCTTTGGGATTTGGTTTAAGATTAGTTCATCCATATCTTTGACAATGGATAAGTACTTTGTAAAATGAAATCGGTCACAGGGATTACGTATTGCTCAGTGGTATAAATGAAAGCAGACAGTTGAAGCCACATTTTGGTGAATCAAAATAACTTTACTGTAGAAGTCAGTCATAAACAGAAGACAACAGTTTCTACCAAGGACTGATATCAGCGGTTTGTGCTGGAAAGAATAGTGTGGGGGATTATGTTATTCTTTCTGGAACAGAATGCCAGAATTCAACAGAAAATTGCTGAAATAGAGACCAGACTATATGTTCCCCTTCACTTGGGATATCTGTTCTGTTCTGTACTGTACGGTTCAGTATTCAGGGGCAAGAGTTCTTTGCAAGGGTGACTACAATATGACAGTAGATAACACACTTGATAGGCTTCATGCTCATGATTCCCCTGCAGGTAAGCCCTGGGTGTCTCTGATCTCCAAAAGTTCTTGGTTGGATGTGTAGTGGCTCAGACTTTGGAGCCACCCATTATTTTAATTATCTCATGTGGTGTGTGTAATTGTATTTGTGAGTGCCTGTCTGTCTTGTGTAATGGAGGAGATAGGAGGTAGTTTTGTGTATTATGTAGTGTCATTGTCAGGTCAAATGTCTGGTGTTGTGTCCATCTAACTTGTATATGTCTGTGTGTGAGACACCCTACCCTGATGTATTATGTGTGTCACCCCCAAAAGCAGTCCTGGGATTGGGTAGAGGGGTTCACCCAGAATCCCCCGATGTTAGCTACAGTGGAGTTCATAAATAGTGCAGAGGTGTAGAAGGAGAGACTCTCTGTCAGTTTGTCTGCAGCCTGCGCCTGGGCCAAAGAGAGAGGGAGTATGAGGAAGAGGAAAAAGTTTGCACCTAGTCTAAGCCTAGACTAAGAAAGGTGGACAGAGATGGAGAGCCTCGGTAACCGGAGAGTCTATTTCCACCCCACTGGAAGAAGCATATCCAGTGTGGGCAAGACCTCACAAGTCCTGGGAGCAGAAGACAAGCTACCATTGTCAACCATGAGTAGAGCTACTGCTAAAGAGCAGAAGAGTAGGAACCATGGGAGTGCCGGCTTGAGATCCCTTCATTCTTCTACAAATAACACTACCTCAGCGTCACTTAAGTGTAGAGTGTCTAAGAGAAATCTACCTAATTCCGATGTTTATCGAGTAACCAATATTTAAGCTTGTTGTCATAGTAACTGTTAATAGACTGTGTTTAAGAGTTGAGTAAACTTTATTCCCATAGTTTACTATAACTTTTGATGTCTGGACTGTCTTTAAAGGGGTTGTCTCGCGAAAGCAAGTGGGGTTAAGTACTTCTGTATGGCCATATTAATGCACTTTGTAATATACATCGTGCATTAAATATGAGCCATACAGAAGTTATTCACTTACCTGCTCCGTTGCTGGCGTCCCCGTCTCCATGGCTCCGTCTAATTTCAGTGTCTTCTTGCTTTTTTAGACGCGCTTGCGCAGATGGGTCTTCTCCCTTCGGCTCGGCTCGGCAGCAGCGGCGTTTTGGCTCCGCCCACTTGTGCGCATCATCGCGCAGCTCCGCCCCCCGTCACATGTGCCGATTCCAGCCTCCTGATTGGCTGGAATCGGCACATGTGACAGGGGCGGAGCTATGCGATGACGCGTACAAGTGGGCGGAGCCAAAACGCCGCTGCTGCCGAGCCGAAGGGAGAAGACCCATCTGCGCAAGCGCGTCTAAAAAAGCAAGAAGACACCGAAATTAGACGGAGCCATGGAGACGGGGACGCCAGCAACGGAGCAGGTAAGTGAATAACTTCAGTATGGCTTATATTTAATGCACGATGTATATTACAAAGTGCATTAATATGGCCATACAGAAGTACTTAACCCCACTTGCTTTCGCGAGACAACCCCTTTAAGTATTGTCATCAACTGTATTTAGTTAAAGGGTAGTGGCGTCACAAACTCTTCAAGTTTATTTGCAACCGTCATGTATCTGAGCTAGGCTGCAGGCGATCTACAGAGCGGAGCAGCAGAGCCACCCGTGACAGCCATCTTCTAAACCCCGCTGCCTCCCTCACCTGGTAAGGTTTGTACTCGGTCACTGCAGATGGGTTTGTGAAGAAAGAGACATGCAGGATAGGGTGTCCTCTGGGGACTTATCAAGTGTAAAATTCATGTCACACATAGACTATGCTTTCAATAATACCGTAAGTCATGCTTATCACACACTTTCCATTTTGCTTGGAACTGAAGGTGTTCACCTCTGGTCCACACTCTGGATGGAGGGTACATCGCTTTTCGCTTCAGCTTATAGGAGAGCAGGACAGCATCGCAGACCAGTTAAAGTTTTTCCTAGAAATGAATATACCCCCAATTGATATTACAGTGATATGAGAGACCTGTGAAGATCTAGCTATGTGGATGCCTCAAGCCTACTATGTATTATATAAAAAAAAAAAAATATTCTGTTAGATAGGAAGAGGATATGTCAAAAGAATACTCAGAAAGGGAAAGAGCATCTGTAGCAGCCCCTACGGAAGAGAACAAGCAGGCTTGGTTGCAAGTAGCTAGAACATATCTAATCCATCTACATGAAAAGAACAGAGGAAAAAACCCTGGGAGGCCCTCCTAAGCAAGAAAACTCTAAAAATATCCCACCATTCCTGTCTTCCTATATCTTTGTACTTTGGAAAAAATTCTAATTAAAAAAAAAGAAAAAAAGAAGGCAACTATACATCTGAATCATTGTACTGGTCTCTGATGTGCTGTATCCAGTTTTTACAATGTGCATTAGGATAGGCCATCAGCATTACAGCCCTAGAAAATCCCTCTAAGAGGTAGAGGGCTTTTAGATTTAAAGGGGTTGTCCGGCGCCGAAACGGTTTTTTTTTTTTTTAACCCCCCCCCCCCCCCCCCGTTCGGCGCGAGACAACCCCGATGCAGGGGTTAAAAAAACAACACGCACAGCGCTTACCTGAATCCCGGCGGTCCGGCGTCTTCATACTTACCTGCTGAAGATGGCCGCCGGGATCCTCTGTCTCCGTGGACCGCAGGGCTTCTGTGCGGTCCATTGCCGATTCCAGCCTCCTGATTGGCTGGAATCGGCACGTGACGGGGCGGAGCTACACGTAGCCGGCATTCTACACGAGCGGCCCCATAGAAGACTGTAGAAGACCCGGACTGCGCAAGCGCGGCTAATTTGGCCATCGGAGGGCGAAAATTAGTCGGCTCCATGGAGACGAGGACGCCAGCAACGGAGCAGGTAAGTATAAAACTTTTGATAACTTCTGTATGGCTCATAATTAATGCACAATGTACATTACAAAGTGCATTATTATGGCCATACAGAAGTGTATAGACCCACTTGCTGCCGCGGGACAACCCCTTTAACAGCTTTAATAGAAAACTCAATCATGGTTGCATCGTACAAGACTGACCAGCATTGCCTGTAAACATTGCAGCAGCGCTGAGACTTACATACAATGTCCAGGGCACCCATACATTGCATGCAAAGTGTTTTCTGTCTGCATCAGAGTTAGAGGCTGTCCCAGGCAAACCTTTCAAAGGGGTCGGCGCACTTAAAAAAAGAAAAAAATTGATATCTGGTATGAGTCAAAACAACAAAGTAATACTCAACTCTCTTCTTCCTCTGGTAAGCAGCACAACAGCTCCATCAGTTTTCTCAGATTGCGTTCATAGCAGAAGTCAAGTGACTGCTGCAGCCAATCAGAGACCGCAGAGTCACCGTCCTGACTCATGAGACCCAGAATCTGAGCACTGAGGCCAGGAGAATGGTTGGTGACACTGCGGCCTCTGATTGACTGTAGAGGTCACTTGATTTCTGCTGTAAATACTAGAGATGAGCGAACGTACTCGTCCGAGCTTGATATTCGTGCGAATATTAGGGTGTTCGGGATGCTCGTTACTCGTAACGAGTACCACGCGGTGTTCCGCGCTTTTCTGGCCAATTGAAAGACAGGGAAGGCATTACAACTTCCCCCTGTGACGTTCAAGCCCTATACCACCCCCCTGCTGTGAGTGGCTGGGGCGATCAGATGTCACCCAAATATAAAAATTGGCCCCTCCCGCGGCTCGCCTCAGATGTCTTGTGAGTTAGCTGAGGGACAGTGGTATCGTGCTGGAGCTGCTGTAGGGAGAGCGTTAGGAGTTAGTGTAGGCTTCAAGAACCCCAACGGTCCTTCTCAGGGCCACATCTTAAAGTGTGCAGTACTGTGTTAGCACTGTATATATTTATTTTTTTTCAAAATTGGATCTGCAGAGCATTGCGCCCTGCAATAGGGACAGAAGTGGTGGTTAGGCAGGGAGAGTGTTAGCAGTGAGTGTAGGCTTCAAGAACCCCAACGGTCCTTTCTAGGGCCACATCTATCCGTGTGCAGTACTGTCCAGGCTGCTGTTAGCAGTGTTGCATTTTTTTTTTTTCCTCAAAACCGGCTGTGCAGACCATTGCACCCGGCATTAATACTACAGGGATTGAATTGTGTAGGCAGGGCCAGAACACATACATTATTCATTGAATAGACGCAGTGTGGCTTTTCCTTTGAAAAACAAGGGAAAAAATTCTATTTCGCCTGCCTCTGACAGTCCTCAGGGCTCTGGGTACGTGTGTGCTGCGTGCAGAACGTTAAAAAAAATCAGACGCAGCCAGCTACATTTTACTGCAGGCTTGCGCCAATTTTTTTCCTGCATGGGAAATCCCTGATCTGCTGGAGCCAATAACTTTGCATCACTGCAGTTCTGTGACACATTTGCAGGGCCACAACACAGTTATTAAACTTAGTAGTATTCATTGAATACACGCAGTGTGGCTTGTCCTTTGAAAAACTAGGGAAAAAATTCTATTTTGGCTGCAGGCTTGCGCCAATTTTTTTCCTGCATGGGAAATCCCTGATCTGCTGGAGCCAATAACTTTGCATCACTGCAGTTCTGTGACACATTTGCAGGGCCACAACACAGTTATTAAACTTAGTAGTATTCATTGAATACACGCAGTGTGGCTTGTCCTTTGAAAAACTAGGGAAAAAATTCTATTTTGGCTGCAGGCTTGCGCCAATTTTTTTCCTGCATGGGAAATCCCTGATCTGCTGGAGCCAATAACTTTGCATCACTGCAGTTCTGTGACACATTTGCAGGGCCACAACACAGTTATTAAACTTAGTAGTATTCATTGAATACACGCAGTGTGGCTTGTCCTTTGAAAAACTAGGGAAAAAATTATATTTTGGCTGCAGGCTTGCGCCAATTTTTTTCCTGCATGGGAAATCCCTGATCTGCTGGAGCCAATAACTTTGCATCACTGCAGTTCTGTGACACATTTGCAGGGCCACAACACAGTTATTAAACTTAGTAGTATTCATTGAATACACGCAGTGTGGCTTGTCCTTTGAAAAACAAGGGAAAAAATTCTATTTCGCCTGCCTCTGACAGTCCTCAGGGTTCTGGGTACGTGTGTGCTGCGTGCAGAACGTTAAAAAAAATCAGACGCAGCCAGCTACATTTTACTGCAGGCTTGCGCCAATTTTTTTCCTACATGGGAAATCCCTGATCTGCTGTAGCCAATAACTTTGCATCACTGCAGTTCTCTGACAGATTTGCAGGGCCACAACACAGTTATTAAACTTAGTAGTATTCATTGAATACACACAGTGTGGCTTGTCCTTTGAAAAACTAGGGAAAAAATTATATTTTGGCTGCAGGCTTGCGCCAATTTTTTTCCTGCATGGGAAATCCCTGATCTGCTGGAGCCAATAACTTTGCATCACTGCAGTTCTGTGACACATTTGCAGGGCCACAACACAGTTATTAAACTTAGTAGTATTCATTGAATACACGCAGTGTGGCTTGTCCTTTGAAAAACAAGGGAAAAAATTCTATTTCACCTGCCTCTGACAGTCCTCAGGGCTCTGGGTACATGTGTGCAGCGTGCAGAACGTTAAAAAAAATCAGACGCAGCCAGCTACGTTTTACTGCAGGCTTGCGCCAATTTTTTTCCTGCATGGGAAATCCCTGATCTGCTGGAGCCAATAACTTTGCATCACTGCAGTTCTCTGACACATTTGCAGGGCCACAACACAGTTATTAAACTTAGTAGTATTCATTGAATACACGCAGTGTGGCTTGTCCTTTGAAAAACTAGGGAAAAAATTCTATTTTGGCTGCAGGCTTGCGCTAATTTTTTTCCTGCATGGGAAATCCCTGATCTGCTGTAGCCAATAACTTTGCATCACTGCAGTTCTCTGACACATTTGCAGGGCCACAACACAGTTATTAAACTTAGTAGTATTCATTGAATACACGCAGTGTGGCTTGTCCTTTGAAAAACTAGGGAAAAAATTCTATTTTGGCTGCAGGCTTGCGCCAATTTTTTTCCTGCATGGGAAATCCCTGATCTGCTGGAGCCAATAACTTTGCATCACTGCAGTTCTCTGACACATTTGCAGGGCCACAACACAGTTATTAAACTTAGTAGTATTCATTGAATACACGCAGTGTGGCTTGTCCTTTGAAAAACAAGGGAAAAAATTCTATTTCGCCTGCCTCTGACAGTCCTCAGGGCTCTGGGTACGTGTGTGCTGCGTGCAGAACATTAAAAAAAATCAGACGCAGCCAGCTACGTTTTACTGCAGGCTTGCGCCAATTTTTTTCCTGCATGGGAAATCCCTGATCTGCTGGAGCCAATAACTTTGCATCACTGCAGTTCTGTGACACATTTGCAGGGCCACAACACAGTTATTAAACTTAGTAGTATTCATTGAATACACGCAGTGTGGCTTGTCCTTTGAAAAACTAGGGAAAAAATTCTATTTTGGCTGCAGGCTTGCACCAATTTCTTTCCTGGCTTGGAAATCACTGGTAATACAGCATGCTGAGGGGTAGGGGTAGGCCGAGAGGACGTGGGTGCGGCCGAGGACGAGTAGGCCCAAGTGAGGGTGTGGGCACAGGCCGAGCTCCTGATCCAGGTGTGTCGCAGCCGACTGCTGCGCGATTAGGAGAGAGGCACGTTTCTGGCGTCCCCACATTCATCGCCCAATTAATGGGTCCACGCGGGAGACCTTTATTAGAAAATGAGCAGTGTGAGCAGGTCCTGTCGTGGATGGCAGAAAGTGCTTCGAGCAAGCTATCATCCACCCAGAGTTCTGCGCCGTTCAGTGCTGCAAATCCGAATCCTCTGTCTGCTGCTCCTCCTTCCTCCCAGCCTCCTCACTCCACTACAATGACACATGCTCAGGAGCGGGAAGACTCCCAGGAACTGTTCTCGGGCCCCTGCTCAGATTGGGCAGCAGTGGTTCCTCTCCCACCAGATGAGTTTATCGTCACTGATGCACAACCATTGGAAAGTTCCCGGGGTCCGGGGGATGAGGCTGGGGACTTCCGGCAACTGTCTCAAGACCTTTCAGTGGGTGAGGAGGACGATGACGATGAGACACAGTTGTCTTGCAGTGAGGTAGTAGTAAGGGCAGTAAGTCCGAGGGAGGAGCACACAGAGGATTCGGATGAAGAGCAGCAGGACGATGAGGTGACTGACCCCACCTGGTGTGCAACGCCTACACAGGACAGGTCTTCAGAGGGGGAGGCACGGGCAGCAGCAGGGCAGGTTGCAAGAGGCAGTGCGGTGTCCAGGGGTAGAGGCAGGGCCAGACCAAATAATCCACCAACTGTTTCCCAAAGCACACCCTCGCGCCATGCCACCCTGCAGAGGCCGAGGTGCTCTAAGGTCTGGCAGTTTTTCACCGAGACGCCAGACGACCGACGAACAGTGGTGTGCAACCTTTTTCGCGCCAAGATCAGCCAGGGAGCCACCACCAACAGCCTCACCACCACCAGCATGCGCAGACATATGATGGCCAAGCACCCCACAAGGTGGGACGAAGGCCGTTCACCGCCTCCGGTTTGCACCGCTGCCTCTCCCCCTGTGCCCCAACCTGCCACTGAGATCCAACCCCCCTCTCAGGACACAGGCACTACCGTCTCCTGGCCTGCACCCACACCCTCACCTCCGCTGTCCTCGACCCCATCCACCAATGTCTCGCACCGCACAGTCCAGCCGTCGCTAGCGCAAGTGTTGGAGCGCAAGCGCAAGTACGCCGCCACGCACCCGCACGCTCAATCGTTAACCGTCCACATAGCCAAATTTATCAGCCTTGAGATGCTGCCGTATAGGGTTGTGGAAACGGAGGCTTTCAAAGCTATGATGGCGGCGGCGGCCCCGCGCTACTCAGTTCCCAGTCGCCACTACTTTTCCCGATGTGCCGTCCCAGCCCTGCACGACCACGTCTCCCGCAACATTGTACGCGCCCTCACCAATGCGGTTAGTGGCAAGGTCCACTTAACTACGTACACGTGGACAAGCACAGGCGGGCAGGGCCACTACATCTCCCTGACGGCACATTGGGTGAATTTAGTGGAGGCTGGGACAGAGTCAGAGCCTGGGACCGCTCACGTCCTACCTACCCCCAGAATTGCGGGCCCCAGCTCGGTGGTGGTATGTTCGGCGGTGTATGCTTCTTCCACTAAAGCACCCTCCTCCTCCTCCTCCTCCGCAACCTCTGTCTCGCAATCTAGATGTGTCAGCAGCAGCAGAACGTCGCCAGCAGTCGGTGTCACGCGGCGTGGCAGCACAGCGGTGGGCAAGCGTCAGCAGGCCGTGCTGAAACTACTCAGCTTAGGAGATAAGGGGCACACGGCCCACGAACTGCTGCGGGGTCTAACAGAGCAGACCGACCGTTGGCTTGCGCCGCTGAGCCTCCAACCGGGCATGGTCGTGTGTGACAACGGGCGTAACTTGGTGGCGGCTCTGCAGCTCGGCAGCCTCACGCACGTGCCATGCCTGGCCCACGTCTTTAATTTGGTGGTTCAGCGCTTTCTGAAAAGCTACCCACGCTTGTCAGACCTGCTCGTAAAGGTGCACCGGCTCTGCGCACATTTCCGCAAGTCCCACACGGACGCTGCCACCCTGCGCACCCTGCAACATCGGTTTAATCTGCCAGTGCACCGATTGCTGTGCGACGTGCCCACACGGTGGAACTCTACGCTCCACATGTTGGCTAGGCTCTATGAGCAGCGTAGAGCTATAGTGGAATACCAACTCCAACATGGGCGGCGCAGTGGGAGTCAGCCTCCTCAATTCTTTTCAGAAGAGTGGGCCTGGTTGGCAGACATCTGCCAGGTCCTTGGAAACTTTGAGCAGTCTACCCAGGTGGTGAGCGGCGATGCTGCAATCATTAGCGTCACCATTCCTCTGCTATGCATCTTGAGAAGTTCCCTGCAAACCATAAAGGCAGCCGCTTTGCGCTCGGAAACAGAGTCGGGGGAAGACAGTATGTCGCTGGATAGTCAGAGCACCCTCCTGTCTATATCTCAGCGCGTTCAGGAGAAGGAGGAGGAGCATGAGGAGGATGGGGAAGAGACAGCTTGGCCCACTGCTGACGGTACCCATGCTGCTTGCCTGTCATCATTTCAGCGTGTATGGCCTGAGGAGGAGGAGGAGGAGGAGGATCCTGAAAGTGATCTTCCTAGTGCGGACAGCTATGTGTTGCGTACAGGTACCCTGGCACACATGGCTGACTTCATGTTAGGATGCCTTTCTCGTGACCCTCACGTTACACGCATTCTGGCCACTACGGATTACTGGGTGTACACACTGCTCGACCCACGCTATAAGGAGAACCTCCCCACTCTCATTCCCGAAGAGGAAAGGGGTTCAAGAGTGTTGCTATACCACAGGACCCTTGCGGACAAGCTGATGGTAAAATTCCCATCCGACAGCGCTAGTGGCAGAAGGCGCAGTTCCGAGGGCCAGGTAGCAGGGGAGGTGCGGAGATCGAGCAGCATGTACAGCACAGGCAGTGCAACAGTCTTTAAGGGCCTGGACAGCTTTATGGCTCCCCAGCAAGACTGTGTCACCGCTCCCCAGTCAAGGCTGAGTCGGCGGGAGCACTGTAAAAGGATGGTGAGGGAGTACGTAGCCGATCGCACGACCGTCCTCCGTGACGCCTCTGCCACCTACAACTACTGGGTGTCGAAGCTGGACACGTGGCCTGAACTAGCGCTGTATGCCCTGGAGGTGCTTGCTTGTCCTGCGGCTAGCGTCTTGTCAAAAAGGGTGTTTAGTGCGGCTGGGGGAATCATCACAGATAAGCGTACCCGCCTGTCAACCGACAGTGCCGACAGGCTAACACTCATCAAGATGAACAAAGCCTGGATTTCCCCAGACTTCTCTTCTCCACCAGCGGACAGCAGCGATACGTAAGCAATACGTAGGCTGCACCCGCGGATGGAAGCTACGTTCTCTCTCACCATCCAAAACGGGGAAATTTCTGCTTCATCAATCTGTGTCTAATATTCCTCCTCCTCCTCCTGCTCCTCCTCCTGAAACCTCACGTAATCACGCTGAACGGGCAATTTTTCTTAGGGCCACAAGGCTCACTCATATAATTTTTCTAAAAAATTGTTATACGTTTCAATGCTCTTAAAAGTGTTGGAACTTTAACTTGAACCAATTTTTCGTTAAACTGGGCTGCCTCCAGGCCTAGTTACCACTTAAGCCACATTAACCAAAGCGATTAATGGGTTTCACCTGCCATCTTGGTTGGGCATGGCCAATTTTTACTGAGGTACATTAGTACTGTTGGTACACCAATGTTTTGGGGCCCTCACCTACAGTGTAATCATAGCAATTTGTATGTTCTTCGCCTGCACTCATGGTACAGAAGTGTGTGTGGGGTTGGCCTACACTTTAGCTACATAAATGTAACTTGGGCCTTTGCTATACTGCAGCTACTGAAATGGAACTAAGACTGCGCTCCCACTATACTGCTGCTTCGGAATTGTTCCTGGGGCCTGTGTAGGCTGCTACTATTACTGAAATGGAACGAAGACTGCGCTCCCACTATACTGCTGCTTCGGAATTGTTACTGGGGCCTGTGTAGGCTGCTACTATTACTGAAATGGAAATAAGACTGTGCTCCCCCTATAATGCTGCTAGTGATATGTTAGTGGGGCCTGTCGCTAATGCTACGGCTGAAATGTTACTAATTCTGGGCTCTGCCTAAACCGCTGCTAATGGTATGTCTCTGGGGTGTGGAAACAGAGGCTTCCCAAAGACATGATGGCGGCGAGGCCATTTCCCACCAAAGCTGTTACTGTTAAGGTGCATATAACCACGGACACGTGGAGAGGACACGTAGTGCCTCCAAAACATCCCCCGCCACGGCCCACTTAATCCTGGCCACATTCCGAAAACCAACAAAATAAAACCGCGCTACTAGGTCCGCAGTCACCACCACATTACCACCAACGCGGTTACTGTTAAGGTACATATTACCAGTCTGACTGGGGCATGCAGTGTTGGCCGGAGCCCACCAGCATTAAGCACGACATTACTACCTCAGCTGTGTTGGGCAATGCAATGGGATATTTCTATGTACCGCCGGTGGCTTCCTGGCACCTACCCATGCTGTGGGTCCACAGGGAATTATAAATGCATCTGTTTCCACTTGTAAAGAACCCCAGTCAGACTGGGGCATGCAGTGTGGGCCGAAGCCCACCTGCATTAAGCACGACATTACTACCTCAGCTGTGTTGGGCAATGCAATGGGATATTTCTATGTACCGCCGGTGGCTTCCTGGCACCCACCCATGCTGTGGGTCCACAGGGAATTATAAATGCATCTGTTTCCACTTGTAAAGAACCCCAGTCAGACTGGGGCATGCAGTGTGGGCCGAAGCCCACCTGCATTAAGCACGACATTACTACCTCAGCTGTGTTGGGCAATGCAATGGGATATTTTTGTGTATCGCCGGTGGGTTCCAGGGAGCCACCCATGCTGTCGGTCGACAGGGACTTCACAATAGGGAGTTGTACCTGCCTGTGTCTATGAATTAAAAAGCCCGGTCTGACTGGGGCATGCAGACACCTTGACAGAATGAATAGTGTGTGGCACATAGGTTCCCCATTTCTCTGCCCACGTGTGCAGCTCCTGATGGCGGTGGCACAGGATTCTATTTCTCATTGCTTCTGTACAGCATTGTGGGCTATCGCCCCGCCCCTTTTAAAGAGGGTCACTGCCTAGCCATGCCAACCCTCTGCAGTGTGTGCCTGCGGTTCCTCCTCATGGCAGACGCACTTCTAAATAGACATGAGGGTGGTGTGGCATGAGGGCAGCTGAAGGCTGCGCAGGGACACTTTGGTGTGCGCTGTGGGGGGGAGGGGGGGCGGTTGGGCAGCATGTAACCCAGGAGAAGTGGCAGTGGAGTGTCATGCAGGCAGTGATTGTGCTTTGTTGGAGGTAGTGTGGTGCTTAGCAAAGGTATGCCATGCTAATGAGGGCTTTTCAGAAGTAAAAGTTTTTGGGAGGGGGGGGGCACTCTTGCCGCTATTGTGGCTTAATAGTGGGACCTGTGAACTTGAGATGCAGCCCAACATGTAGCCCCTCGCCTGCCCTATCCGTTGCTGTGTCGTTCCCATCACTTTCTTGAATTGCCCAGATTTTCACACAAGGAAACCTTAGCGAGCATCGGCGAAATACAAAAATGCTCGGGTCGCCCATTGACTTCAATGGGGTTCGTTATTCGAAACGAACCCTCGAGCATCGCGAAAAGTTCGTCCTGAGTAACGAGCACCCGAGCATTTTGGTGCTCGCTCATCTCTAGTAAATACACATTGGGAGAGCTGCAAGTGCAGCTGAGCTGCTTACAAGGGGAAGGAGAAAGGTGAGTATTGCTTTGTTGTTTTAGGTAATGACTAGAGATGAGCGAGCATACTCGTCCGAGCTTGATGCTCGTTCGAGTATTAGGGTGCTCGAGATGCTCGTTACTCGAGACGAGCACCACGCGGTACTCGTCTCGATTAAACGAGCACTGACCATTGAATTCAATGGAGCCGGCAATACAGCCGGCTCTATTGAAAGCAATGGGCTGCCGGCGTACGCGGGATGAATTGTCGGGAAGAGCTTAAATATATAAGCCCTTCCCTGCAATTCATCTAGAAATGTGTAAAAATAAAAAATATATATATACTCACCTGGTCCCGGCAGAACGATGTTAGCCCATTGAATTCAATGGAGCCGGCAATACAGCCGACTCCATTGAAAGCAATGGGCTGCCGGCGATCGCGGGATGAATTGTCGGGAAGGGGTTAAATATATAAGCCCTTCCCTGCAATTTATCCAGAAATGTGTAAAAATAAAAAATATATATATACTTACCGGGTCCCGGCAGACGGAGTTCAGCGCGGCAGGCTGCAGTTCTCCTGAACTGCTCAGAACAGCTGTGAATGGGTGAGGGATGCCTCTGATTGGTCAGGCTGTGACCAATCAGAGGCATCTCATTCAGCAGGCGGGGATTTTAAATCCCCGGCTGCTGAATACTACTCACAGCTGTTCAGAGCAGTTCAGGAGAACTGCAGCCTGCCGCGCTGAACTCCGTCTGCCGGGACCAGGTAAGTATATATATATATTTTATTTTTACACATTTCTGGATGAATTGCAGGGAAGGGCTTATATATTTAACCCCTTCCCGACAATTCATCCCGCGATCACCGGCAGCCCATTGCTTTCAATGGAGTCGGCTGTATTGCCGGCTCCATTGAATTCAATGGGCTAACATCGTTCTGCCGGGACCAGGTAAGTATATATATATATTTTTTATTTTTACACATTTCTGGATGAATTGTAGGAAAGGGCTTATATATTTAAGCCCTTCCCGACAATTCATCCCGCGTACGCCGGCAGCCCATTGCTTTCAACAGAGCCGGCTGTATTGCCGGCTCCATTGAATTCAATGGGCTAACATCGTTCTTCTCTGCCACAGCTGTTACAGCTGTGACAGAGGAGAACGATCTTTACGCTGACAGTGGGGGGGGGGGGGGGGTCTCACTCTTGCCGCTATTGTGGCTTAATAGTGGGACCTGGGAACTTAAGATACAGCCCAAAATGTAGCTCCTCGCCTGCCCTATTCGTTTCTATGTCGTTTCCATCACTTTCTTGTGTTTTGCAGATTTTCACAAATGAAAACCTTAGCGAGCATCGGCGATATACAAAAATGCTCGAGTCACCCATTGACTTCAATGGGGTTCGTTACTCGAAACGAACTCTCGAGCATCACTGAAAGTTCGACTCGAGTAACGAGCACCCGAGCATTTTGGTGCTCGCTCATCTCTAGTAATGACAAGTTGTTTTATTTCCTTTTGTATTCAAGTGGAACAACCTCTTTAATGGTCCTTGTGAGGACTGGATGCCTTTAAAAAAAAAGCAAGAACTCCCATCAAACTGTCATTCTCCCATTTCTGGCAAGTGATTCATGGCCTTAGGGTATATGCATGAGATATAAGTACATTAAACAGTTGGAATCAACATTGATTGGGGATTATATCAATGTGGGTATAATATTATTTATTTGCTTACAGTTTTTAGCTACTGTTCCACCACATCCCTATTAAAGATGAGCGAACACCAAAATGTTCGGGATCGCGTTATTCGAAACGAACTTCCCGCGATGTTCGGGTGTTCGTTTCGAATAACGAACCCCATTGAAGTCAATGGGCGACCGGAACATTTTTGTATTTCGCCGATGCTCGCTAAGGTTTTCATGTGTGAAAATCTTGGCAATTCAAGAAAATGATGGGAACGACACAGCAAGTTCTCCTCTGCCACAGCTGTAACAGCTGTGCCAGAGAAGAACGATGTTAGCCCATTGAATTCAATGGAGCCGTCAATACAGCCGACTCCACTGAATGCAATGGGCTGCCGGCGATCGCGGGATGAATTGTCGGAAAGGGGTTAAATATATAAGCCCTTTCCTGCAATTCATCCAGAAATGTGTAAAAATAAAAAATATATATATACTCACCTGGTGCTGGCAGATGGAGTTCAGCGCGGCAGGCTGCAGTTCTCCTGAACTGCTCTGAACAGCTGTGAGTAGTATTCAGCAGCCGGGGATTTAAAATCCCCGCCTGCTGAATAAGATGCCTCTGAATGGTCACAGCCTGACCAATCAGAGGCCAGCCCTCACTCACACCCATTCATGAATTCATGAATGGGTGAGTGAGGGCTGCCTCTGATTGGCTCAGGGGCAGCTCTCCTGCCTCTGATTGGCTCTGTTACAGCTGTGGCAGAGAAGAAGGATTTGTCTTCTATATGTTCTCAATGGGGTTGGCGCTGCTGCCGCCGGCCCCATTGAGCGCATATAGACGAACATCCGAACATCGTGTGGTGTTCGTCACGAATAACGAACATCCCGAACACCCTAATATTCGCCCGAGCATCAAGCTCGGACGAGTACGTTCGCTCATCTCTAATCCCTATTCATGATATTTGGGTTTACAGCCTTGGCCTTTCTGTCACAACTCATTTCCATGTCTATGAAGCCAACCTTAGCTGACATTTGCTTTAAAACATAAGCTTATACTTGAAATAGACATCAGTACATTGCTTGATTATTTCACAAAAGCATGTAAACAGGGCTAGCTTCATAGATAACAGGGCCTAGAGCAACAAGCAAAGTAGGACACCAGTGCTCACCATTTTGAAACAGTTTTTCTAGTAAATTTCATATCTATTGAACTGAAAGGAAACCAGAAGGGAAGAAGACAGATGGCACCATGCAGACAACCAGTGACTAAACACTGATAAAAAGTGGCATAAGCAATAAGAAACATAGGTTACAGATCAGAAATGTAAATTTCGTCAAGATGCAAGTCGAACGTCTGCAAAATGTGGATGAAATCTGACTTGGGTAGACATCTTCAATTGCAACGACCTGCTAGTTTGAGCATCCCATATTTTACACCCTCTTCCTCTTTATACCAGTTATCATGGCTTGATATTGGGAAGGGTATGGAAATACCCATATTCCAATAAGTATTCTAGCAGAAGTCAAAATACTTTTGGCCAAGTAAAGTGATCTAAACAAGCAGAAATACTTCATAAAAGTGAATTTATCCTTGTGTACTAAACAAATGCTGGTTGTGGTTTTATGAAGTTGTGGTTGTGGTTTTTTTCATCATGTGCTGTGTACACTGGAGGTAGCAGCCATCATTAGCACCAGAGCGCAGGATTAGCACTTCAACGATAAAGTTGGAGGCAGATAACACAGGTCACTCTGTTGACATTACAGTCACAGCTCACCTCCTCCTTATCCCTGCACAATGACCTCTGCACATGTCACAGCATGCTCACCACATTCTCCCAAGTCACTCAATCATTGTTTTTTCATTTGAAAATCTAACAAGCTTTTTAGAGCCATCAGTGAATTTCATACGCTTCCAAGTGCCAACATTTCTTCCATCTTTTGTATAGCAGCCCGGCTTTGAGAGAAGAGGATTGTACTATCTGGATAAAAGCTTCAATAAATGGAAGCTAAATGGAAAGCTACAGTATCTTATCTTGTAAGCTTGAGAGGCTTCTATTTTAATGATGAAGAATTGGGATAATTATTATTAGAACACAAGTGCTAACACTACTGTATCTTAGTACGGTATTTTCTTAGTATTTTTTGTTAAACAAAGTGCTTTGGATTGTATCCAAAGAAATATACGTGTCTGGTGTTTGACAGAAAATACGGTCAGATTTCACATTCATGTAAATAATTATTTCATTGTGTTCATAGCATAAAAGGAAAATATACTGTTTGCATGATACTAGCCAACCAATAAGCCATGATAATGGTGGCTACAGTATAATGATTGTTGGGCCCGAAAGTGTTCTTTACCATTCACCATTTGGGGGAACACCATGGAGAGCGACCAGTTCTTACGCAACACTCCAGTTTTCATAAATCTGTCCCAGTTTGTGTTCACTTTGGCCCTATATAACTGGATCTTGTTATAATATACAGTTGTAATCAAATTATTCAACCCCCTTGCAAATTAAGTTTATTTACCAAATTTACAAATCTTTCTGACTGTTTAAAAAAAAAAAAAAAAAAAAAAGGTCAAACAAGAGAAATTGAAATATTTATATAGTTTAATAGTTACTAATACAACAAGTGGCTTCTATGTATTCAACACAAAAGGCCACTTTTAATGACTACTGTCTCAGAATTATTGAACCCCTTCATGACAAGAGTCTTTAGTACTTAGTAGAGCGCCCTTTTGCTGTTTTGACCTGCTATACATGTGATACATAGCAAGACAGCATCTCCTGCCAGCGTTTCTGAGGAATCATAGGCCATTCTTCATGGGTAATGGCCTCCAGTTCACTATTATTATTGGGTTTATGTGCTGCAGCCACTCACTTTAAATCTCACCAAAGATTTTCTGTGAGGTTCAAGTCAGGTGACTCTGACGGCCACTTCATAAACTTTGAGGACTTCTTCTGAAACAAAGACTTGGTGGATTTTATGGTATGTGCAGATTCATAGTTCTGTTGTTATGTCCAACAACACCCATTCTTCACCTTCCACACCGAAGGAATGGAAGTGTTCCAGAATTTCCTTACACTTCATTGAATCCATCTTGCCCTCAACACATTGCCAGTTTCCAGTGCCGGAGGAAGCAGAGAAGCCCCAGAGCATCACTGAGTCACCACTATGCTTCATTAAGCAGGGTGCTGTTTTCATTTCAGTCTAGATTCACACAAGAGAAAATTGGCCCGACATTGCGCTTGTCAATATGCATTTTTCAGGGCAATGCAAGGTGTTTTTGATTCGAAAACACCTTGCTTGACTTCTGAGAAATAGTTATCCTCAGGCATGTGTTTGAGGCATCTCTAAGGATTGCATGTGTTTCCCATTGATTTCCATGACATTTTACTTTCATGCACATCACAACGCATGCAAGTGCCATGCAATGTCTTTCAAAGTCGTATTGAAGCAAATAGGCAAAGCATTCCATGGCAATGCCTAAAGATAGAATATGCTGGATTTTATCCTCGCAGCATTGCTAAGAGGGAAAAGATCGCTCATGTTAGGGAAATTCAATGGTTTCCTTCATATGCTGTTGAAATAGCTTGTACCACTGGCCAGGAGAAAGCAGTGACACAGACAGGTCTATGTGCAAAGCAATCTACCTTTATTACATATGCCACAACTTATATACTAAAATGACGCAGGGTGGGCTTTATGCCCGATAAACTTGTTTTTATATAAGCATTAGAGATGAGCGAACGTACTCGGTAAGGGCGATTTCGCAATCGAGCACCGCGATTTTCGAGTACTTCACTACTCGGGTGAAAAGTACTCGGGTGCGCTGTGGGGCGGGGGGTTGCAGAGGGGAGTGGGGGGTAGCAGCGGGGAACAGGGGGGAGCCCTCTCTCTCTCCCTCTCCCCCCCCACTCCCCGCTGCATCCCCCCGCTCACCCACAGCGCCCCCGAGTACTTTTCACCCGAGTAGTGAAGTACTCGAAAATCGCGATGCTCGATTGCGAAATTGCCCTTACCGAGTACGTTCGCTCATCTCTAATAAGCATACATTGTTGGTTAGAGATGTTATCTTAGATTGAACAATAACTTGTGTTTTCACATTCCAATGTTACATTCTATTGTTAGTTCCAGCTAAACAGGATATGCGATTAATAATTTTTTCTGAATTGTACTGCCAGCAGTATGCCCAGAGAATCCTGTTTAGCTGTGTCAGGAAGTGGTAGACAAGACAAAATCATACTTAGGCCTTAGGCATTCACACTCATGTGAATAAGTCCATTTAACAAAATAGAGTTCATATTCATGGGAGTTTTGTGCGTTTCACAACGCACAAAACTCGTATGAGATTCTCACCCATGTGAATAAGCCCTCATTCTTCCTCCTTCAGGCATACCTAATACATAGGTCTGAAAAGATCCAGTTTTGTTGCATCACTTCACAAAAAAGAATACCAAAACTTCTGTGGTTTATTTATGTGGTTTTGAGCATATTAGAGCCAAGTATTCTTATTAGAGATGAGCGAGCACCAAAATGCTCGGGTGCTCGTTACTCGAGACGAACTTTTCGCGATGCTCGAGGGTTCGTTTCGAGTAACGAACCCCATTGAAGTCAATGGGCGACTCGAGCATTTTTGTATATCGCCGATGCTTGCTAAGGTTTTCATTTGTGAAAATCGGGGCAATTCAAGAAAGTGATGGGAACGACACAGCAACTGATAGGGCAGGCGAGGGGCTACATGTTGGGCTGCATCTCAAGTTCACAGGTCTCACTATTAAGCCACAATAGCGGCGAGAGTGCCCCCCCCCCTCCCAGCAATTTCTACTTCTGAAAAACCTTCATTAGCAAGGCATACTTTAGCTAAGCACCACACTACCTCCAACAAAGCACAATCACTGCCTGCATGACACTCCGCTGCCACTTCTCCTGGGTTACATGCTGCCCAACCCCCCCCCCCCCCCACCCCCCGCACGACCCACTGTCCACAGCGCACACCAAAGTGTCCCTGCGCAGCCTTCAGCTGCACTCATGCCACACGCTGGCCTCATAGCCACACCACCCTCATGTCTATTTATAAGTGCGTCTGCCGTGAGGAGGAACCGCAGGCACACACTGCAGAGGGTTGACACGGCCAGGCGGCGACCCTCTTTAAAAGGGGCAGGGCGATAGCCCACAATGCTGTACAGAAGCAATGAGAAATCCAATCCTGTGCCACCTCAATCAGGAGCTGCACACGTGGGCATAGCAATGGGGAACCTATGTGCCACACACTATTCATTCTGTCAAGGTGTCTGCATGCCCCAGTCAGACCGGGTTTTTTTTATAAATAGTCACAGGCAGGTACAACTACGCAATGGGAATTCCGTGTGCACCCACAGCATGGGTGGCTACCTGAAACCCACCGGCTGTACATAAATGTATCCCATTGCAGTGCCCTGGACAGCAGAGCTAACGTCAGATTAAATGTAGGTGGTCTTTGGCCCACACTGCATGCCCCAGTCTGACAGGGGTTTTTAATACATAGACACTGGCAGGTACAAATCCCTAATGTGAAGTCCCTGTGGACCCCCAGCATGGGTGGGTCCCAGGAAGCCACCGGCGGTACACAAATATATCCCATTACATTGCCCATCACAGCTAAGGTAACGTCAGATTAAATGCAGGTGGGCTTCGGCCCACACTGCATGCCCCAGTGTGACCGGGGTTTTTAATACATAGACACTGGCAGGTACAAATCCCTAATGTGAAGTCCCTGTGGACCCACAGCATGGGTGGCTCCCTGGAACCCATTGGCGATACATAAATGTATCCCATTGCAGTGCCCTGCTCAGCAGAGCTAACGTCACATACAATACAGGTGTGCTTCGGCCCACAGTGCATGCCCCAGTCAGAGTGGTAATATGTACCTTAACAGTAACCGCGTTGGTGGGAATGTGGTGGCGACTGCGGACCTAGTAGCACAGTTTTATTTAGTTGGTTTTCGGAATGTGGCCAGGATTAAGTGGGCCGTGGTGGGGGGATGGTGGGGGGGGGGCTCTCTTGTTGTGTCGGTAAAGGTGAAATTCTTGGACTGCCACCAAACGGACCAATGCAAAGGTATTTGCCAAGAATGTTTTCATTGTTGGAGGAGGAGGGGGATGTTTTTGAGGCACTACGTGTCCTCTCCACGTGTCCGTGGTTATATGCACCTTAACAATAACCGCGTTGGTGGGAAATGGCCTCGCCACCATCATGTCTTTGGGAAGCCTCCGTTTCCACACACCAGTGACATAGCATTAGCAGCGGTATAGGTAGAGCCCAGAATTAGCAACATTTCAGCTTTAGCATTAGGGACACGCCCCAGTAACATATCACTAGCAGCATTATAGGGGGAGCACAGTATTAGTTCCATTTCAGTAGTAGTAGCAGTCCAGATAGGCCCCAGTAACAATTCCGAAGCAGCAGTATAGGGGGAGCACAGTATTAGTTCCATTTCAGTAGTAGTAGCAGTCAAGACAGGCCACAGTAACATTCCCGTTGCAGCAGTTTAGGGTGATAACAGTCTCTTTCACATTTCAGTAGTTGCAGTATAGACAAGGCCCCAGTTACATTTATGTTTATGTAGCAAAAGTGTAGGCCAACCCCACACACCTTGCTGTACCATGAGTGCAGGCGAAGCCCATAAAAATTACTAGGATTACACTGTAGGCGAGGGCCCAAAAAAATGGGTGTACCAACAGTATTAATGTACCTCAGAAAAATTGCCCATGCCCAACCAAGAGGGCAGGTGAAACCCATTAATCGCTTTGGTTAATGTGGCTTAATTTGTAACTAGGCCTGTAGGCAGCCTAGTTAAAATAAAAATTGGTTCAGGTGCAAGTTTCAACGCTTTAATGAGATTGAAACGTATAAACATTGTTTACTAAAGTAATATGACTGAGCCTTGTGGGCCTAAGAAAAATTGCCAGTTTGGCGTGATTACGTGAGGTTTTAGGAGGAGGAGCAGGAGGAGGAGGAGGAGTATAATACACAGATTGATGAAGCTAAAAGGTCCCCGTTTTTGATGGTGATAGGGAACGATGCTTCCATCCGCGGGTGCAGCCTACGTATTGTTTAGGTACCGCTGCTGTCCGCTGGTGGAGAAGAGAAGTCTGGGGAAATCCAGGCTTTGTTCATCTTGAAGAGTGTAAGCCTGTCGGCACTGTCAGTTGACAGGCGGGTACGCTTATCCGTGATGATTCCCCCAGCCGCACTAAACACCCTCTCTGACAAGACGCTAGCCGCAGGACAAGCAAGCACCTCCAGGGCATACAGCGCGAGTTCAGGCCACGTGTCAAGCTTCAACACCCAGTAGTTGTAGGGGACAGAGGCGTCACGGAGGATGGTCGTGCGATTGGCTACGTACTCCCTCACCATCCTTTTACAGTGCTCCCGCCGACTCAGCCTTGACTGGGGAGCAGTGACACAGTCTTGCTGGGGAGCCATAAAGCTGTCAAAGGCCTTGGAGAGTGTTCCCCTGCCTGTGCTGTACATGCTGCCTGATCTCCTCGCCTCCCCTGCTACCTGGCCCTCGGAACTGCGCCTTCTGCCACTACCGCTGTCGGATGGGAATTTTACCATCAGTTTGTCCGCCAGGGTCCTGTGGTATAGCATCACTCTCGAACCCCTTTCCTCTTCGGGTATGAGAGTGGAAAGGTTCTCCTTATACCTTGGGTCGAGCAGTGTGTACACCCAGTAATCCGTAGTGGCCACAATGCATGTAACGCGAGGGTCACGAGAAAGGCATCCTAACATGAAGTCAGCCATGTGTGCCAGGGTACCTGTACGCAACACATGGCTGTCCTCACTAGGAAGATCACTTTCAGGATCCTCATCCTCAGGCCATACACGCTGAAAGGATGACAGGCAAGCAGCATTGGTACCCTCAGCAGTGGGCCAAGCTGTCTCTTCCCCCTTCTCCTCATGCTCCTCCCCCTCCTCCTCCTCCTCCTCAATGCGCTGAGATATAGACATGAGGGTGCTCTGACTATCCAGCGACATACTGTCTTCCCCCACCTCCGTTTCCGAGCGCAAAGCGTCTGCCTTTATGCTTTGCAGGGAACTTCTCAAGAGGCATAGCAGAGGAATGGTGATGCTAATGATTGCAGCATCCCCGCTCACCATCTGGGTAGACTCCTCAAAGTTTCCAAGGACCTTGCAGATGTCTGCCAACCAGGCCCACTCTTCTGTAAAGAATTGAGGAGGCTGACTCCCACTACACCGCCCATGTTGGAGTTGGTATTCCACTATAGATCTACGCTGCTCATAGAGCCTGGCCAACATGTGGAGCGTAGAGTTCCACCATGTGGGCACGTCACACAGCAGTCGGTGCACTGGCAGATTAAACCGATGTTGCAGGGTCCGCAGGGTGGCAGCGTCCGTCTTGGACTTGCGGAAATGTGCGCAGAGCCGGCGCACCTTTCCGAGCAGGTCTGACAAGCGTGGGTAGCTATTTAGAAAGCGCTGAACCACCTAATTAAAGACGTGGGCCAGGCATGGCACATGCGTGAGGCTGCCGAGCTGCAGAGCCACCACCAGGTTACGGCCGTTGTCACACACGACCATGCCCGGTTGGAGGCTGAGCGGCGAAAGTCAGCGGTCGGTCTGCTCTGTCAGACCCTGCAGCAGTTCGTGGGCCGTGTGCCTCTTCTCTCCTAAGCTGAGTAGTTTCAGCACGGCCTCCTGACGCTTGGCCACCGCTGTGCTGCCACACCGCGCGACACCGACTGCTGGCGACGTGCTACTGCTGACACATCTTGATTGCGAGACAGCGGTTGCATAGGAGGAGGAGGAGGAGGAGGGTGGTTTAGTGGAGGAAGCATACACCGCCGCAGATACCAGCACCGAGCTGGGGCCCGCAATTCTGGGGGTGGGTAGGACGTGAGCGGTCCCAGACTCTGACTCGGTCCCAGCCTCCAGTAAATTCACCCAATGTGCCGACAGGGAGATATAGTGGCCCTGCCCACCTGTGCTTGTCCGCGTGTACGTTGTTAAGTGGACCTTGGCAGTAACCGCGTTGCTGAGGGCGCGTACAATGTTGCGGGAGACGTGGTCGTGCAGGGCTGGGACGGCACATCGGGAAAAGTAGTGGCGACTGGGAACCGAGTAGCGCGGGGTCTCCGCCGCCATCATGTTTTTAAAAGCCTCCGTTTCCACAAGCCTATACGGCAGCATCTCCGGGCTGATCAATTTGGCTATGTGCACGTTTAGCGATTGAGCATGCGGGTGCGTGGCTGCGGACTTGCGCTTGCGCTCAAACACTTGCGCTAGCGACAGCTGGATGCTGCGCTGAGAGACATTGCTGGATGGGGCCGAGGACAGCGGAGGTGAGGGTGTGGGTGCAGGCCGGGAGACGGTAGTGCCTGTGTCCTGAGAGGGGGGTTGGATCTCAGTGGCAGGTTGGGGCACAGGGGGAGAGGCAGTGGTGCTAACCGGAGGCGGTGAACGGCCTTCGTCCCACCTTGTGGGCTGCTTGGCCAACATATGTCTGCGCATGCTGATGGTGGTGAGGCTGGTGGTGGTGGCTCCACGGCTGATCTTGGCGTGACACACCTTGCACACCACAGTTCGTCGTTCGTCTGCACTCTCAGTGAAAAACTGCCACACCTTTGAGCACCTCGGCCTCTGCAGGGTGGCATGGCGTGAGGGAGCGCTTTGGGAAACAGTTGGTGGATTATTCGGTCTGGCCCTGCTTCTACCCCTGGCCACCGCACTGCCTCTTCCAACCTGTCCTGCTGCTGCACTTGCCTCCCCCTCTGAAGACCTGTCCTCAGTAGGCTTAGCAAACCAGGTGGGGTCAATCACCTCATCGTCCAGCTGCTCTTCCTCCGAATCCTCTGTGCGCTCCTCCCTCGGACTTACTGAAATTATTACTACCTGACTGATAGACAACTGTGTCTCATCGTCATCGTCCTCCTCACCCACTGAAAGCTCTTGAGACAGTTGCCGGAAGTCCCCAGCCTCATCCCCCGGACCCCGGGAACTTTCCAAAGGTTGGGCATCGGTCACGACAAACTCCTCCGGTGGGAGAGGAACCATTGCTGCCCATTCTGGGCAGGGGCCCGAGAACAGTTCCTGGGAGTCTGCCTGCTCCTCAAAATGTGTCATTGCAATGGAGTGAGGAGGCTGGGAGGAAGGAGGAGCAGCAGCCTGAGGATTCAGAGTTGCAGCAGTGGACGGCGTAGTAGTCTGGGTGGTCGATAGATTGCTGGATGCACTTTCTGCCATCCACGACAGGACCTGCTCTCACTGCTCATTTTCTAATAAAGGTCTACCGCGTGGACCCATTAATTGTGAGATGAATCTGGGGACACCAGAAACGTGCCTCTCTCCTAATCCCGCAGCAGTCGGCTGCGATACACCTGGATCAGGAGCTCGGCCTGTGCCCACACCTTGACTTGGGCCTCCGCGTCCTTGCCCGTGTCCATATTCTCTAGGCCTACCCCTACCCTTCAGCATGGTGTATTACGAGTAGAGCAGAAACAGAACGCTGTAATAAAATGTGCCGCTTATTGGCCTGTGGTTAGAGGCTGACTTCGCTTACGGAATGCACAGTAGAGCCAGGAAACAATTTTGCGCACGCTTGTAGTGAGACGTAGGTGCATATGACTGAGCTAGTGGAATTCACAGCGCAGAAGCAGTCAAGTGGCCAAAGGGGAGTGGTACGCCTTAAGTATTTTGCTTCAATTTTTTTAAATGGTCAGCTGAAGCACCAGACAGATACTGTATGCAGCGTATATTATGTATACTGTTTCCCTCTGGCGCTATGACGGCGGTAATGTAACGGGCACAGCAGAGTCAGGAAACAATTTTGCGCACACCTGTAGTGAGACGTAGGTGCGTATGACTGAGCTAGTGGAATTCACAGCGCAGAAGCAGTCAAGTGGCCAAAGGGCAGTGGTACGCCTTAAGTATTTTGCTTCAATTTTTTTAAATGGTGAGCTGAAATACCAGACAGATACTGTATGCAGCGTATATTATGTATACTGTTTCCCTCTGGCGCTATAATGGCGGTGATGTAACAGAGACAGCAGAGCCAGGAAACAATTTTGCGCAAGCCTGCTGTAACGCTTAGCTGCGTATTAATTAGGACTACTACCCCCAGCAGGCACGCAGTACACTGAAGACGGTCACAGGCAGCCCAAATATAGTATTTTTCCCCAATTTTTTGAAAAAGCCCACTGCCTATATAGCCTGGATATCTCTTTCCCTGCCTCATCAGTACTGCCCATATACTCTGTACAATGACTGCAGACTGAGGACGCAATGGTCTGCACGCCTGATATACAAAAAAACAAAAAGGTGCAACACTGCTAAAAGCAGCCTCAACAGTACTGCACACGGTCAGATGTGGCCCTAAGAAGGACCGTTGGGGTTCTTCAAGACGAATATAACACCTAACGCTCTCCCTATAGCAGCTAAAGCAAGACAGCACTTTCCCTGATCTCTGTCAGAATGCATCTGTGGCGAGCCGTGGGCGGGGCAGATTGATCTCCCCAGCCACTCACTGCAGGGGGGTGGTATAGGGCTGGAATGTGACAGGAGGAAGTTGAAAAGTGCGCAAATGTCTCAGAGATGAAAGTGAAAGTAACTCGAACATCGCGTGGTGCTCGTCTCGAGTAACGAGCATCTCGAACACCCTAATACTCGAACGAGTATCAAGCTCGGAAGAGTACGCTCGCTCATCTCTAATTCTTGTGCTTTTTTGGTCAGCAGAGGTGCATGTCTTGGAGATCAGATATGAAGGTCTTCAGTGTTTAGTATGCAACTTAACCCCTTGAGTGGCACGCCCGGAAATTTTCCGGGACTAGCTCCACTGCTCATAGCGACATAGCCCAAAAGATTTCCGGGCTATGTATCACTATGGGAGCTGCAGAGCACAATGCCACAATCTGTGGCAGTGTGCTCTGCCTGCACAGTCCCACAGAGAACAAAGCAAAGGCTTTGAAAAACCAGCAGAAGATATTGCCGACATGCCAGCAATCTCCTGCACTGGTTTGTTTACAGGTTGCCATAGAGACCATCGGCTTGTCAGAAGCAAGCGGATGGTCTCTGTGACAGGGAGAGCTTGGTGCTTGGCTAGCAGAGGACAGCTAGGTACCAGCTCTTACAGCAGAGATCAGAGAAAACCTCCGATCTCTGCTGTGTTAACCCTTTACATGCTGCAGTCTATGTGACTGCAGCATGTAAAGGGCTGTCACTGCAGCATGTGAAGGGCTGTCACCATCGGACCCCCGGAATGTGATCAGGGGTCCTGATGGGTCCCTGTGGAAGTCCCCTAAATGGACAAAAGAAAAAAAAAAGTAAAAAAATTATTAAAAAAATAATAAAAACACTTGTCTCCCTTTACTTTGTAAAAAATCAAAAATATAATCACACATGTGGTATCCATGCGTCGTAATGACCCAGAGAAGGAAGTTAATACATTATTTAACCCCTTAATGACATGGCCCGTTTTTTTCTTTTTTCCCCATTTCTTTTTTTCCTCCTCCCTGTTTAAAAAAGCACAACTTGTCCCGCAAAAAACAAGCCCTTATATGGCCATGTCAATGGAAAAATGAAAAAGTTATGGCTCTTGAGACGCAACTGCAAAATTAGTTGAAATTCAATGATTAGACCATTTTAAAAAACCTGCCCTGGTGGGCACGACAGGGTGGTAGGAAACCCGCCACTCAAGGGGTTAAGGAAGCTTCATATGACCGTATGAGCCTCAGCGTGTCTGCACAAAGTACTATACTTTTTGCGCACACAGGGCCAGTTCACAAGAACATGACCTATTTCCATGTACATGATATGCGAGTGTAAAATGAAAAACGTTGTTATTGTGTTAGCCAGTAGAGCAAAATGTGACTCTTCTCAATAAGAGAAACCAAGTAATCTTGTAGATATGATACCTTTTAATGGCTGACAAAAACACACGATGTTCTAGCGAGCTTTCAAACCTGGAATATATCCGAAGACACATACATAAATATACATATACACACGAAAAGGCACAGGCATGGCGTGATTAATTTGCACTTAAGACAATTCCAGAAAAGGATAAGCAGAGGAGTTTATACTTAATACCTAGAGAGCATAAAACCTTTGCATCACTTATCAGTGGACTAATTGAGTATTTACTCCTCTACTCATCCTGCTCTGTGAATGAAGAGTGAATGAAACCTTAATACAAGAGAATGAACTTGCATGCAACTCACACCACAGGAAATGGAACATTCCTCTAGCACTTTACCAACTGTATATACAAACAACTGGTGCAGCATTCTTGTGGTGTTCTGCCTGGTGTTCATCATCAGATTTCTCAGAGGCAGTAACGCCAGGTTTAAAAAATGTATATAATAATTATATATATATATATATATGATTTTCTTACAATATTATTATAAATAACTTGCTATAAATTAGCATTATGATCATTTTCTGACAATGTTGCTATAAATAACATTATTCTAATGAACTTAAATCTGGAGGCTTTAGAATTGTGTTACTCTTGGTACAGCTGTGTCCTATTAGATGACAACAACGTTGTGTTTTGGAAGATACCAGCGTAATGAAAACCCTTTGAAAAACCAACACATCCCTAGACAGATCTCAACATATGTGATTATGTGGAAACCAGTTTCAAAATAGATGGAGTGATAGTTGATCCCAGCAGGAGCCTGATATTTTTTTTAGCTAGTTCCTTTTTATCAACAGTGCATTTATTTTCCTGTGCTGTGGAATCCAAATTGTAACAGAGAAATGAAACAAAAACAGAAAAAATAGAATATACTTTAGGGGGGAGAAATGAAAGTCAGCAAGAAGTAAACAGGATTATTTTTGTCTCATATGTTTGATTCCTAGAAGATTGTTATTTAAAATCAGCAGATGCTGTAGGACATTACAACTAAAAAAAACTCAATAAAACTCAATAATGCAGTAGGGCAAGGTAAATTGTACCCTCTATTCAAATCACATTTTCCTTTTGCATTCAGTATATATGAAATCTTCCCATGCATTCGCTTATTGCAAAATCCCTAATTATGCCAGTGCATTTGTCACCCAAAAGTTACGGTGTGAATGGGCAAACGTACAAATGCATACAGTCGTGTGAAAGAGGCATAAAACTTGTGTTTATTCACATTAGCATGTATCGGCCGGTGTTTTCATGGCTGGCTGATATATGCTACCATGTGATGTACGGGCTCAGCGTATATGCCATTGGGCGGAGGGAGACAGCTTAGCTGTGATAAGACGTCTTCTTCTTCCTTCTCCCTCACCGTGTCATTTCCTCTCTCCCCTCCTCTGGCTGTTTGCAGTGGGAGGGGGCGGAGCTTAGCTTCACCCCTGCCCGCCCCTTGTCCGCAGCCAGCAATGGGAGGGGATGGAGTGAAGCGGAGCTTAGCTCTGTCCCGCCCCCTATCATTGCAAACAGCCGGAGGGGAGGAGGTAAGGGGGACGGAGATGAGCAGTCTCGCTGCTAACCCCACCTCCCCCACCTCCCCTCTCCGGCCGCTGTCATTGGCTCCCATAGGAGTCTATGGCAGCAGCCGTAGTCTGGCCAGGAAAATAATTCCAGAGCTATCTTTCCTGCACAGCACAAAAGCATGCGTATGGGTGCTTTTTTTCGCTGCGGGAATACGCCTGTGTGATCTGATTCATTGGAAACCATACGGCGGACAATATACGCTCATGTGAATAAGCCCTAACACTGTGTGGGAGCCTCAAGGACCTTCTACACAGGACATAATTGTCCACAGGCAGATGCAGATTTTGCCAATTAATGTGGATTTTTTGTCATTTGCAGTGGAATATGTTCTGCAGAACATCTTGCGGAATTGATTGCGCTTTTTTTTCTGCAGACTTTAATTGTGGAATTACATCTCCTGTATGTTAGAAATCTGCAACAACAATTCTGCAAGACGTTCTTAATTCTGCAGCAGAATACAGTCTTGCGTTTTTGAAGTAAAGATGAGCGGATTTTAATAGATCAGGAATTCAAGCCCTATAGGGATAACATTGCAATGCAGAAATGTCCGCACGTCTTAATTCTTGCCCGAGTGAAAGCCTTCATAAAAGTCATCGTCCTTCTCTTTTCTGATAATGATGTCCAGCCTGTTGCACTGACAGTTGGCTGGGTATTCAGCTGATAGATAGAGATCCTGATCAGCAGATTATAAATAGTCCCAGAATAATCCTTTAACTCCTTAATGCTGCAGGACATAAAGTTACGTCCTGCAGTGTCGAACTATGTATGAAGGGAAATTGTGGGGCGATCTCACTCCATACATCTCAACTGCCAGCTGTTTCTTACAACTGACACCCACCAACAACATCCCCAATAAGCTGTGCAGCTCATTGGAGCTGTTAACCCTTTAAATGCCGCTGTCAATTCTGATAGCGGCATTTAAATCCCCCAACCGATGTTCATTGACCCCGTACGGCCTCCACGCGATCAAATCGCAAGGTACCATGTGGGTGTCATGTCAGCCATGGGCCTTTTGCAAGGCCCCAGGGCTATCATAGCAGAATGCCTATCAAACTGTGCCTATGGCATAGCTTTATAGAATGCTTGTCAGATCTCAGTGTAATGTATTGCTATGGCCTCATACTGCAGGAGCGATCAAATCTGTTGTTCCCTCTGCAAACTAAAAAACGAAGTAAAAATAAATTTAACCCCTTAATGACGCGGCCCTTGTTTTTTTTCCCCCATTTTTGTTTCTTCCTCCCCCCTTTTAAAAAATCGTAACTCCTTAATTTATCCATCAATGTCGCTGTATGAGGGCTTGCTTTTTGTGAGACGAGTTGTATTTTTGGTGCTAGTTAATATACCATATAATATACTAAAAAACTTTTAAAAAATTCCAAGTGGAGTAAAATGACATTCCGCCGTGATCTCTCTTCTTACACACCCTGACCCACAGGACGTAAATGTACGTCCTGTAGCGTTAAGGGAAAAAAATCCTTCCTGACTCTAATCTAGCAATCAGAATAATCCCTGGATCACCGACTCTTCTGAAGGGCTACTTAAATAAAAAAGTGCATCTTTGTGCTGCTATGCTACTTGCGTAGTGCGGCCACCATTCAAATTGAATTACAGTAGCCACGCAACGCAGATAGCATAACAGTGCCTGACAGTCTACGCCTGAAATGTAGTGTGCCATGCTTCAAGCATGCTGCTGCTACACTCCCCTTAACAGCCTGAAAGATCTCAGCTTCATGGACCCTATATTGTATGACTTTTATGAGTATTGGTGGATATAACTAGTCGATGTGAATTTTCATATTTAGTGCAGATTACATACATAGTAACATATCAAGCCACATAATAAGCCATATCAAGTAACATAGCACTCTGTCAAGCCGTCCCCACGGGGACGGCTTGATAGGCAGTCTACTAAGGCAGCACTGGGGCTTTTCAGAAGACCCCTGGCTGCCATGACACCCATACAGCTCATTGCGATCTCACACGGGGCTCCCTGCGATCTCAAACATTGCTTGGGGATTTAAATGCTGCTATCAGAATTGACAGCAGCATTCAAAGGGCTAATAGCCACGATCGGACGCACGGCCGATTGCAGCTATTGTCCGCGGGTGTCAGCTGTAATAAACAGCTGACGACAGTGGTGTATGAAGAGAGGTCGCCCCGCAATCTCTCTTCATACATAGGCCACCAATTCAGGCCGTCAAACGGCGTATCAGCGGTTGTTAAGGGGTTAAAAAGGTTTTACTAATTAATAAAAAAAATAATAAAAGTAACCTCCCACCCCCATACCCCGTCTCCAAGAAAAAAATGTAATAAAAAGTGATCAAGATGTCTTATGTATTCAAACGGAAAATACAGGACGTACTGCACAAAATGAGCCCTCGCACAGTTATGTTGACAGAAAAATAACAAACTTATTGCAGTCAGAAGATGGCGGCAGAAAATAATTTTAAAAAATTACATATCTTTGAAAAAAAATAAAAGTAGTACAGCAAAAAAAAAAAAATAGATGTTTTGGTATTGTAGTAATTAGAGATGAGCGAGTACCAAAATGCTTGGGTGCTCTTTACTCGAGTCGAACTTTTCCTAATGCTTGAGAGCTCGTTTCGAGTAATGAACCCCATTGAAGTCAATGGGAGACTCGAGCATTTTTCAAGCTGACCGATGCTCCGCATAGGGGAGGCTGTGTGAATCACCTGAAAACATCAGAAAGTAATGGAAACACCACAGAAACGGATAGGGAACGGCAGGGGCAGCATGCATGAGTGCATCTGAGGCTCCCAGGTTGCACTATTAAGCCAAACTGGGGACAAGAGCCTGGCGGTCCCCCGCCTAACAATTTACTTGGGACAGACCATAGGCAGCAAGGCACATGTGCTGGCACATCTTAGCTAAGCATCACACTAGCTGCAACCAAGGCCAATCACCACTTTGTGTGAGCAACCTCCACCTTGTGTGACCCAAGGTGCCGTGAGTTACATAGCTATGGGAAACCCATGTGTCCCCACACAATTCATTCTGTGTATGTGTCACATAGCTAAACAACACAATGAGAAAGCCGTCTGTGCCCTACCCAAGTCATACAGTGTATTAGTGCCAGACAGCTGGACATCGCACTGGGAAACCTTTGTGCACCCACAGCATAGGCGTGCTCATGAAACCCAAGGACAGTATTAAACAGGAAGAAAAGAGAGTGCCCAAACATGACAGAGTTTCACCCCGCCCAGTACCTCGGCCTCTGCCCACACTTCTGCCCAATTCATTATGTGTATGTGTCAGATAGCTGAACAACGCAATGGGAAAGCCATCTGCACTCTGCACCCTACCCAAGTCATTCAATGTATTTGTGTGAGACAGCAGGACACCGTGCTGGGAAACCTTTGTGCACCCACAGCATAGGCGGACCCATGGAACCCAGGGATAGTATTAAATAGGAAGAAAAGAGAGTGGCCAAACATGGCAGAGTTTCACCCCACCCAGGACCTTGGCCTCAGCCCAGACATTCATTCTGTGTGTGTGTCAGATAGCTGAACAACGCAATAGGAAAGCCGTCTGCACCCTACCCAAGTCATTCACTGTGTTTGTGTCAGACAGCTGGGCACGCGCTGGGAAACCTTTGTGCACCCACAGCATAGGCGAGCCCCTGGAACCCAGTGACAGCATTAAACAGGAAGAAAAGAGAGTGCCCACACATGGCAGTGTTTCACCCCCCCCCAGGACCTCGGCCTCGGCCCAGACATTCTGCCAAATTCATTCTGTGTATGTGTCAGATAGCTGAACAACGCAATGGAAAAGCCTTTGTGCACCCACAATATAGGCAGGCCCCTGGAACCCAGGGACAGTATTAAACAGGAAGAAAAGAGAGTGCCCAAACATGGCAGAGTTTCACCCCATCCAGGACCTCGGCCCACACTTCTGCCCAATTCATTCTGTGTATGTGTCAGATAGCTGAATAACATAAGGGAAAAGCCGTGGTGCACCCACAATATAAGCGGGCCCCTGAAACATTTCTGTAGCAATAGTATAGGCAAACCCCTCAAACCTTTTAGTAGCAAGAGTGTAGGCGGACCCCTGAAACATTTCAGTAGCAAGTGTAGAGGCGGACCCCTGAAACATTTCTGTTGCAAGAGTGTAGGCGAACCCCTCAAACCTTTCTGTAGCAAGTGTATAGGTGGACCCCTGAAACATTTCTGCAGCAAGAGTGTAGACAAACCCCTCAAACCATTCTGTAGCAAGTGTATAGGCGGACCCCGGAACATTTCTTTAGTAAGAGTGTAGGCGAACCCCTGAAACATTTCTGTAGCAATAGTATAGGCAAATCCCTCAAATCTTTTAGTAGCAAGAGTGTAGGCGGACCCCTGAAGCATTTCAGTAGCAAGTGGATAGGCGAACCCCTAAAACATTTCTGTAGCAAGAGTGTAGGCAAACCCCTTAAACCTTTCTGTAGCAAGTGTATAGGCAGACCCCTGAAACATTTCTGTAGCAAGAGTATAGGCGAAGGCCTGAAAAATTGGTGTACCAACAGTATAGGCGAACACCTGAAAAAAGTTGTTTACCAACAGTATAGGCGAAGCCCAGAAAAATTAGTTTGCTAACAGTATAGGCGAGGGCCGGAAAAATTGGTGTACCAGGAGTACAAGTGTACCCCTGAAAAATTGTTTTACCCCGAGGGTAGTTGAAACATTTTGTAAAGATATAGCTTGTGGTTGCTTAATTTGTACCAGAGCCTGGAGGCAGACCTCTGAAAACATTTGTTTTAACAGAGCTTTTTGGCCCGCAGAAAAATTGGCAGTTCAGCGTGATGACATGTTATTTTAGGAGGAGGATGAGGAGTAGTAATATCCGAGAGAGATAAACTAAGCTACTTTTCCCCTTTTTTGGGGTGATAGAGGATTAATATTTCTCCTGTTGCAGCAAAAAGAATCTTTACGATCCACTGCTTTCCACTGGTGGAGAAGAGAAGTCTGGGGAAATCCAGCATTTGTTCATCTTTGTGAGTGTAAGCATGTCGGCGCTGGCAGTTGACAGGCAGGTATGCTTATCTGTGATGATCCCCCCAGCTGCACTAAACACCCTCTCTGACAAAACGCTAGCGGCAGGGCAGGCCAGCACCTCCAGGGCGTACAGTGCAGGTTCGTGCCACGTGTCCAGCTTTGACACCCTATAAATGTATGGACCTGAGGGATCATGGAGGACGGTGGTACGATCGGCTATGTACTCCCTCACCATCTTTTTACAGTGCTCCCTCCAACTCAGTCTTGACTGCGGAGTGGTGACACAGTCTTGCTGGGGAGCCATAAAACTGGCAAAGGCCTTGGAGAGTGTTCCCCTGCCTGCGCTGGACATGCTAACTGATTCCCGCATCTCCCCTGCTAGTTGGCCCTCTAAACTGCATCTTCTACCACTAGTGCTGTCAGATGGGAACTTTAGCATCACTTTTTCCACCAGGGCCCTTGTGGTATTGCATCACTCTCATACCGCTTTCCTCTTCGGAAATAAGAGTGGAAAGGTTCTCCTTATACCGTGGGTCTAGAGGGGTGTACACCCAGTAATCCATATTGGCCAGAATGTGTCTAACGTGAGGGTCACGGGAAAGGCAGCCTAACATAAAGTCAGCCATGCCTGCCAGGGTCCAGTACGCAACACATCACTGTCCATACACGCTGAACAGATGAGAGGGAAACAGCATGGGTACCCTCTGCAGTGTAGCCAGCAGTCTCTTCCGCCTCCTCCTCCTCCTCATCCTCCTCCTCCAAAACCCGCTGAGATACAGACGTGAGGGTGGTCTGGCTATCAAGAAACATACTGTCATCCCACATCTCCTGTTCTAACCACAAAGCGTTAGCCTTTATGCTTAGCAGCGACCTTCTCAGCAGGCAAAGCAGCAGGATGGTAACGCTAATTATGGCCGCATCGCCGCTCACCATTTGGGTAGACTCCTTAAAGTTTCCGAGGACCTGACAGATGTCTGCCATCCATGCCCACCCCTCTGTGAAGAACTGCGGAGGCTGACTACCACTCTGCTGGCCATGTTGCAGCTGGTATTCAACAATTGCTCTATGCTGCTCCGAGAAACTCGGCCTGATATCGTGCTCGTTTTACCTGCGGATGCGAGGCGATTTTCAGGCAAAAACACCTTGCATCACTTCTGTGAAATTCCAATCCTCTTGCGTGACACATGATAGACTATTGGAAGTGTTTTCCATTGATTTTCATAGGAAACCTCGCATCACATTCGCGAGAGTCTTGCAATGTATTTAAAGGGTTCTGTCATTAGAACAAAAAAAATCTATACTTGCCTAGTCCTTCCCAGGCAATCTTCTTACTGCATCTTCTCCTGGCTCCTGCAGTCCCCCCGGGTCAACTCACCGCAAGCAGTCCGTATCCTCTTTTTCCTGTGATGTAGCGTACATTCGCTACAGTTCACTTCCTGCAAGTCAGTGTATGGCACATCACTAGTCACATAGCGTTCACTGCCTAGCAGGAAATACTGAATCCTCTGCAGCCTGCTTTAGCATGCAGGCATGGGGTATTGTGCCACTGCGCATGTGCGTTGTCTTGCCGCAATTGTTCATATGCTATATCAACACTAGTAGCAAGATCCCTCTCCTGTCCGCTAAAGCAGGCTGCCGAGGATTCAGCATTTCCTGTTAGGCAGTGAATGCTTTGTTGCTAGTGATGTACTGTACACTGACCTGCAGGAAGTGAACTGTAGAGAATGTACGCTTCATCACAGGAAGAAAAGGATCCGGCCAGCTTGCGGTGATATGACCTGGGAGACTGGAGGTGCCAGGAGAAGATCGGTGAGGAGAAGATGAAGTAAGAACATTGTCTGTGGAGGAATAGGTACGTATAGAATTTTTTTTTTGTAATGACAAAATTACGTTAAGGTCCCATTGAAATCAATGGGCAGTGCGTTCCGAGGAATGCAAAACAAAAGAAGAGGCCATGATTTTTTACCTCACATTATAACATTGCTCATTCTTATAACTCCATTCACAAGATTGGAGTTCATATTCGCGCAAATGTTGTGCATCTCGCAACGCATAACACTTATATGCATTCTCGCCAGTGTGAAACCAGCCTACCAGCCTAACATCTGTCTACAATGCCTAGATCAAGGGTGCACAACTCCAGTCCTCAGTGACCCCCAACAGGTCATGTTTTCAGGATATCCTATAGTAAGAACACCTGTGGCAATGTTTGAGGCGCTGACAATAATTACATCACCTGTGCAATACTGAGGAAATCCTGAAAACATGACCTGTTGGGGGTTCCTGAGGACTGGAGTTGTGCACCTCTTGGCCTAGATCAGCAGTTTATATAGTGTCCAGATACATTGTGTCATACAACTTCTGGATAATGTTGTACTACATCAAGATAAACCGTTTAGTTCCAGATGACTAGTGGATGTACTAACTGTGTACACGGTGACTAGATGAAGAATTCCTAGAAAGGATCCATAAACAGTGCACACAATATCCCCATACATGATAAATTCAGCATCCAGATAAATATCTTATTCAATGACTCAATAAATAGTGCATAAAGCATCTAGATAAATAATGTGTACCGATCCTTAGTATCATGCTTTTTTTCTGACACTGTTATACAGCATCTAGAGGATTGTCATCTAGTGTCCAGATCAATACTTCATGCAGCAGCAAGATACATTGTGTATGCAGCATCCAGATGAAGTATACTGCAATCAGATGAATAATTTAGGGAGAATTTAGCTAAACCGTGCATACAGCATCCTGATAAACAATGGAAACAATGGAAAGATATGAAAGTGCGTGCCATGTCCAGATAATGAAGAATGAATAATGTTGTGCAGCATGGAGACTTTTTCTTTGTAATTGTCCTTTTGAGAAATTTTCAGCTAGGGTCCTTTTATTCAGGATGACTGTCTGAGCACTTAAGTGCCCAGCTATCCTCCCAACAATTATCATTTCTGTGCTCTGACACAAGAGTACTAATTGCTCACTGAATGGAGGCAGAGATCTCTTCCAGCCGCCCACCTCCAATCAGAGTAAACATGCAATGGTTCACACGGACCGATCGTCATTGGATTTTTTTTATGCCAGCATAGGCTAAATGATGAACAATGTAATTGCATATAATGGATTTTTCTGTGCCTTCATCTAAGGCACAGGTGTCAAAGACAAGGCCCGCAGGCCGAATCCGGCCCGCCACCTCATTTTCTGTGGCCCGCCGGCTGTGCACAAAGTTCCCTCACCTCCGTGCTGCTGTCAGTATGCGATCTTCTATCGGCTTGTTCTGTCTAGTGCAGACAGTAATAGAGGAGTGCCAATAGCACACTGACAGCAGCCGCGGAGGAGGGAAGAAGACTGCAGAGGACATGATCTCTGCAGTGAGGAGAGTGACGCTGAGGAGAAGCAGTTGCAGAGTGAGAGCCTGGTCAGCGCTGAACTCCTCTCACCAGCCCTAACTCTATTCATGGCTGCAGGCCTGGGGAGACATCAGGGGCCCAAGTATGCAGGAGGGCCACAAGAAGCGAGCAGCCGGTATACCTGCCAGTGGGAGCACATTGGATGCAGGTAAGTATAAAAATGTGTATAAAAATGCTATAGTGTCCTTGTGTGCATATGTATGTATGTGTATTAGAGATGAGCAAGCGTACTCGCTAAGGCAAACTACTCGAGCGGGTAGTGCCTTATGTGAGTACCTGCCCGCTCGTCTCAAAAGATTCGGGTGCCGGCGGGGGAAAGCGGTGAGTTGTGGGAGTGAGCAGGGGGGAGCGGGGTGGAGAGAGTGAGAGAGAGATCTCCTTCCCGTGCCTCCCCTGCTGCTCCTCGCCGGCACCCAAATCTTTTGAGATGAGTGGACAGGTACTCGCATAAGGCACTACTCACCCGAGTAGTTTGCCTTAGCAAGTACGCTTGCCTGTGATTGTATGTATTTGTGTGTGTACAAATATATGCATAGTGTGTCTGTGCGTATATATGTATAATAGTGTGCGTCTGTGTGCATGTATGTGTATAATAGTGTGTGTCTGTGCGCATGTCTGTGTATAATAGTGTGCGTCTGTGCGTATGTCTGTGTATAATAGTGTGCATCTGTGCGCATGTATGTGTATAATAGTGTGCGTCTGTGCGCATATATGTGTATAATAGTGTGCATCTGTGCATGTATGTGTATAATAGTGTGCATCTGTGCATGTATGTGTATAATAGTGTGCGTCTTTGTATGTATGTGTACAGTAGTGTGCGTCTTTGTATGTATGTGTACAGTAGTGTGTGTCTGTGCACATGTATGTGTATAATAGTGTGCGTCTGTGCGCATGTATGTGTATAATAGTGTGCGTCTGTGTGCATGTATGTGTATAATAGTGTGCGTCTGTGCGCATGTATGTGTATAATAGTGTGCATCTGTGTATGTATGTGTATAATAGTGTGCATCTGTGCATGTATGTGTATAATAGTGTGCGTCTGTGTATGTATGTGTATAATAGTGTGCGTCTGTGCGCATGTATGTGTATAATAGTGTGTGTCTGTGCGCATGTATGTGTATAATAGTGTGCGTCTGTGCGCATGTATGTGTATAATAGTGTGTGTCTGTGCGCATGTATGTGTATAATAGTGTGTGTCTGTGCGTATATGTGTATAATAGTGTGCGCCTGTCTAATATATATATATATATATATATATTGTAGTAGGGCAATACACAGAAGGGCCTGCAGAGGGCCAAAGACAGGACTTCTGGTGCGAGGGTTAACCAAGGGGTGGAGCAGGAAACAGATAAAAGCTAGTTCCTGCCCAAAGTGTTAGAGAGTGGACCAGTGCAGCATTGGAAGGTGCTGCAGGCTGGTGGCCTGGCAAAGGCCAGAGTCCGAAAGGGATAACGCCCCTCGACTCCCACCCAAGTTGTGGTGCTTATTTGAAAGACATATATATTGACATTGTGTGATGTGCTGTGAAATAAACGCTGGCAGGAGCCAGACAAAGATATACTGAGCCATGTTTACATGTGTGGTGCGCCATTTCTAGTACGAGAAGTCAGCGAGTTTGCGCCTGTGTGTGTGTATGTATATATATATATATATATATATATATATATATGTGTATATATATATATATATATATATATATATATGTATAATAGTGTGCGCCACTGGCCGCTATGGGGGGACCTTATTACCAATTGGGCCACGATGGGGTTCACTTTTTCTATATTGTCTTACAATTAACCATTAGAATCGGCCCTTTGAAGGCAAACATAAGGCTGATGTGGCCCTCGGTGAAAATGAGTTTGACACCCCTGATCTAAGGGCTTCTTTTAAGGCCCATTTAGACACAACAATTGTCACTCAAAATTTGCTCAAAAGACGTCTTTTGAGCGATAATTGTTGTGTGAAACTGCACTGACATTGTGCAGTTTTCGTTATGACGTTGCTCATCGTTGTCTTTCAGCGCGCTGAAAGACAACAATGAGTCTTATCAGGGATTCACAGCGAGATACAGCTGATACTACTGTTTCAGCTGTATCCCGCTCCCAGATGACAGGCAGGGTATGCAGAACTCTGCTGTCCAGCTGCGTTCTCCATACCCCACATGGAGCGCTCGGCTCTATAACAGACAGGTGCTCCTCGCAGAAAACAGCTGGATGCAGAAGAAAAGCAGGGCCACCCCGCCTGTCTTCTGCATCCTCCGCTTAGAGAGCTTGGCTGTATAACTCCTAGGTGCTCAGAGCGGGGAACAGCTGGATGCAGAAGACAAGCGGTGACACCTCGCTTGTCTTCTGTATTCTCCACTACGAGCGCTCAGATGTATAACAGCCGGGCGCTCCGTGCAGAAAACAGCTGGATGCAGAACACAAGTGGGGACACCCCGCTTGTCTTCTGCATCCTCCGCTCTGAGCGCTCGGCTGTATAACAGGCAGAGATCTCTTCCAGCTGCCCACCTCCATTCAGAGTAAACATGCAAGGGTTCACACGGGCCAATCGTCATTGGATTTTTTATGCCTGCATAGGTTAAATGATGAACAATGTATTTGCATATAATGGATTTTTCTGTGTCTTCATCAGCATGCTAAAAGACAAGGATGAGCCTTATCAGAGATTCACAGCGGGATACGGCTGATGCTATTGTTTCAGCTGTGTCCCTCTCCCTGATGACAGGTGGAGTATGAAGAACGCAGCTGTCCAACTGCATTCTCTATACCCCGCACACAGCGCTCGGCTGTATAACAGCTGGGTGCACTGTGCAGAAAACAGCTGGATGCAGAAGACAAGCGGGGCCACAGATAAAGCAAATCTTTACATAAAAGGCCTCATTCAGACAAGCACTGTTTTCTCGCACTATAGCCATGAGAAAAGATTGCAGCTATAGTGCTGCAAAGATTGCGTGAATGGGCTACTTCAAGCTTGAAGAAACCTGTTCATATGATCTGAGGTGCGTGCTTTCAATGCTCCCATAGGAGCCTATGGAAAGCAAGCAGTAAAGATAGGGCATGTCCTATCTTTGCGCGCACCTTGGAGCCGACATGCGAGTTTGCACTTGCATATCCTATCTGTGTTAGATGCGCTAGTTCATGTGAACGCATCTATAGGAACCTATTGATTCCTATTAGAAATGCATTCTGTGCGCTGCTAGTAGTGCAAAAACAGAGCTCTTGTGAACCAACTCTAACAGTCAAAAAGAGCTACTGGAAGCTGTAAATCACTTTCTATGTAGAGGATAGAAGCTTCTTCAGGGGTCGGGACAGAATATACAGTGAAGAATACAGTAATATGGAGCCGCTCATCCTGGCACAGGTAAAGGGCATTAGAGGACATGAAGACCGCACTCTACTGTAGAGAGACTCTACTAGACAGTGGATATTGCATGTACTTCAGTAGTACAGGTAATTATCAGTGAAATTCACAAAAACATTGGCCTGTGCCATCTGAACGGGCACACAGACGTTAGATTTGTACACTCGTTGACGAGTTTTCGTGGCACCAGCGGGCGCACATAAAAACACCTATGGCTGTGTAAAGGTGGCCCCTGGCTCAGCTTCATAGGCTCTATAATATACTACTAAACTTTACTATAGCAGTGTATTAGAACAATCATAAAAGATGCTGATATGCAAGCCCCCTACTGAGACAAAAATAAAAGTTTAAAAAGTATTAAAAATTTTAAAAAAAATAATAAAAATTTTCAAAATTAAAATTTCGCCATTTACTATGTAAAAAAAAATCACATTTGTTGTATTGCTGCGTTTGCAATTACCCAGAGAAAAAAGGTAGGACATTATTAAACCTGCACAGTGCACATCATGACAAAAATAACTAGTTTTGCCTACCTCACCTTAGACTAGGAATTGCAATCACAGGTTGCTGCAATTCCTAGTCTAAGCATTAGCATGAGGCCAGTGATTGGCTGCAGCAATTATGTTTTATCATGCTGGGACCAAGGTCAGGTGAGATCAGCAGGATCTGGAGGGATGACAAGTGGAGAGGCAGGAGAAAGGTGAGGTGACTGGAGTCACTAATGAGGGTCAGCAGGGACGTAACTATAGAGGATGCAGGGGATGCGGTTGCACCCGGGCCCAGGAGCCTTAGGGGGCCCATAAGGCCTCAGTTCTCCATATAGGGAGCCCAGTACTATGAATAAAGCATTATAGTTTGGGGGCCCCGTTACAGGTTTCGCATTGGGGCCCAGAAGCTTCAAGTTACGCCTCTGGGGGTCAGTATTACTATATGGGTTGCTAACAGGGGCACTATTACTGCTGCGGCTGCTAATTGAGGAAGTATTGCTATTGGGAATGCTATTAGGGCACTATTACTAATGGGGCTGCTAACAGGAACAATGTTACTTTTGAGGCTGCTTATAGGGGCAATATTTCTATTGAGGCTGCTAACGGGGCACAAACCCTACTGAGGCTGCTAACGGGGGGCACTATTACAATTGTGGCCACTAAGGCTGTATTTACACGGCCCATAGCAGGATGCTCCCAAGATTCTCAGGCCAGGCACAACTCACATCGCACAGCACACAGACACACCATCCATGTGCTGTGCAATTTTCATGTGGAATCAAAATAGTAGAATTCTGTAATTCCACATAAAAATCTTGATTTACCCGAGTAGATTATAGTGCAGAATTCAGGGACGGCATATTCTACAATGTTCTTGCGGAACACATTCACCTATTTGTGAAAGACCCTTACAAGGCAGCAGAAGATCTACCAAGGCAGGAGCTGCTCTTACTGAGCCGCTGTCTGTCCCGGGATGTATTCTATGAACAGGGGTTGCCATCTTGGCAGAACCATGTTAATGAATGCCATTACATCCATTATCGAAGGACTATCAGGGCTTTTATAGAGGTCTAATATAAAGAAGCTTGCCTGGTAAAGGATCATCTGAACTATTATTTCTATTTTGAATTGTCTAATAAAGCAACGGCATCTGCTAAGTCTCAGCAAAAATGTATTCAGTCTTGTCACTAACAACAAATATGTAAACATTAAACGATGTAATTTTCTACAAATATACATAAAATATTACGCTGCACATAAAGAAGACAAGATTAATCACCAAAATGTTTACAAAGAAACAGATGGTTGATGCTTTAGTAAGAAAATGCTTGCAAAATAATATCAGAATTTATTAGGAGAAGCTAATATATCTCATGAAGAGTATACAATGTATCAAACAGAATCTTGCAAAGTCATAAAGATATTTTCCAGAAAGATGCAATTGTTTAAGGCCTGTTTCATATGGGCGACGCGTTATCACCATCGGTGGTCTGTGCGATATCACTGCAGTTTCTAGTTGAAATTCTGTGATTTTTGTGGCACTACAAAGTCGCAAGTGGTTCTACAAAGTCGTGTGGGGTGGGGAGCTTGAAATATAAGCCCTACCCCAAAAATAGGCCCCGTCTGCAGAACAAATGAAAGCGAAAAAAACATGTACGTCACTTAAAAGCTCTGTCCAGCTCTGCTGCATCTTCTCCCCTGTCCCCGGCACTGATCTTCTGACCAGGATTGGAAAATCCTCGCTTCCAGGAAGTGCTGACTGTGTTTTTTTTTCCCCCTGCAGCTAGGGCTTAGTTTAGGGCTTTGACAGTAGGATTTCCTACTCTTATGCTTGCGTTGCACTGCACAAAAATTGCATTTTCATGCGATGCAACAGAGAGGAAGTCTCCATAGGGAAACATCGGTTACAAAACATTGAAGTTGCAGGCAGATTGTGACTCACAATGTTGCATGCTACAAAGCATTGCAAATGTGAATGAACCCAAAGGAATGCATG